>NW_025335759.1:9216906-9507651 GCF_004798865.1 Varanus komodoensis
AAAAATCGCATTATTATCAATGGAACTATACCCCTATTTTAGGGGTATAGTTCCATTGATAATAATGCGATTTTTAAAAGGCCTTCCCTGAGTAGCTTTCTCTGCGCATCTCATCATTTCTGCCCATTCTAAACACATTCCAACCATCCAAACCATGCCAGGGCACCTCCTTTTTCTAACCCTAACCCTACCCTGCTGCACACCCCTAACCCTAATATAGGGGTATAGTTCCATTGATAATAATGCGATTTTGAAAAAGCCTTCCTTGAGTAGCTTTTTCTGCGCAGCTCATCATTTCTGCCCATTCTAAACACATTCCAACCAAACTGGACAGGTGATCACACCTGGATGCCACAGCTGCCCTTGTTCCTAACTTCTAGAATTCTCTATTTATCTACCTTCCCTGGGTTGCCCTCTGTTGTTTTCCCTTATGGTAACCTACACACAGGTGCTTCTGTGAGGTGGGCCACACACACGCTTTAGACAAACATCACATAAACCTTCAGAGCAACCCATAAAACATAAAATGCTTAACGCCTTAAATGGGCAGTTAAGGGCTCTTTTGCCTGGAGGAAAAGCTAACTAACGTAGGTCACAAGGAATGGATTTGAGATAAGACACTTCTTGGTTTGACTCCAAATTAGACTTACACAACTTGTGGTCCACCAATTTGAGTACAACCTAATAGGAGCTACATCACATGCATGCGCGCGCGCGCGCACACACACACACACACAAAATTAATCTGGAAAGTTGGAAACTCGCTTCCCAGAGGTAGAAGCCTCTTTCAGCATCACCTGAAAATGCACACAGCTTCTGGAAGTCTTGACACCTGAATGGCCCTCTCATCCACGCAGTTTATCCTATGTTCCCCAGAGGCATGCGGTATGCTGAAGTCAGGAGTGGGCCATGTGACTCCAGGTTTCTCGGGGCCTTGAAAACCCCTCAACAGGGTCTCCTCATAAGGGGACCTCCCTTCTCCGCAGCAGCACCCACGGCTCTTCCCCATCTTGTCCACCATCTCCTGCTTGCCCTGGCAGTCACCACCAATGAGCAGAGAGAGGCAGATAGGCAAGTGGGCTGCAGCACTGAAAAGGAGTTGCAGCAACACCAGACGGTTCTCAGTGGGCCCCTGCGGCAGCTGGCACCTCAGCAAGAGCCCGACCATGCCTACCCTGTGTCAGCCTGCGTGTGACTAGCTGCCGTGATCCGGCGTTCATTGCGGTGGTGTGTGCAGAAAGGCAGAATGACTGACAAGGAGAGCGTTGGCTCTCTCCTTGTGTCCAGCAGACCCCTTTTTGCTTGTGTGCTGGCTATGCTCACATGCCATGAGCCTCCAGGCAATTCACAGCCTCAGCAGCCAAGCTGGTGTTTCTCCTTCCTTCTCCAGGCCCCACAAGCAAGACCTTGAAAAGAGGATGCTCCGCACCCCAGTACTGCCAGTCGCACTTCTCTGTCCACAGGGGTTTTGCATTGCGAAGCAGATCTCCTACTGCCACCCAGGTGATCTTTGCAACAGGGTAAGTGTCCCACCTCCCCCATGGAGAGACCCACCTTTGCTTCTTTCCTTGTGCTGCTGTCTCCTGCTCTCTGAGTGTTGCTGTTGACACAGCGGGCACACCTGGGGTGCGGCTTGACATGCAGAGGTCCCCCAGACCTCTGGTAGCCCCAGTTGGATGGTCCCCTTTGCTCCTCCCAACCTGCGGGAGCCTGACTCTGCATCCAGAATTATGTGACCTGCCGCCCAGCCTCAACAGCAGGTCTCCAATTCTAAGACTTGCAACACTCTGCAGGTGCTGCAGCCTCATCAGAGAGACAAACTGGCAACCTGCATTCAGAGAGCATCACACCAGAGGTCCAAATATCTGTATCAGCTTTCCCTTGTCTTCTGGATTCACACTGCTGAAGCATTGACTGATTCTCAGCATCCTGTTTACCTTAAACCACTGAATGGCTGCACACTTCCCACTGAGTTCCAGCAACCGGTTCCCTCCTGCTGTGGCCACTAGGCTACCCTTCCAGCATTCCCAGGATATGAGAGAGAGAAAGAGAGAGACTGCGCCTTTGAGCCTGTTCTTTCTCACCCTCCCTGCAGTCACCTACAGCACCAAGCGCAATGGAGTGGAGTGTTACAGTTGCATCGGCAGCGTAGAAGAGTGTGACAGAGGAGGCGTCCCCACTTTTCAGTGCAGAGGCACCAAAAACCGCTGCGTGGAAATCTGTCGCCAGTGGTTATCAGGTGAGCTGCCTGAGCATCTGTTTAGGATGTCTTGTCGGGACGGGCCGCTGAGCTGGCAGGCCTGCATGAGATAGGATTTGCCTGCCAAAAGGGCCCTGCAGGTTTGCTACAGAAATGCTTGCATGTTGCAAGAGGCTGCAGATTGACCTGTAGCATCTCAGTGGATGCAGGATGCCGAGCAGGCCTTTCCCTTGTCGGGTGTGAGCAGACAGTGTGCATTGCAAGGGGATTCTGAAGGCACTGTCTGTGCGAGAAGCTTAACCCCAAGTCACACTGAGGGTGTGATTCTGTGCACATTTATGCAGAAAAGGATGCCTGCATTCCCCGGCCATCCATGCGCAGAGTTGCACCTTAAGGTACCCAGCCCTTATGCACAACCACTTCAGACGAGCATTTCATCATATTGCAAAATAAAACCCAATTGTGCATCGTACAGCTCACAATACAGTGCAATTAAGTCCATAAACAAAAAGGGGAGGAAGCAGTCAAACCCAGACTGGGCTTGCAAAGTACAAATGAGTATTTGAGCATCTGTTGCCCAATCTTTGTTTTATCATAGAAATAATTATTGCTGACTGTGCAGCCCTCTGGAATGAGAAGCCGGGGGCTCTCTAGGAACACAGCTCCCTGTCCTCCTCTCGATAGGTCGAATAGCGTAAGGGTAATCCTGCCCGTCACTTAAAATCACCCTCTTCTCTCCCACCCCCACCAAGAAGCTCTTACGCCTTGTGCTTCCACAGGAACTGGCCTGGCAGAGCCCATCATCAAAGGCTGTGGCGATTATCCCCACACAGGAACCCTGCTGGCGTGCGGCATAGGAGACAGCGTCAGCTATGCAGCTGTCTGTGTCTGTGACAGATCCCGGTGCAACAACAGCTCTTTCACTGGTGCCTTTTTGGGTGTTCTTTTTTTTTTTTTTTTTTTTTGTGGGGGGTGGGCAGGAGTTGCAAATGTGTTCATACATTTTTAAGCTGACTCACAGTTCAGGAAGGGGGAACTTCAGTAAAATTTTAACACAACTTTGCATGGTAATAATTATCTCTCTGGAGTTCACTTTTTGGCCACAGGGTTGTGCCCTGAGAGGAAAAAAGGTTGCCTGGCTGGTTAAATGGGGCTTTCCTTTATTTCGTAATAAGCTTTTTCATAGGGGTTCCTTCTGAGCCTATTTCCCTAATGCCAAATAGAAATGTAAGATGTTCTGGGGGTGGGGGAATATTTTAAAAATAAAAGTGGAAAGAAACAGCAGGCATGCTTGCATTTTACGTCAGACTGCTTTTAAGAGCAGATGTCGGGGTCCAGCACCTCAGGCCCCCGAGAGCCTAATCGATCCCTCTGCTGTCCCCAGAGCACCACACCTCTTCCCCGGCCCCACTCCCTTCATGGACTGCCTGGTGATCTCCCAGCTTTCATCTCATTCTATCCCATTCCAAAAGGTTGAAATGTCTCTCTTAAGACTTAGTTCCCGGCCGTAAGAGCTTTAAGCTAAAATATTTAAATTAAAAATATTATTGTGCAGTGATGAGAAAGCTGCAATAGCTCCTGGGGACTCACTGAGAAAAGCACCCATGGGTGGCAGCACCCTAACCCTTGCCTACGGGCCTTCAGAAGAGCTGATGCTGAGCTCTCTGCACCTCCACCCACCCCCTCAGGACAGCTTTTCCCTGGGTGGGCAGAGAGAGAGAGCGGCCCCCACTGGGCTCTGCTTCCTCTGCCCCCTTGGGCAGCAGATGCCCTCTGGGTTAGTCACCCTGGCGCCAAACAGTCCTCAGGCTCCCTCCCGGCATTGGAGCGAGGAGGGGGTGAGGGCTGCCCTGCGACTGACTGCCGGAACAGTCCCATCTCTCTCTCCAGCTCCAGCCTCCCAGCATGAGACTATCAGGCAACACCCCCCTGGCCACGGTGAGCAACAGGGAAGACTGGAAACTCCGGTACCTTCGGAGCGCCTCCTCCGTTGCGCCGTTACCAGCGCTGTCCATGGCGCCCCCCTTGGGCAGGTTCAAGTTCAGCACCAAGGACAGCTCCGGGGAAGCCCAAAGGACAAGCAGCGAGACGAGACGAGACGAGACTCGCCTCACGTCCCCTGCTGAGCAGGTCTGGTAAAACCTACTTCGGAGGCTTCCCTGCGGCTTTGACTCACGTGATGCAAAACAGGCGTGCAAGTGGCATTCACGCCGTCAAGGTCATGTCTGAGTTGACCTTTCCTGGCATTCCTTCCCTCTCCATTCCAGCGTTTGCTGCCGGGAAGCGGAATGGCCTGGAGTGCTGCAGCTGCCCGGAGACGGGAAACGGCGAAGGCAGCACCGAGAACCTGCCAGGGGCAGATGCTCTGCTCTGCGTCGGGGCCATGGGCCGCTGCATGAATGTCGCAGGTGAGCAAAGAGATGCTCGAGGCCGGTGGAAGCTGTTGGGCTCTGGGCGCTCTCCACATACCTGCCTAGATCCAGTGCAAAGATACTCGTCGCAGCCTTGGCCAAGCTGGGCCAGAGCGCTTCTCATTCTGAGGGTGAGAAACTAGAATGGTATCACCACACGCAGGCAAGCATTGCACCCCAGGAGACCCAGGCCACGATCCACCGGAAGTTCTCCTGGTCAAGCCCTGCTGAATTGCATGGAACGTGCTCGAGGAGTTTTCAATTTCTGATCCCCCATCAGTGCAGCTCCTGCAAAGCAGGTAAGGTTGCCCACTCTTCCCTGGGAAGAAGATTCCTGTGCCACTGACAGGCAGAAATTCCACTGATGCAACCGCCCCCAGGTCGGAGGTGGTGGCTGAACCTGTTGAATCCCTTCCTCTTCAGTTGTTAAAGGCCGGGTGGTGCCTTGAGCAGGAAGCAAGGCAATGCTCACTCTGCCCTGCCTCAACTTCCCACCAACTGGAGCGCTGGCATGTGTCTCTCCCACTGTCACACCGTCCAATTCCTTTTGGAGACAGGGACATAAACAAGTCGTCTGCCTGGAAGACTCATGGCAGCCGCGTGTGAAGCATTCTGTGATCACTGTTCTTAGCTGGACCCATGACAGCCTTTCTTTCACCAGTAGTTTCTCTCTGACACGCACAGAAATTCATCACCCAAAGTCCTCTGGGCATGTCATTTCATTCTGCAAGTGAATGAAATTGCATAATAATAAAGGTATGGATGTCATCTGCCAAAAGGGAGGATGATGGACTTGGAGGACTTGAAAAGGGGATTAGACAAATCCATGCAGGAGGGTAAGTCTGTCAGTGGCTATAGTAGCTAGATAGAACCTCCATGTTTGGAGGCAGTTTACCTCCGATCTCCTTTTACCAGGGTGCCTGTAGGGAAGAGCTGCGGCAGGAGCAGGAAATCTGCAGTCCTTCTGCAGGACTCCAATATGCATCTGCCCCAGACCAAATGACCATTGATAGAGGACAGGGGTGGTCCCACAGCATGTAGAATGCCATCAGTTCCAATCCCAGGGCCGTGTTCTTCAAGCACCTGGCTGGACACAGGGCACTAGACTAGTCTGGCCCAGCAGGACTCTTCCTGGGTTCCTCTGCCTGACGGGCTGCGATTAACGCACTGGAACCCTGTGCCAACCCAGAGGGGTAGTGGAGGCAGGTCTTGCAGGGATGCCGCTCCCAGAGGCACTCTGAGGTCCTCTCTCATCCACACCCCCTCGGATTCCCTTGCTCCCTTGGAGCCTGGCTGCAGGCCCATGGCACCAGGGGGACAAGGGCGTTTTCCCAACAGTGCTGCATGCTCGTGAGCTGCCCCTGTTGAGTGCAAAGTGTCTGGGCTTCGTTCTGAATGGGGCATTTGGAGCCATTCGCTTTAACAAAAGACCTGCTCCTCATGAAGATGAAACTGCCGGAACTTTATGCTGAAATGAACCTCTGAAATATTGGACTCTCCTAAGCGGTGTGGATTTGAGGGTGGGGGGCACCGACACCCCTGCAAATCAAAATTGACCACTGGGTCAAAGGACAAGGCTGGACCTCCCCAGTCTTGGCTCTTCGGCAGGATGACAAAGGAGGTTACTCAAGTCCTCGTGAACCACTATAAACAGAGGGTTGCGGTGTGTGGGAGGCGGAGGTCACAAATTGTGTAGGCTTGGTCCAACTACAGGAATAGCTAGGCATCGGTAGCCTGCATGAGTGTGCCTGCATTCCAGAGAAGCACAGAAACCTACCAAACAACCAGATTTTAGCATCTGCTTCCTATCCGGAGAAGACGAAAATGGCTCAGTGCCTTTTCTCCTTGTCTGCTCCTCTCTTGCAAGACAGATTACACCCGGAACGTCAGCATCCGAGCCGGATGCGCCAACCGGCAGCTGTGCCAAGTCAGGACCTTCTACAGAGCATTGATGCCCAAGCTGCCTGTCAGTTACGTGACCTGCTGCCGGAGGCCTCTGCAACGGAGACAGGGAACAGGGTGCGGAAAGGAGCAATGCAGGCTTCGTTGCCCTGCTGGCAGCCCCACTGCTCATAGCGCTGAATTAGCTCGCAACTACTTCCCCACATGCAAAGACCCTCACCTGGTAGCTCCGTGTGACAGGGAGCTGCTACGGGGAGGACAACCCTGCCTGAGAAGCTGTGCCATTTTTGCCTGGCATTGGAACGACAACTATGCCCACCCCCCGCACCCCCCGCAGCTCACAGCAAGTCTTTACTTTGTGCTCATGAAGAGTGGCTGCACCTCAGGCCCACCGGTGAAACTTGGCCTGCCAAGATCTCCTTCCCACCCCCAGGGCCCTCCAGGAGGCCCACCTCTTGTCCCCGGTCGTTTTCCGGCTTCCGAGCTCTTGCAGAAGCATCTCCTTTCTAAAAGGTGGAAATGACTCTCTTCAGGTGACCTACTGGAGGCAAGAGGTTTAAGCTAAAACCAGCCCCCTATCTGGGGCCTTTGGGACTCAGCCCAGGTTGCCTTCAGTCCTGGCAGCCCTTTCAAATAGAGGATGAGCTTCAGAGAGTGAGCAGCTTCTGGCAGCTCTTCAGTTGGAGGACTGTGCTCTGTAAACAAGGACAACTGGCCACCCCAGCCCCAAGCCACTGAGCCACCTTTGCCTTGAGAGACCCCATATTGGCACCACATCAGGGTCAGTCTTGCCCTCCCCCCACTGTCCAGTTTCTTCTCTGGAGTAAGAGGGAAAAAGCAGGTTTTTGCAGGTACCTCTGTCCTTCCCATGTGGCAAGACCCAGCCTGGATCGTTCAGGTGTGCTCCTGTTGTTTCCCAGTTCCCAGATGTTCTAACACCCGCCTTCCTATTCTACCAAGTGTCACAAGGCTCTGCCCTTCCTGCCTCACATCTCGAAGGAGGTAACCACACGGGGCAAACCACGCCTTGTCTTGCCACCCACAACTTGTGCAGCAAGTCAGGACTATTGCTTGGGAAATTTAATGAGATTGTATGCCAGATAAATCAGGCAGCCTCCCTGAATGTGAAAAGAGCATTTCAAAATCCAAGGTTAAAAGACAGCTGCAGTTATTGGGCATTTAAAAGTACAACAACAAACTGAACATTAAAATGTCAAGTTTCCCATTTTGTACGGACTGCCTTTAATTCATCCCAGCAGACTGAAGGTGCGGGGAGAAATAAGCAGGAAAACAAAGCACTCGACTTCTGGGTTGAAAGGCAGTTGATTCCACCCTTAGCCATAGAAAGATTAGTTTCTACTCCATTTCTGCAAATTTCACACTAGCGGATGTCTTGTTTCTGGACAGCATCACCTTCAGTCCAAACCGATTACTGTTCCCAACTCTTGGAAAGTTGGGGTTTTACAAAATGCAAGTCTATACAATATTCCCCCCTCCACAAAAAAAAACAAACAAACAAACAAACCTTAGGGCTTCGGTTGGTGGATTGCAACATGCAACCGAGTTGTAATCCGACCAAAAATGGGTCGCAGCAGTGAATGGCACTACAAGCATTTCTGGAGCAAGAAATTTGGGGAAGGAGGGCATTACTCAGTGGTTTGGAGAATAAGTCAGGGAAAATTCCTTTCAGTTTCCTGCCCATCAACCCCAAAGGGTGAACTCAGGCCAGCCAGGATCACTCCATCTTGCCTACCTTGCAGGTTTGTTGTGATGCAAAAATGGAAGGCTGACCCTGTGCATTGCTCCTAGTTCCTTGGGGTAAATAAAATACCAAATTAATGCTGCACATGAACAAGGACAAAGAAATACAGAGATATGTTGATGGAAAACAGGGAGGGAGAAGGTACAACCTCCCTCGTCATCACCTCCAGCAGCCATCCCAGCAGGCTGTACAGAAGCAGCGGAGAGCAGGAAGAAGGGACTTGCCAGCAGCCCTGCTGAAAGAACTGCCTTTTCCCTCTTCCCTCCCCATTCTTTTTCCTCACGTGCTGTGTCACTTTTCAGATGCTAAGCCTGTAGGCAGGGACTGTCTTGCTTTAACAATTATAGGTAAGCTGCTCTGGGAAATTTTTGGCTAACGAGCAGGATAAAAATATTTCAAATAATAGTTAAGGCAAAAATAACACGGGGGAAGATACTGAAAAGGTTGCCAGATTGAAGTTAAAGATTTAGAGGCACTGAAGCCTGGAGCTTTGAAGCCTACAGTTTTCCAGTTGCGGGTTTCAAAGGGTGTTTGTGGACACTTCTGTGTAAACTTCTCAGTGGTTCCCCAGGACAAAGAAAAGTAATGGCAGACAAGCTCGTTGAAAGATGCGTTTGGTCTGCAGAGCAGTTCGGGGTCTATTCTTGGTTGCATTATCAACTGCTGGGGAAGGAAGTGCAACCCGGCCTCCTCTCTTGCTACAAACTTGCCCAGGTATTAATATCTGCCGGAGGGGCTTTTTGTGGGTACCACGGGGCATGAGCCCCTTTTCTCCAGCCTTCAGGAAACAACTAACTCCTGCGTTGCCCCCAGACTCTGAAATAGCACTTCTATAGGAAGCACGATCAGTCCCCACTCTTTGGCCTTTTGAAAGTGTGTAAAACATACAACTTCTTGGTTGAGCCGCTTAGGACACTACCCTGCAGCGGCTAGAAACTGTCCACATGAGGTCAGAGATCCCACTCTGACCAAGCTCAGAAACGCATCCCAAGGTCAGCGCTGAAACGGTGCCCTTGGACCACCCGCCTTCTGCCCTCACATCTGGCAGGGTCTTTCCAGGGGCAGGACATGACGGGGTGGGGGTGGGGGTGGGGAGGTGCCCTGGGCGATAAAGCATCTCCCCTTCTTGGGAGCAGGCACAAATTCCAGTTGAAACCGGCCAGCTAAGGTTCTGCAGGGTGGAAAAAGCAGAGAGGCCCTGAGCCGCCACACACCTCCCATCCTCAGTCGGATGCCTGCAGTCCACCCAGTTGGAAGGGTTACAAGCGGCCCACAGGCGTCCTTTTCCTATTTTAATGCATTTATTGTTCTTGCTTTTGTTGTTTCAGGGTTTTGTCATAATGGTTGTGCATTGCCTTGGGTTTTTGTCTTTCTTCTAGCAGATAAGCCTGGATAGAAATGTTAATAATCAATCCACATGTCAATTAATAGAGGTCAAAGAGAACTTTCCAGCTCCCCTTCCAGGTCCAGATGCCTTTCCAGCATGCAGGGGGTTCCTTGGTGGACCCCAGAGGTGCATCTGGCCAGACCCTGAGTCCAAAGGCCACCCAGAGGGGGGCAGCAGATGGGGGCCAAGGAAGCGAGTTCCATTTTATTTCTGCAGTCATAATGGCGTTATCATTTCAGTGCACTTAAAATACACACCTGCACATGCTCAGAGGCTTTGTTGTCTAAGAGCTGAGGAGCATTCTGGCAAGCCATTGCACTGCATGGCATTTGCTATCAGGTGCCCCACAAGCAACACAATACGCAAGGCCAGGGGTCGGCAACCCACGGTTCCGGAGCCGCACGTGGCTCTTGAATCCCTCTGCTGCGGCTCCGTCGCCCAAAATACGTGTAACCGAGGCTCCGAGTTACAAAATACCAATGGGTGATGATGAGGCGCCCACTCAGGAAGGCCACGCTAGCAGGTTAAGGAAATTGCTACATTCCTCTGCTAAACAAGCTTCCTGCAGGCTCTCATGTTACGGGGAACCCTGCTGAAAAGATTTCCTTTGTCCAAATATAATCTCCTTCCTCTGAATGATAAAAGCTGCGCTTGGGACCTTTCACAATTCACAGCACTTGACTGTTTATCTGCTAATCAGTCACTAAACACACCTATATCTCCAGCACAGTGGATCTGCGGGATCCACGCCGATTCCCCCCCCCCCGCCCCCCGTAGGCCAACCATGGATAAATTGAAGTTTCTGAAGAAAACCAAACGTTTAATGATACATGGGTAGAATCATTTGCTTTTACTGCTGATGAACTTACGGGGTTTGCTGTTTAATGCATGCAGCCCTTTAGCACTGACTTTGACTCTTCAGGAAGCTGTTCTCCTATTCAAAATATATGAAAGGAGTCCTACTAGTTCATAATGTAAGATTAAAAATAACAGTTTTTAGCGACTGAACAAGAGCTGCTGCTAAATCATAATGGAGATATACATAGCATTAAGGTAAAAAACGATATATGCAGTGTTATCTTCATTTTAGATGTCAAAAGGGTTCTGTGGCTCCTGGAGTTTTCTTTTGTGTGGGAAACGGGTCCAAATGGCTCCGTTGAGTGTTAAAGGTTGTCCACCCTGCGCAAGGCTGTTCCAAGGAAGCCCCGGGGCCAGGACACACAGAGGCTAAAAGGAGCTCGCTGGACTACAGCAGGCACACAAGAATCACATCCAGAGGTGCTCTCTGTCCAGTCAGACGGCTGGTCCATCCAGGCCCCACGTTGTCAACACTGACTGGCAATAGCGACCCTCCAAATTGCCAACAGGTCCTTTTCCGGCCCTCTCCGAAGGGCCAGGAATCACATCCGGGACCCTCAGAATGCGACACCTGTGATGCGTGACACAAAAGCCTGCTGCGCGCATTTTAGTGCGGGTTTGTTCTGCTACCGAAAGCTCATTTGTCCATGTCTCCATGGGGGGAAAATGGGGGGGGGGGGAACGCTGAAGGAAGGCAAAGGGCCATATAGGGGACTCTGCATCCAAAGCAAACCAGGCCCTAGGAGCAATCCAAAATTAAGCTGAGCTTAATTTTACCCCTGTGGCAGAAGTTCAAATAAGCCTCTCTTTCTGGGTGCTCTTACCTGAGACTCAGGCTGCAGGCTCCTTTCCAGGTAGGTCCCTGCATCTTCTATCCTGGAGTGACTCAGTTTCTCATTTCACAGGCGCTTCCCCTGCATTCCTGCTTTAGGCTAGGATCCTCAAAGCTTGGCTCAAACTGCTCTTAAAAGAATGACGACAGCCCCAGCTCCTGATCGTGACGGATCTGGAGCTGGCAAACTGAGGCTCCAACTCTCAGTGCTTAGCAGGACACCCACAGTGGCTTTCCCTCTTCCAGGGTTCAGGAGCGCCTCCCGTAATAAGTAGCCATACCTCATCATTATCATAATTGCCTTGCGCTGTGGGATGGTACTGCCCTTTGGCTGCTGCTCAGTCCTGAAACTTCAAATCGAGTTTGAGGCAAGACCAGGAATAGCATCCTGCAGCAAAAGGGGAAGGAGGAGTCAGCTATGGAGAAATGTATTGAAGAAAATGCCCATAAGCTTTCGTGGACTAGAATAAATTGATGCGCGTGTACAACACGCACGCTTAGATGCACGAATGGATGTTGCAGAAGGTAAGCAGTGGAGGCACCTGGAAATGCAGTGCAAAAAGCACGGGCTGCGATGATTCGGTGGACGCAGGGGGGCCACACCTCAAGCTCAAGGGCCAGCTGTGCCTGTCAGGATTCCCAGGCAGCCACTGCCTCCAATCCACCCATGAATGGCCTTATATTAAGCTAAAGCAGCACTGCAAATTTAGAAAAAGAGAACTCCACACACAAAATGCTGTGGATGGTTCCCGTTTGCTCATGAACAAAGCTCAGCTCCTGAGGTTTCTCTATGGCTCTTCTAGAATTTGCCAGTGCTGTCATTTCCTTGTAGATCTACATTTTACGAAGCCCTCCTTTTTTTCTGTTTTCTGGTACTCATCACATCATTGCCGGGAAGTCACCCTATTACGATGCTGTCATGATGCCTTATTTTTAGGTTGTCCTCATCATTCACCTTGCAGCTCTGCCTTGTTTGGACTTCCATCTGCACGGCTTAAGAGGTGCGGCACCTGTTTTCTTGCTTTGTTGCATAAACCGGTTCGCCCTGTTCGCTTGATTTGCTCAGGATGCTGGCGCTCAGGTGCCGGCTGGATCTATTTCAAGCAAGCGTGCAAGGACCTCATTCTGCCTGAGGGCTGAGTTCCACGTCAGAGCTCTCAGGGGCCGCACTCCAGGAGTGAATGGGGCCCAATGCGAAAGGGGCAGGGTGGCAGGAGCAAAAATTCCAGTATACTGTGTTTGAATCTCTTACTGCCATGGCTAAGCCTTAGAAGGGACTTTCGGCCTTTCTGAATTGTGGAGACAGGGACTGTACTCCATTTGGGAGCAAGGGGGAACCTGAAGGGCCAGGCTGGGACCCCAGGCAGGCCAGATTTGGCCCCCAGGCCTGGGGTTCAACACCCCTGGATTAAAGGATTGGGTGCCACCTGCCTGCCTGCATGCTGAAGCTCTCGGAATGAAACTTGTCTCTTGCTAAAATGGGGCCCAGGTCACAGGGGAAGGAAGAAAACTCTGCTAGGATAGCCCTAAGACAGCCTCTGCCACCAGTCTGGGCCAGTGTTGTACTGGTCTACAGACAGTGACCTAGTGCAGAAAAAGGCAGCTTCCTGTAGTCTTAGTTTTGGGACTGGATCTGGCTAGTTTTCTGGTTCTCATCAAACAGAACATGCGCAAGGACTGGAGGAAGAGGGAGACCCTGTGTGACGAGAGATGGCAAAAATGTGTAGTACCTAAGCGAGGTGGGAATTTGTGCTTGTAAGAAAAAAAGCTAACATTCCCAAAGTTTAAGCATGGCACAAGAAGCTTTGGGAACTGCCGTATCCTCTTTTCCCACAGCATAGCAAAGATGCAGTACCTGTTTTCCACTACCAATGTTAGAAGGGGCAGTAAAGGCCAGAGAAATAAACAGACTTCACACTTGCACACAAACACACACTGCCAAAAACGATGGGCTAGGCCAGCTATTTAGGGCAGGTTTCACTTCCCATGGAGCACACGCATAATTATTATGCTCATCCTTGTGTCTAGTAAAACAGGTTGTGAAGATTTCAGAGCAAGACAAAATCCTGCCAAACCAGCTTGTACAGAGGATGAAACTACACACCGCAGGCTGCCATGATCCTGCTTTCCAGTTGCCCTCAGTTCTAGGGGGGAAATGGTCATCTGCCACCCAATTTACGCTTCCTTGTGACGATCATAATTGCAATTCCACTTTTCAGTCCTGAAGGACCCCCAGGGAGACTTGCATTCAATGCCGTTTAACGTAATTGCGCAAGAGCTGTCGCTGTTCTCTCGGACACCTGCCGTCCCTTTGGAACGGCCTGTCTTCCTTGGCTTTCTTCCCCAAACCCAGTTCTGATTAGGTCGCGGAGGTTCTTCCCATCAGAATCCACCTCTGGCTGATGTCGCTTGGAGGGTCTGCTGCTTTGCTGGGCATTCTCCTTCCTCACCGCCACGAAGCTGGGCCTCGCTTGAGCCAAATCTGCCCTGTTACCGTGTTTGCAGTGCTTCCCTCTCCCTCATGCACACGGTTCTCCTTCAATCAGGTGACCATCCATCACAACTCAATTGACCTCGACTGGCAAACCCAAGAGCCAAAATTAAGCCTCTTTAAAGATGCTCTTGGATCGAGAGCTTTGCTGGACATCATCACATCTTGTGGAAATGAATGGCACAGTTTAACTAAGTGCTGTGTAAAAAAAGGACTCCTTTTCCCCGTCTTGTGTCTTCTGCCAATCTTCCTCATGGGGTGACCCCACTAGCTTGGAACCATTCTTATATAGCATATGCCACAAGATCCTCAAATCCAATGCATTATAGGAGGCAGGTATTTATCTTCCAATGTTGTCATATCAGTCTTTTTGCTGCCCAAAAGAGCAAGGAGAATCCACTTCCCTTGCCTTTTATTAATTTCCATGAAGCAGATAAAAACTTTAAAACAGGGTGCACATCAATGAATATTAAAGACTGTTCCAGTACAAAATTTATCCATGTAATAGCCCCCTCTCAAAAAGAAGCAACTTCTTGACGTTTCCAAAATATATGTTTAAAAGAAGCATTAGCTTCTTCTTTCGCTGCATTAGCTCAGCATTTAGCAGAATTAGGCAATCCCTTATAAAAGAGCTATTGCAGTGCCCAAAAGGAGTGAAACAAACACACAGCCTAAGATCCGTAGATCCTGGCGGCAGATCTCAGGGCAGCATTCCACAGATTAGGAATTCTGTGGTGGTGCAGTTGTTCAAATTCCCAGATGTGCCATGTATCCACCAAGATTAGGGACTCCCAAGTCTAATCCATTTAAGTCCCTAAATTAAATGAAGTTGATTAAATTACATTCCTGTACTCCATCTTAAGCTTTTTCCCATGCAGACTTCATACTTTCAGCATCACCGGCCTTTCCTCTTGTTGCCGCCCCTCCCCGCCCCCCAACCTGGCTTTCAGAAATATCTAATCCAGTGAGGAAACCCTTGAAAGTTTGCCCACCATTTCGCACATATTTGATCAGTCCTAGTAAAGGTATTGCCGGGCTTTGGATTTGCATTCCTCAGCATCAGTCAGGCGCTTTTCACTGACCCCTGCAGGGAAGAGAGACTCTCGCAGAAAATTGGGCTTTGCATTGTCGATGTGGCAGCATGGCAGCCTCACTCGCTAGATGGTGTGGCTCATATGAATGTTGTGCATGAAAACAGAAGAAAGAAAAAGGGGTGCTGTAAAATAAATGTTCCTCGGAGCAGATGCAGGAGCTGAGTTTGGATTGCAGCTGCGAGAAAAGCGAACCATCAGCGCAGACACCAGCCTTCACCAAAAGGTCATGCCTCTCCTGCAAGGGTTTGTCCTACTGATATGCCCATGCGATCAGTGCGAGCCACAAGGCGAAAGCCGTCCCCATAGCTCGCAGCTCCGGGACAGGGCATCCCGCCCGGTTGCAGAGGGAATCTTTGCAGCACGCTGCATGGGCCTTCTGCCTCATCAGACCCAAGTCCAGGTGCCTTGTGCATGTGCTCTCTGTCGCACAGCCCTTCAGGATAGTCACAGGAGAGTCCCTGTTTTCTGGAAAAACAGCATAGAGTCAGATTTGTGGCGCTGCCTTCAAAGTGAGCCCGCAGCGCATTCTACCGAAGGAGCGCTAGGCGGCGAAAGAGCCCCAGAAATTAAGCAACTGCCTTTGTGGAACACTCGACCCACTTGCCTCTTAAGCTACTCTGGGAAAAGATCTCGTATATTAAAGAGCTGCTTCTTCCTTTGATTTTAAGGCTTCATTTTATTGGACAGCAGCATCCTGTTTTCATTTAGTCACTGCATGGATTGCTTAGGAATGAATCACTGGGTTTCACTGTATGTTTTGCCAGGGGAAAATAACAAAAGTAATTTAGAAACAGAAACAGAGAAACAGTGTGTGTCAGAAGGGGCCTCCTGAGCCAACTAGTCTGACCCCCGGCTCCAGCCAGCTCCACTCATGACATGCCTACCATGTGCATGTCCAGCCTATCCTTAAACACCCTCACCAGTGGGGCTTCAGCCACCTCCCGTGGAAGCCCATTCCTCAGGGTCCTAACTGTCAGGAAGCACTTCCTGGCATCCACCCTAAATCTTGGTTCCCTGAGCTTTGCTCCATTGGAACATGTCCTGCCCTCCACTGCAGTGGAAAAATGCATGGGTCGTGTCCCACCTCCGCGTGGCACCCCCTCACGTTACCTGTACATCACTAACAGGTCCCCTCAGAGTCTCCTCCTCTCCAGGCTGGAAAGACCCAGCTCCCTCAGTCTCCCCTCATACGGCTTCCCCTGCAAACCAGCCACCATCCTAGTGGCCCTTCACTGCACTGACTCCAACCTTGCTATGCCCCTCTCGTAACGAGGGGCCCAGAATTGAACATGATACTCCAGCAGCAGGCACACCAGAGTCGTACAGAATGGCAGTAATACCTCTCTTCCTCTAGAAGCCACACTTCTGGCTATTTACAGCAATGCACTTCTCCAGATGGCAGCTCAAACGCTGCAGCTCTTCAGAAGTTCCTGCAAACAGGGAGGGCTCAGAGAAGGCGGTCTTTCAGGGAGCCGAACCCCAAGAGCACAAGATGTTAATAGCACTCTAGCAGGACACACTGGGGGCCTAACCTGGGAGCCAAAAGGTGAATTGCAGCTGGACCTCTTTGAGTTACAGGGGCACTGCTGTCTTTTAAGTCGGCTCAGGTTTTCCTGGGCCCTTCCTTACCGTTGGTAATGACATGCAGGCATCGATCCATAATTCCCATGCAGTTCAAAAGCTCCAGTCTCTTGGGGTCACACTCCCCTTTCCCCGTCTCCCGACAGGTATAGCATTGCAATCCGTTACTCCGACCGGGAGTTAGAGCTGCAGAGCAAACCAGAAAGAGCCTCTAGCAGGACGGTCTTTTCTATCGGCTGCAACTGCTGAAAATGGAAGCTAAGTAGCATTTGGTGGAGCACCTTCCCCACCTGGCTGGTGCCCAGGTGCGTTGGGCTACAAGTCTCATCATCCCTCGCCCAACGCATCTAGAGGGCACTAGGTTGGGGAAGGCAGAGACAGTTCAAATGCCTTCCTGCTGTGCCCATTTGTTTCGACGGGGCTTGGCCTGGGTCCTTCCCCATGGACTGTGCCTTCAATTATGAATGTTATCACATTCTGATTATCCAGTGGGAATCATTTGGTGTAGGGATGGCAAACCCAGCTGTTTCTGCACCTCGATCGGTCCATCAGTGCAGTACTATAGTAATTACCTGTAAAATTTCCATTGTTACAGTTGGAATTAGTGCAAACCCTTTGGTCAACATATGCAAAATCCTTGCCGATTTGGTACGCCGCCACCACACTCGTAAAGGAAGCGTTTCCACAGCCCTTAATGATGCGCTCCAGCTGTTCATCTGGGGAAGGCAAGCATCAAGTGTTACAGAGCAACCGTGTTTGGAAGGTCAGCCCAAAAGGTTTTGTGCCGTCTTCCTCTGGTTCACATCTATCTCTACTTTAAGTTACCTGGAGGAGCGCTTCATACATGCCCTCCCGCCCCTTGAGATCAGCGGGAGAGGCCCTCCTCCGGGAGCCCTCCGTGAAAGACATCAGGAGGGTGAGTACCCGGAGGAGGGCCTTCTCTGCGGTGGCGCCCCATGTATGGCATGCGCTCCCCAGAGAGGTTCACCTGGCGCCGTCATTATTTGTTTTTTGGCGCCAGGCCAAGACCCTTTTATTCAAACGTGATTTTAATTGTTAGTATTATTTATTTATTTTATTCTTTGGCCAGGGCAACTTAATTTATACTGTTAAATTATATTGTTTTATAGGATGTTATTTATTTATGCTTGTGAGCCGCCCCGAGGCTTCGGCGAATGGGGCAGCATAGAAGTTCCCTAAATAAATAAATAAGTACATTTACTATTTCACTAAATCCGAACCAGAGCTTTTCCAGAGGGTATGTGGATGTGTGTTTCAAAATGCAGTCATTGCTCCGTTGTTACTCTAAGTTGTTTGCAGGAACTTGAATGAGGTTGCTACTTTCTTCCCCGCTGGACTCTTCAGTACTGCTAAGGCATTGGCTTTCTGGGAAAGAGGTGCCTTTTCACAGCTTCGGCTGGTATGCCAGCTACACCTGCCTCCCACTGTGGAACTCGAGGTGGCACCATGCATCTCCCGGGTGGTCTCCCCTCCACACTCAGGCCAGCCCTAGACTTGCTTAGCTTCAGCACAATGGGAACCTTCTGCACCTACAGACCACACTCTCAGCCACATAAAGCCCTAAGCAACTTGGGACCAGCTTATCCTGGCGGCTTTCTCGCTCCTTATCTCCCGGTCTGACCTCTGTAATTATCTGAGAAAGCACCTCTGGGGGTACCACACGCTCTGGAGGTTCACAAAAAGCATTCCGAGTTGCAGCATCCCCCTCAGATGTGCTTCCCTCGTTGCCATAAGATAAGACCCATCTTGAAGCTCATCTCTTTGCATGGATGATCCCTGAGGCGTGGCCCAGGCAGCGACGGTTTCTCACACAACCCCCCGTGCCTGCCGTGCTTCTGTAGAATCATCTTGCCCAAGCGCATGAACATGCACTGTGCAATACCTGGCAGGAACTGCTGAGAAATCTGCACACACCGGTTCCTGGAATCGTAACACGGCTCCGAAGGAGCGTTCTGGCCACAGTCGTCTTTGTCCCCAATGCAGCTCTGGCAGGTCACGCCATTTGGGGATCCGCTAAAATTGGCTGTTGGAAACAGAGGGGTGGTGGGAGGAAAGAACGAAATTATCAAATTCTTAGTCAGTTATGCTGGCAGATGTTGCTGGGCAAAAGTTGGCCAACTTGCTTTTGGTTTAGAGCGTTTAGTCAGGTATCAGAAAAACTCACTCATTTAAGAACAGACCGAAGACTATCATGTCCGCTCAACTTCCACAAAGCCAAGAAATTGGAAGCTAAGACGCAGCCCTTCCATGCACCCACTTTTTCCCTTGGGCTTTCAGTCCCAAATTCAGACAGGGAACAGGGAGTGGCCGGACCATCAAAGATACCTCACATTACAGGCCTGGCATTGCTTCACGCAGCACCTGAACCTTGCAATATTGCTAGATGAATCTTCTTGACAATTGACCAACACCTGGTTGTTCATGATGCTGCACAAAATCATGACTGACCATGAGAGACCAGCCCAAACTTCTTTCCTGGCCCTGTGGACTTTCGGACAACATGAGAGAGCCTTAAACGAGCAGCTTGGTTCATCACTGAATTCCCCTAGGGTTGAAAAAGGACTCTGAAAAAGCATTTTGAAATAAACCAAGCCATGAACGAAAGCAAAGGAGTCATTAATAGAGAGATGTGTACCAGTGAATGAATGAACAATTTATCAGATTTATATCCTGTTTTTTTCTTTTAAAGAACTCAAAGCCGTTCACGTCATTCTCCGCAATGACCATGCCATGAGGTGGGCTGGGCTGAGAGTTTGGGACTGGCCCAAAGTCACCCAGTTGGCTCCATGGCTGAGCAGGGACTAAAACTCAGATTGCCTGAGTCCCAGACTCACACTCTTAACCACTATACCACACTGCCTCGTGTTCCTGTTCATTCCAAAGAGCTTACCCTGAACAGGAATCCAACCTCCTTCCCCTCTTCATCAGAGGGCGAGTGGTCTCCCTTCTTAGCTGCCAGTTCCTTGCTAGCTTGCTCTCTTTTAAAATGTAAACAGGAATTGCAGAATTGCTCTCAAACCTAAGACTGGCAGCATTCTAGTTTCAGAGTGAAACTGAGCTTCCCTGATGTAACTTTGCCAATAGCAGGAAAATGATGTTTAAACTGCAAATGAGAATTTCACCCAACTAATAACAAGAGAGAATTTTATTTTGCCCTCTGTGGTGGTGCAGGGAAGGGCAGCGTGGAGATATGCAGTTCTGGAGCTCGGAAGCAGCAGGGCAACTGGGATTTTCCTTGTGCAAGAAAGTGACTGAGGGAATTAACAAAGCTTTTGTTTTGTTTGCGACATTAAGGAAACCTGAGAATGAGGAGAGTAATCCAGCAGGGTCCAGATACATCTTTCTTTTTCTTTGCTGGAGCTCCAAGGTCAAACTAGCACTTTCAGCTTCTCTGCAGGAAGGTTTGCGCGTCTGGAGCCAAGCTGCAGGTTACATTTCAGCTGGATGAAGCCTTCCCTTTGCCTCTTGTTTGGAAAGCCAAGAGGTGCAGGTGGGGGACAGAATGGAGTCTCCTAGAAAAGGGTGCGGCTGGCTTGAGCAAAACCTCAAACGGAAGCACTCCACACACTGCAATATTTTGTTGCAGCTCTCCCTTGCGATTTTTGGCACCTGATTTGCTTTACTGGACCGCTGTGGCACAGACTATCTATTTCCAAGGAGCTGCCTTTGGTCAATGCAGATGCTTCTGCTGAGACGTTGCAGGTCCACATGATTCGGAACTCACCGACAAATGCAGGGCATCATCACACACACACCGCACCCAGATACATCCACTGCCATTCTTTTCTGCATACCAGGATAGAGCAGCGGCTCACACAGATCCGTGGAGCAGCAGTGTAACGTCCTGGAGAGCAATCCCACGTTCCCGTCATGATAGCGCCGGCAGCTCTCCGAGGTTCCACATCCCCGCTTCACTGTCCTCGCCATCACTGCAGGGAGAACCAGAAAGAGGAGGCATTGCCTCTGGGCAGCAAACAAGCCCAGCTGAGGCCTTCTGCTGCCTGGTGAGTCACCTTTGAAGGCTGGGGACTAGGGGTTAGAGAGGAATATTTGATGGATCAAATGCAGCCACCCCGGGGGGGGGGGGTCACTAGGGCCACAGTCCTGAATCTCTCACTCGGAGCCCGAGATCTCTGGGTGGCCCCCTGCCCCACCCCTCTGCTGCCCCTCTGGAATCAGGGTGCAAGCACCCCGCTACATCCCAGGCCCAAGCATGGGGCTCCCCTTTGACACGTGTGCCTCACCGCCTGCCCCCTGCTGCACGGATCTCCCCACCTGCATTCTCTCCCCTCCCCACAGAAATTTTTCAAGGGGTGCTCTTGGAAGGGAAGGTCCTTTAAAGATGGGGAGGGGGAGAGAGAGACTTTAGAGCGCATGAAAGGCGTTGGGCTTGACCTATAAAGCCCTAAACAGCTTGAGACCTCTCTATCTGATGGAGGACCTCTCCCCACCACAACCCAGTCAAGCTCTGGGGCCTGCCCCCCCTGCCCCGCCAAAGGGAGACTCGGTTGGGGGCAACCAGGAGAAGGGCCTTCTTACTGCTGGCCCCACATTATGGAATTCCCTCCCCGCTGAGGCCTGTGCAGCACCAGGGAAAGACTGTCCTCTATGGCAGGGCATGTAATTCACTTACTGGGGCTTGGTTAGGTGCTTGCATGGATTGTCTGATTAATTCGTATAAGCACTGTAAATGTTTATATGCTTTTTAATATGTAATGAAAACTGTACGTGATAACCTTTTGTGAATTTGTAATGGTGTTTGTATTTTTATATTGTATTTTTCTGTGCTGCTATGAACTGCCCAGACAGCACCAGCTATTGGACGGTATGCGAATTTGAATGGATAAATCGGTCCGTGGGGATTAGTGCCTCTTTCGTCCCATGGGCCGGAGCCGCTGATCGTTTCAGTCTCTGGTACCAACCCTGGTAGCTGGCAAAGGTGAAGGAAATCTGAGCTTGTGCTTCTACCTGGAAAGGAGAAGGCTTGAATTCCAAGGACATGGTGCTGCTTTTGGCAAAACCCTTTGCAAGTCGACCCCATCCTATCTCAGCAATCACGATCTTGCCCCACACTGAGTTAGGCCACTGGTCTGTCTGACCCAGCAGGGCATATGGCCCCAGCCATGAGCTAGAGAGGCATCCATGAATGTGCCAGGGGCTGAATTCAACGCTGAAGATGCTCTCGGCAGCCGGATTGCAGGCGTGGAGGGACTGAAGGCCAAAATGGGTGAGCAGAAAGTCAACAGAGGGAGGCCAAATTAGTAAAAATACCGGCACGTTGTAGCTTAAACTTTTCCTGCCAGTAGCTACACCACAAGGGAGAGATGCCAGCATTTGGAAAAGGAGGGAAACATGATGAAGGACCTCGGAAGGCTGGACTGTGGCCCCAGGAAATGCAGCTTTGACCTTGGTGCAGATGCAGGGACGACCGCTGACTCCTGCCAAGGGACTCCCACCCTTCCAAAGGCTGCTGATGACACGCAGCACTTACAATAGTGAACATCCTTGATCTCAAAGAAGCACGAGTCTTGCTGAGGCTTGCAGACCTCCACGTCGGTCTCCGTGCACTTTCCTATCCTGTTCACACACCTCTTGCATCGCAGGCTGTTGGCTAGAGGAGGACATGCAGACAGAGTCAGCGAAAGCCCGTGGCCTTGCATCAGCTGAATGCAAGAAGGGGCTTCGTATAAGGGTCTGCACAGGCTCCACAGGAACACCCATGATCCCATCTCCAATTCAGAAAGGAGAAATACTTTTCACTCACCCTTTCCTTATCACGACAAGCTAAATCGTGATTTATTTTTCAGCGCCAGGCCAAGACCTTTTTATTCAAACAGCATTTTAATAATGTTTAATATGTATATATTTTAATTGTGCAGCCAGTGTGTTTCCAGGTTTTAAATGTAATTGTTATTGTTTTATTTATTTCTGTGAGCCATCCCGAGGCTATGTAGCAAGGGGACGGCATATAAAAACTTTAAATAAATAAATAAATCCAAAGTGCTCTAATTATGAGGAAAGGGAGAAGCAAGAGGAGCTCTTAATGACAACTGTTGGGAAATGCAGATAAATCCTGGCAGGAAAGGGTTGCTTAGATGTGCCTTTGTCTTATGAAATCAAAGCTGCACCCCATTCTCAGAGGGCACCAGCATGCCAAGCCAGGTCGCTGTTTAGTGCTGCTGTTACTTTAAGAAGATAGCATTCGCAGCTGGACTGAGAAGCTGCTGGAGGCGAACACTACAAGTGAGGAAGCGCCCGTGTGCTCATCAGCTGCAGAAAAGCTGAAACAATGGTGTCCATCTGTTTCTGAATGGCCCCACCTAAGCATCTCGTCCCACAGACGCAAGCACCTGCACAGTGGAGTTGCCAACCCAGATTTCCTGAACGGTTCCTCCATCGGACACATTGGCATGTTCAAACAGGATCCAAGCTGCAAAGAGGTCTACTCAATTGACAGGTCAATAAAGCAATCAGTGATGTTTTCCATACTGTTGTTACCAGCATTTCTGACCGGTTTAGGACATTATGTCATGCCTAAAGGCATCAGGATGCTATTGTACCAAGATTATCTGGAAACTTAACACTCTGTATTGGTGTATGTGACTAGCGGGTTGTAAAAGTGTCTGTACGTGGGCTGTGAATTTGTAGGTGGCCGTGAGAAGCCGGTAGCACACTGTCGTACGTAACTGCAGGGGGCCTGGGTGATCTTCCAATAAAACTGCTGAGGTTCAAGGCAAAAGGGGTCTTTCCTGACTGAACCCGGTGATCCATGTTGTGGCTGCCATCAAGACTTCCCAACACACCCAAAAACATCCCCATCCCCTTCCCTGCACGTCAACCAGAAAATCACCTCTCCTGCAGTCACATAACTAAGCAACCAGCAATGCAAACCTGTATATGTTTTCCAAGAAGTAAGAGTCACCACTGAGTGGGACTTGTTTTCTTGTCAGGGCATACAGAATGTCAAACTAATCACAAAAGGAAAGGAACTCCTCTACCTCCATGTAGGTAAAGCACTGCTAAAGCCCATATTTTCCAACAAATGAAGAGGACTAGAAACATATTTAGCTACGAATCTTCCATAGTGCAAACAGACAAGCATCACTGATGCTAGTAGGGCTTGCACCAGAGATGTTCACGGTGGATCAAACCCTTCCCCTGCTTCCTCACAACACAGACACCCCCCCATAGACCAATGCATCCCCCACTCACCCATGCCAAGACAGAAAAGGAGGGTTGCAAGGGACCCAAACTTCATATTAACTTTCATAGCGAATGAGGAAGAGCAGAAAAATCCAGCTCGCTTCACTTCTCACAGTGCCAACTTCAGAAATATCTCAGGCCTTCAAAACAGAAAGTGTTAGTTGCCCTGTAGTCACGGGGACAGTCAAAATTAGCCGAGGGAAAATGGACAATTGCTTATACTCGAAGTTTCTAATGTTCTCCTCCCTCCTTATAACATGTGGGATCAGATGTGCTTTCAAAGTCCATGAAGGGACTTGGAAATGGGACATTTCAGCACATTTCATTTTAGGTTGTTTATACTGCAAGGGACCCTGTGGCGAAGGGCTGAGGGGCTTCTGAACTCCATCTCGGTGCTTACCTGCTGTGGCTGATTTTGCAAAGAAAAATGGATCTTCTTGGCAAAGTTCCCCAGCAAAAGTGGCAGAGCTTGGGAGTCAGTTTACCACACAGGGACCAACTTGCTTCTGCTGGCATCCCCAGCCAAAGAAACACCACTTGCTTCGGGGAATTTTCATGTCCTTCTCATCTTCTCTGCCTTTTGTGGGAAGTTCGCATTCTCGTTTGCAATACATATTAAGTACTGTGAAATCTAGTCGCTTCCTCCCCTGCCCACACCACTTGAAACCACGGTTTTTTTGTGTGAAAACAAACTCCACTGAGAGCATCGTATGAAATTGGGACATGCGATTTCCACAGGACAGGCTGTTACAAGCCTTGCGCCTTTGCAAGAGAGCAATCTTAGGAAATCTCAGAAAGCTGTGATGAGTTTCCTGAAATACGTTGTGAGATGGAAGAACCCTGATCTGGATTACTGCAGTGGGACTGCTTTTGAAAATGTCCAGCTAGCCGAAAACAGAGCTGCAAGACTGCGAATGGAGAGTGGCTAATTCGATCCTACTGTACCGCTACTTCCCCATCTGTACTGGCTGCCACTGCATGTTTGGGTCCCAGTCAAAGAACTGGTATTAGCATTCAAAGCCCTGGACTGTTTGGGAGCAGGTTGCCTGATCACCTTTTCTCATAAATACTTGCCCAGAACCCAAGACCTTCCTCAGAAATTCTGCTGAAGGAAGTGAGGTCAAGAGGCTTTTCCGTGATGGCACCCTCACTGCAGAACGAGCTGCTCAGAGGTGCAATCCTGGTACCTTGCATGGCATTGTGCTCCTTCTGGACCACGATGAAGGTCTCCGTATTCTCCCCGACGTGTTAGCTTTGTTTTAAATCTGTTGCTGTAATTGAAGTACTATTAGCATTGCCACTAGTTTGGTTTTTGCTTTTCTTTTATACTGATGTTTTAACACATTAAACTTTCATACTGTGTCTTATGGTGTATTTTGTGGTTGTGTTGGGAAGCACACAGGGAGTTTTGACTATTGGGTGGTTTAGAAACGCAATTTAAAACACACGTAAGCACACATACAGTGAATATTATGGGAGTGAATTTGCGTAGGACCTTACCTTTAGTAGAGCTGTTTCTGGAAAGGAGGACCCATAGCCCTGCTTTTTAATGGGCTAATGTCCTGCTTTAAACACTTAATTTTAGTGAGGTTCTGGAAGGCTCTCTTTCATTGATTAACCTCCTCTTGGTAACTGCTTTGAGTATATTTTTTTAAAGGATTATTCTTTTTGGCTAAGTGATCCAGCCAATCAGAGAACAAGTCACCAGTATCACACGATCATCACACCATATGGATTGGCCATATGAAATAGTGAAGCCAAATTTTTTTGCTTCCATCTTAACAGAAGAAAACTTTCATCCCACATTTCAGCCCTCCAAAATTATCTCTAAAACCGAAGGGAGTGTGTTTCATAAGGACTTTTTTCATGGCCACCTTCTACTCCCCTTTTTTGCCTGTCTTACTAATTAATTTTTGTTGTGAACTACTAACATTTGGGGGCTGATATACAGAGCACCTCCAGATGCTAAAAGGGTTAAAGCTGGGATAAGAAACGTGAGCCCCTCAGGATGAGCTGGACCCCCAGCTCCTGGAACCGTGATAGGGGTTGCAAGTTCAACAAGATCGAGACAATTGTTCGAAATAAATTATTATTAATAACCAAGGAGATAAGAAAAGGGTCCGTAGAAGCTCTTCCAGAGCAGCCCAATGAAATATTTATGGGATGAGATTTCATGGACAATTGTGGATGCTTCAGTGGGTTTCCTGTAAGACCTCTTTATTAATGATGGCAGACAAAGAGATGATTACATAGGAGGGAAGTGGGGAGCAGATTACTACATGATTACAGAACGGCTCATCCGGTGGTTACCACAGCATGTGTTTCTGCTCATACACTCCCCATGAAATTTCAGGTTGCTCCAACACTACAGCAGCATTGCCACATCTGTGCAAACTTCACAGAATTTTTCTCCTCCCACCCTGACTTAATCAGATGCTCAGATGAAGATTAGGTTGCAAGTCAAATGCTTTTGTGGGGTATTTTGTCCTCCTGTTCTCCTCCTCTTGCACATTCTCCAACTGCAGTGCTAGTTTGCGGTTGGCAGCCTATGGGCCTAAACCCTTCATTTTTCTGTCCCGGATCCACCCATTCCATTCTCAACATGACAAAAGCAGACCATTGGTGCATCTCGGGGGCAACACGGGCCTTTCAGGACTTGCACCACAAAGACAGGCTTGGAGACCCTGAGGCCAGGCTCCGAGGTCACAGGCTATGTTGGGTGTTCAGAACCAGGGACCTGAGATAAGCACAACTGGTAAATAATGAAAGCTGGAATCCTTACGGATCAATGGCCAGGCATAACCCATTGTCCCTTGAAAAGATTAGGCAAAACAGCCTTGCAAGGATGACCTCCATGGTCCTGAGACACCTGGGAAGCCTCCCCACACACACAGACAAAGGGCTCACCTTTGCCCCCACGCAAAACAGACATGGAGCAGACAGCAACAGATCAAGTCATCAAGCACAATCACGCATGCATCCAGCCACTGGCATCAGCTTGGGAAAGAATGGGAATCCCACTCCCATAGAAGCAGGTACAGAAAGAGCGTAAGGTCCAGGGGCTTAGAAAAGGGAGGTGGGCAACTTCTGAACACAGAACTGACAAGTCGGCCTGAACATGGACTTCGTGCGCCCCCTCCTGCCCACGCAAGGGACTTGTGCCAAGGTCTGTGCAGCATCACTGGCAAACAGGCAGCAAACTATTCCCTGCCTGTGCCTGTTGGTCTCTCTGTCTCGAAGGCTGTTACACAAAAAACCAATCACTTTCGAAATACAGAGTAAGTGTGGGCGGCAGTAACAGCAGCTGCAGTGTCGACCACATCAGGTTAAAAGCTTGTACTGCTCTGCATTTGCTGCTGAATAAACTTTCCTCTGCTTTCTAAGTGTCGAGTGTGAATGCAAAACCAGGATGTACTCTCTCTGGCAGCAGGGAATAAATCCTTTGGAGGGAATCTAACAGGCAAGGACCTTCTTTTGGGGTGCATTGCTCCCCCAACTTACCTGGCATAACCGTGGCGACTTTGTGGTAAATTCTGGAGACCTATTTTCACACACCTGATGTACACAAGGAATTCAGGGGTGCAGCAGCAGCAACAACGGAATCCGGGCTCCATTGTCATCTCTTCCGACGTTAAGAGTCGTTTTAAACATGCCTTAACAGTGGAAAAGCATCGTGCAAATAATGTGATGATGATGAACGATTCCAGAACCGCGACATCTCCGAGAAGTACTATTATTTTTCATTTGTTAATTTGTTTCATTTCTATACTGCCCAATAGCTGAAGCTCTCTGGGCAATTCAGGCAATCGTGGCCGCTTGGAGAGCAGAAACACAAAACAGGAGCAGTGACTATTCGGCTTTGTTTACTCGGTTCATTTCAGTTTTGCTTCGTTCTGGTGACACAGAACATCTTGATTATTTCATTCTACTGTTCCATTTATGCCGTTTATTGAATTGTCTATTTTATTATTTTACTTTCATCCTTCAACAGGTTTTGTAACAGTTTCCTCCTAAACATGGCATGAATCCAGCCCCTCGTGGGAAAGCAACATGTAAATAAATTTAGTTAAAATAACTTTCTTTTTACTCTTCTGAAATTTATCCAAGGTCTTTCTAGTTGTTTAAGGTTTGCTGCTGCATCTGGTTTGTGTCAGTCAGGTTTGGAATTGTTTTAACTGCCTAGAGAGCTTCAGCTGTGGGGCTGTATAACTACGCAAGAAATAAATAATAAATAAAAACGCCCTTGGGGCTTATATGCTGCAGGAAGAACAGTGAGTCTCCAGATGTTTTGGACTTCAATTCCCAGAATTCCTGCCTGTTGGCAATGCTGGCAGGGGCTTCTGGGAGTCAAAATCGGTGGGGGGGGGGGACACTAGAGATCTACCTTCTGTCACTAATGTATTGTACTTGCAAACATCATAATCCCTGTATTTTGCTCTAGTTGTAGTAGCCTATAGCTGCAGACCAGCATCCCTCAACCAGCACCTTCCAAATCTATTAGACTACAGCTTCCATCATTCTCAGCCAGCACATACATACTAAGAATAATAAATTAATTCACAGCTAACCAAGCCTGTTTCTACCTGGCATTCCAAATCTTGTTTGACATCTACCAAAATGGGCTCTGGACAATTCTTGCTAGCTGTGTAAAATTCAACTGCTGACAAAGCAGCATCACGTTATAAAACATAACCGTGTTGCACTAATTTAACCATTTCCAGGTCTCACTAGTTCCAGCGCACCAAAGCCGGATTCCCCCAAGCCCAGGAGCAATAAACACACAGGCTGCAGCAACACTAAATGAGGAGGAAACAGCACCGAGGTGCCTGGGGTGAGTCACCAAAGGACCTGAAAAGGACCGTCTCAGATTTCACTCTCAAAGGCCTTCATGAGGACCTTCTGGGAGTCCGCAGCCAAGTCTTCCAGGCACTGGCTCAGCATGGAGTAGGTAGTGTGGAAGGAAATGCCGCCAGCTGCCAGGGCTCCATAGATCGGGATGCGGTGCAGGAGGAAATTTGCCATCACCAGGCCTGTGCCAGTGGCCTTCCCCAGCAGCCCGATCACCACGTCCTTGTTAATGCTCCGGCCCAGAGTGCTGTGTACTTCTGCCCTCAGCACCTCCAGGGGTTTTCCTGAGCGCTCGGCTAACCGGGCCAAGGATTCTGCATCCAGGCCGAAATCCTGCCGGTAGGTGGACAGCTTCCTCAGCAGAATGGAGACATCGCAGGTGAAGGCCAGGCCTGGCAAAGGGACAGCGGCCACCAAGCTGGAGATCAACGCGACCTTCCAGACTTCTTGGTGAAGGAGCTGCCTCTTCTTCTCTATGATGGAGGAGGAGACATTGGGCAGGGACAACAGGAAAGCGTGGCGCTTATGGCTTGGCAGCTCTTGCTCCAAGGTTTCCTCGAAGGCTTGGAAGTCGAACTTGTTGATCTCAAAGCTGCTGAGTAAGAAGACCTTGGCATCTGCCAAGCCGGCCTTGGCAAGCTTCTCCCGGCAATCGTTCCTGATCTGCTGTAAGACCTCCTCTTCCGGCGGAGGGTTCTTCCTCCTGGACGTGGCATCGAGGTCGTTGTCCAGCTTGGTGCGTACAAAGTAGAACCGCTTGCCCTGTCGGACGATGGCCTGGGCCAGGCGGACATGGTTCTCCTTAAACCGCTCCGAGGCCAGGATGACAAAGAAGTCGTAGCGAGAAAACTCCACTGCTTCCAAGTAATTCTCGGCTTGGAATCTGGGTGTGCCGATGCCGGGAAGGTCCCACAGGATGACGTTGGGATGGCCAGGATAGGGATACTGCATGGGCTGGGCCGTGGTCTCTGTCACCCCCGTCGCAGCTGCTCCCTCGTCCTCGTCACTCACGCCCCGCAAGGCATTTACAAACGTGGATTTCCCGGCGCCCGACTCCCCAGTGATGGCAATATCAAGCTGGGCATTCCAGATGGTCTCCAGACTGCACTGAATACGTGTCACCACTTCCGAGAGCCCTCCCAGCTCATAGGCCTCCTGGATCTCCGCAATCTCTCGCTCGCTGATCACTTCAAAGTCCAGTCGGATGGGCTTCAGGACCCTGTGGAAAGGAAGAGGGCAAGGTGAGGGGTACGAACCTGGATTAATATCGCAGGACTACATTAAATACTAGGATGGGCAAACTGAAGAGCATGTCAGCCTTTAAGCTTCAGGAGTGTCTCCACTGGAAGGAGTGTTGAGGTCTAAGAGGCCTGAGCCAGCAGCCTTTCCCCTGAAAGAGAGACCTAATGAACATCAGCCAGAAAACCCTTTTCACAACCCAGCAAGGGGAAATCAAGGGCCCTGCCCCACCCGTGCACTCTGGACAGAGAAAATTAAACTAGAGGGAGCAGTCCGGCATGGAGACCTCTGGGGCCGGGGGAAATGCAGCTTCCAGTAGAAGAGGATTAAAAGACAATATGGTGTAGTGGTTAAGCGCATGGGTCTGAGACTCAGGCAACCGGGGTCCTAGTCCCTCCTCAGGCACGGAGCCAACTGGGTGACTTCGGGCCAGCCACAGACTCTCGGTCAATCCTACCTCACAGGGCTATTGCTGTAGGGATAAGATTGAGAGCAGGAGGAGAATTATGTAAGCCACTTTGAATTCTTTTTTAAAAGAGGGGGAAGTGGGATATAAATCTAGCTAATTAACAAAATGTGGGTGGGGGAGAGGAGTAGAAAAGTTCCTCTTTTGGGGCAGGCAGTGGATGGCGCACCACAAAAGATGCAGGGCGCTACTTTGGAAGATGAAGCACCCAGAAAGCAGCAACTTACTGAAGCGGCACAGGAGAAAGGGCTGCTTAGCTGTCTGAGAAGCTTCCATGCAAGACGGTCTTATCCACGGCGATGGCCGTGCCATCTAGAGAGACAGTCCACGTTTGGAGCTTAAATACCTCTGGATGCCCACCGCTGGGTACCCAGCCCTCCTTCCCGGCTTGAGGTGCCTCACCAAGCCCAGTGCAGGAAACGGAGCGCTGGAGAGGGTGGCCCTCGGGTCCAACACGGCCCCAGTCGCACCCTGGCTCTTTTATTACCATATTTATACCCCATCCTGCAAGGAACCCAAAGCATCTTACATGATTCTTCTCCCCCTCTGCATTTTATTCTCATAACAACCCTGTGAGGCAGGTCAGGCTCCCAGCTGACAGCTGGTCCAAGGCCACGCGGGGCCCTTCAGGCTAAGGACTCGGTTCTCCCGAGCCCCAGCTCAGCACGACACCCCGCCAGCTCTCGTCCCTTTCATCAGCCTGTCTTACTCACCCCTCAAACTTGCGGACGTCCTTCAGCAAAGCCTCTCGCAGCTGGGGGCAATCCAGTTCGTAGGGCTCGAAAGCAGAGAGCAGGAACACAGGCGCGTCCCCCAGGCCATGGGCCTGCAAGGACTCCGCGCAGACCCCCCGTAGGGCCCCGAGAGCCTCGGCGCGGTCGTAGCTCTTGCCCATCAGGCGCTTGAGGGTGTGCAGCTCCAGGTCCGCCTTGCTGCGGGCGAAATAGGCCTTCTTGCCGGCCGCCTGGATCTTCCCGGCCAAGTGGGCGTGAGTCTCGTCAAATTTGCCGTCCGCCACCACGACAAACACATCTGCCTCCCGCAGCCATCGGTCCGCCTGCCCCTCGCAGTCCAGCGGCAGCTCCCACAGCAGCACGTTGGGATGGGACGGGTCCTTGTACATCACGGTCCCCCCCGAGTTCGCCGGCCCACCCACGGGAGCAGCGCCAACATCATCCTCCGTCATTCCCCGCAGGGCATTCAACAGGGCTGACTTGCCCACCCCCGATTTGCCCACAAGGAGCACCGAAATGTCTCCCGGCTCAGGGGACCCCAAAGAGGAACTCTTGGGGATCTTCGGAGGCATTCTGGGTGCAGAGGAACAGGGCTTCTCCTCAGAAAGTTCTGTGGAAATATAAGGAAAAGGGAAACATGAACCAGAAAAAGAAAACGTTATTCAAAGGCTGCGATCAACCTACCCCTACACTGCAACCCGAACCTGAAGCCGTCCTCCTGCTGCCCCCCCTGCGGGAGGCTCAGAAAGTGACGACAACAGACGGGCCTCCTCCGTTGCAGGCCCCAACTGTGGAATGATCCCCCCTGCCCCCGCCACCAACACTGTCATCTTTTCGACACCAAAATACTTTTTAGTGCTTGACAGCATATGATGGCGCTTTCGTGTCAACTGTTTGATCAGATCCTAGCATTTTTGATCACTGTTATGGCTGTTCTGAATTGTTTCTAAATTTTGCATTATGTTTTATCACGTTGCGTCGTGATTTTTGTGAAGCACCAAGTGAGATTTAGCTATGGGATGGCATTGAAACAACGGAAACGCAGTGAAAAAATCGAACACAGTCTCCTCCAATCAGAGTGTAATCACAGCATAAAGCAACCAAAGAGAGAAAAATACTCAAAAGGAAAATAAATTACTCAGTGATTTTCTAAACACTGCCCTATATAACTTTGCTATCAGCTACTATCTTAACAGGGTCTTTTTAATGTATAATTTTGGTTTTGTTGTTTATTTGGTTTTATATTTTGTATTGCTAACTTTTATGATGTATTAATATGCCTTAATTGGTATATTTTATATTGCATTTAAATATGCTACCCAGAGAGCTTCAGCTATTGAGTGGTATTGAAATTAAATAAACTAGCACTATCTGTGCATTTTCTAAAGCATCACACAAATAGACTGCACAGGCTCGATGGCCTCCCGATTTGCATTCTCCACTCTTCTGATCCTTCATGAACATAATATATTGATTTAAAGGAGCTAAATAGCAAGCTGGCAAATAGGAGCGAAACTGCCGCAAAATAGCAAGCTGGCAAAAGGAAGCAAGGGGTCAGCAGATCAGAGAATACATGCAAAAGGGAAAGAGATGAGCACAACTTGACTTCAGACAGCAGAAAGCCACCAGCTCAAGATCTATCAAGAATTCTCTTTTCCTAGCATCAAGGAGAAAAGTACTGCTTCAAAGTCAACAAACCAGGCCCCGCAGATTTCATTTCCACGAGGTTGCTGTTAAGTGCAGTGGGTGGAACGGCGTAAACTAGCGACCTGCAGCAGGAGGAGGTTGGAATCGATGGCCTTGACTCCTCCCAACTCTATTATTCAGTGATCCTACGACTCGATCCCCCCGGCAAGGCCAAGCCAGGGCAAGGCCAAGGGTGGTCCCTTTCAGCCCCGGCCCAGTTGGCGCATGCAGGCGGGGCCACTTCCACCCTACCTCGGCTGAGCCCCGCGACCCTAAAGCCAAAAGGGGCGCCCGCGCCCGAGCGCCGGGTTCGGAGACGGCCTCGCCCCGAGATGGGCCGCCTGGATCGCTGCGCAGACACGGACGAACAGGATCAGTCTGTGACTGCGCAGCCGCGCGCGGTTCCTTCGTCACGGGTGATGCCTGTTTTGAGACACAAATGCACGGGCGGCGGCGGATCGGCACATCGAGGGAGAAGAAAAGGACCGCGCAGGTGGGCGCGCAGGTAGGGACGGACCCCGTCGGCGCACGCGCCGCGCTTCGAGGGGTGGAGGTCTGGAGGGGCGAGATCCTCCGATCCCCTTGTCGGATGCGCTGGCTTTTTGCCCGCATGTACCTCCCCCCGCCCCACAGACACACTCGCCATCTTTCCACTCGAGAGGCTTCCCCGCAACCAAGGTCCCCGTCCCCGCTCCGTACATCCCTTCCTTACCGGTCGGGGTATCCTTGGAAAACATACCCACGCCTTAGGGCAAAGAGAGACCAGCCAATGCAATCGCGGGGCGCGGGCTCGCACCCGGACCCCTTCGGTGTGTACCTACCCACGGCCAAGCGGCGGCGCGCACCGCGGGAGCTCTCGCTCGCCCACGTCCCGGCGACGTCCTCTTCCGCCGGACTCTTTGGCATCTCGTCCCCGCGCCGCCTCCGGCTTGGCGGCCATCCCGTCGAGAGGAAGAGGAGGAGCCGCCGTCGCGTCCTGCATGTCCTCCTCCTCCTCCTCCGCCACGAAGGTTTCGCTTTCGCGGCGCAGGAAGGAGCGGGCGAGGCGCACAAGGCCTTGCGCGCCCCCCCCCCCCGCATTTCTCCGGTAAGGCTTGGGCGCAGGGGGGCGGCTAAGAAGGGCCTGCTAGGCAGGACGCCTGGGTTCCCCCGGAGAGAGGGGTCGGCTAGCCAGCGCTGGCTTTTGCAGCAGGAGCAGTTAACTGCCCACGGAGAAAAGCCCCCGGAGCCCCCCGCGGAGGCGGAACGGTGGCAAAGCGTCGGCCCGGCGAAAGGCGGGGGCCCTTTCCGTGCCCTCTGCGCAGAGGAAGGCGGCGGGAAAGGGGACGGGAGCGGCCCGGAAGCCACAGCTGGGCCATGCCCTTCATTAGGCCCAGCGCGCCCCCCGGAATATTCTATAAACTTAAATTTAAAAAAAAAACCACCACGAAATAGGAGCGATCTTTTCACTTCGCTGAATTCTTTAGCCGGCTGGGTGGTCGCCAGAGCTGGAATGCAGGCTTTGGCGTTGACGGGGTCCTCGCTGTGAAGTGCGTACCCAGGGCGCATAGGGCAGGCTGGCTGGCTGGCTGATATTAGGACCCCATTCTGTGTCTCCGCAAACACGAAGAAGCACAACGTGGCTGGTTTGAGCTTGCCGAGTCGAAAGATTTCTTCCCTTATTTTTAGTAAACGTGGTAGGATTGCCTGCTTGATCTGCTAGGGGCTGGAGAGGCCACAAGCTGTGCTGATCTTTCTCCAGCCTGGTTCTGCGGGAAGTCCATGAAATTCTGGAGGAGAAGGGATTTTGCCCATCCCAGACTGGGACACCTTTTCTGAAGGATTAGGCAGATTCACCGAAGGTGAAGCTTCTGTTAGCTGCAGTGATACGCTTCTTGGAGGCTCAGAATCAACATGTCTGAACACCAGTTGCTGGATGGTGGTGTTACCTTGAGGTCCTGCTTCTCTGACTCTCACCATGGCATTTGTTGCCCAGGTGAGAACAGGATGCTGAACTGGATGGGTTTCTAGTCTGACCTAGCAGGGTCGTTGTTATGGTGTGTTCTGATGACTCTGTGGAAAGGGAGCAAAGGAGTTTTGACAGACCTTTATAAGAGTGTTAGGAGCAGCAAATGCTGATTTTCCTGGGACTCCTGTGAAGGTGACGTCACCTGTTGCTTATCTGTTCTGAAGGAAGATCTTTCCTTCTTCCAGGTTCTTTTCCCTGATGGCAGAGTCCCGGGCAAGGGTGCACAGACAGACTGAGCTGAGGCAGGGCAGGGCGGAAGAACCCACTAGCTGGGCCAGAGTCAGGGTTGTGGCCAAGAATCAGGCCAAAGTCAGAAAGAGGGAGTGCTTTTCAGAACAAGGACAGAGCATGCTCATGAATGAGCCAGAGGAAATAAACAGAGCAGTCAGCAGGTACCTGAGGCAGGTGCCAGGTGCGATTCAAGAGCAGCAGAAGGTGTGGCAGAGCAATGCAGCAAGGGGCAGACAAGATGCGGCTGGACCGCCCCACGGGCAGCAACACCACCAGCATTGCTGGGAAGCCTGTGGAGGGAAGAGCTTGTTCCCAGTTGACACCCATTGAACTACTGAGACCTCCAGCAGGGCCTAGGCCTGGCCTTGCAGTTACTAGTTGTGGCCACCAGATGGCGATCTAGAGCTGCCCAGATCCTGGCAACTGGATGCCCTTACTTTGAGCTTGGCTGGATAGGAAGTTTCGTTTCTTAGTAGCCTGAATTGTTGTTGTCCTTCTTTTGTCTCCTCACCGTTGAATTGTAAGCCTGCAGGCAGTATTTTAACTGTGTGCTGTACCTGGCAAATCTCTGACTTTTGATCGCTCTCTCCCGCTTACTGCTTGCATCCAAGTGGAAAACAGTGGCACTGTTCTTTCAGAATTGTGACAGCAGGAAGTGTTGAATTCTTTGAAAGAGGTTAAAAGTGCAGAGTCGGACCTGACTGAAATCAGGTGACTTAATGCTGTGAACCATGCAGAGCGCTTCAGCTACGGGTAGTAGTATAGAAACTTAATGTAATAATAGTAATCAGGCCTTTGAGGTTGCCTTCTTGGAAATGACATGCGGCTTTTTTCTTCTCTACTTGTGGTTAAGATTATTGGTTTCCGCTTTTGCCGAGATCCATTCACTGCTCAGCACGTGTCAGCAGAGCAGGACTGCCACCTCTTGATCTTAGTAAGACTCTAGTGCTTTAAAAGAACTTTACCAAGGCCAGAAATCTGGCAGGTTCAGGATGGGTGGGTTGCCCTGTGACTCTCTTTTGTGCTCCTCCAGAGCAGCATGAAGTGTCCCTACAACTTGGTTGGGAAAGAGATTTCTTAATGTTTCTTACTGACTTCTTTATCCAATTTTTCACACAATTACAGTCTCCCAAAGACGCTCGTATCAAAGGAGGGAAGGGAGAGAGGCCATCAGGTTGGCAAACAGAAAAGTCAAGGCATGCAAAGGGCGGGCAGAAGGACAACATTAAAACAAGGTGGCAAATTATAAGGAGCGACTGAAAGCCTCTTCAGGCCATGCAGGTTGTCTCTTGCTGGTGCTTTTGCTAGTAGAGCATTTGGTGGCTATTTGGCCAGTACCTGAATGTTCTTCCCTCTTACTTTGGCAGTCCTGGGACAACACGAGGAGGGGCAGGCAAGCTTCTTGCAGCTGCTCCTCTGGCTGAGGGACAGACCAAGTTGGTCACCTCCTTGACTTGATGTTTTCTTGGGACCCAGGAGATGCAGCCCCCTCTGGCGCAAATCCCCCAGCTGATGGCAGAGGGCAGAATGCGCTTCTCTTCTGCTTTCCAGCCAGTTTCAGGAAATCCTTCATGGATTTGTTCGGAGACAGAGCTTAGTATACATTTGTGTACGTGAATGAAAAAGAGCGAAACGGACAAGTGGGCGTATTTCCTGAGGATACTGGCATTGTACACTGAGAACTGCACGTACCAAGCACGGCGTAACACTTCTCTTCCTTCTCTGCGTAGCCTCAACCATGGCTGGTTCCCCCTGTCTGGACGAACTGCAGCTGAGGAAGCTGAAGGACCACTATGAGGCCCAGAAAGCCGAAAGCTCTGCCTCCAAGATCCAGGAGTTGGTGGACTGTGTGACCAGCCTTCAGGTCCAGGTTGGGATCCTGGGCGAGCGTGGCGCTGGGGTGACCACGCTGATCCAGGCTCTGCTGGACAAGCCACGCCGGGTGACGGATCCCTGGGCTTACTTCCGGGAAGCACCGCAGCCCACACAGCAGCCGGTTGCCCACTGCCACCCCACATACCCCAACCTGACTCTGCACGACCTGCCGGGCTTCCAAGTATCTGAGAAGGCAGCTGCCTACCTGAAAAGCTTGGGCGACCTCAGCAAATACAGCTGCTTTGTGGTGGTGGTGGGGAATGGCGGCCTGAGGGAGACCCACCTGCAGATCCTCAAGGCTATCAAGCAGAAGGGCAAGCCCTTCCTCCTGGCCCGCACCAAGGTGGACCTGGACCTGCACACAGCTGAGCGGCGGCTTCGGTTCCGCTACAGCGCCACTGAGCAGCTAGGACTGATCCGGAAGGAGCTGGTCAAGGATGGGATGGACAGCAAGACGGTTTTCCTGGTGTCTGGGCTGGAGCCGGAGAAATACGAGTTCGACTGCTTTGAGGACCGCCTGGAAGCAGAGGTGCTCAACTTGAAGAGGTGAGGAAGGAACTGCGGTAGGGGGAGATACCTGGGTTGTGTTGGGGTTTCTGGGTTCTCTTCCAAGGGTTGGCATGAAAAGATGGTGAGCTTGCCCGGAGAAGTAAACTAACAATGGATTCATTTCAGAGGATTTTGATACTGCAGTATGTTTTTTCAAAAAACACGCCAAAGTGGTCTACAGGATAAAGTCATAATAAATAAAATGAATCATTAAAACAATAACACAGTGATAAACATAACAACTTGCCAAAATAATCCGAAGTAGCTAGCCATTGGGGAAATGCTTGGTTTTCGGTTATTGGCAGAAACACTCTGCACTGGGAACTCACTTGATTTTCATGAGATCAGGCGGCATGGTTAGTGCTACACTGTACAGGCTTTTGTACATACCTTGCCCAAGGAGCCTCGTAGACCAGGATACAGTAAGTGAGGCCTCCTCCTCAGAAGATAGAGGTTGGGGCAGCCTGTACAGGAGAAGTGAGTTACAGAGTAAATTATAAAAAGCCCACAAAAGAGGATTCCTGTCATATCCCTGGATGAGTCACTGTTCTGGCCTTTCATTCATCCTCTACTGATGGTTCTAACACACTTGTGCCTGAGGTACGATTGGATCATTCACTTGCTACTTGCTGCTAATGAACCAGTACTGCCGGCCCCCAGAAGAGCCTTCCCATTGCGTCTCTGCATGAATCCCTGCACTTGATTTGTCACCTTCCAGTAAGGGAGCCTAGCCAGCAATGTCGAACTTTACATTACTCCATTTTTCCATGGATACTTTTCCACTTTTAGAAATATATTGTTCCCTTACTTTCCAGTGTTTATGCTAAGAGTGGCTGCTTTTATAGTTAAAATGGTTCAAGTTTACAGAAGTACAAAATATATTTAAAAAAGAATCCTAATGGGAGTGACACCCACATTGCAAAACAGCCCAAGGATAGTGATGTAATGCATAAGGACAATATCTGTCAAATTGGGCAACTACAAATTGGGACAACTACAACCTTCCAGTCTACAATCAAAGTGGTAATTGGCCTTTTTCCAGTAAACTTTTTCTAGGAAATTCCCCCGTTTTTCAGGTATCCTAAATGTAGTGTGCGAACAGGGGCTAGTGCCTTCGCATACTTTTTCTCAGAAGCCAAACACTGCATGTTGCTGAGTTAGCAGTTCTCAAAATATTTACAAGTATTCTGTAAAATGTTTACAAATAAAGCTTTGGATGTGTATGGCTGCAACCTGCAAACCACACTAGAAGTGCATTTTGGTACAGGTCCCCCCAAGGGCTTGTTCACTGCAGGGGCACTGAATTCGCGACCATTTCAGATAAGTATGTCTAACAGACACGGGCAACTTCCGAGGATGAGGGGGCTGCAGTCCCTCCTCCACTTCTTGCCTGGTGTTACAACAGCAGCTAGACAAGCTGTTTTGTTTTGGAACAGTTTCCCCCGTTTTTTTTTTTTTTTTTGCTACCAACATGCTGCTGAAATTTGGCTACAACCACTAATCTTACTAAAAATGGTCTTTTTCCCCCTGCTGTCATAACCCCAAAATGCAGGGGGGGGGGAGATGCTCAGGCCATAGAATGGGGGCATATGCAGTCTGTGAGTCATATCTTGCCCACCCCCAGGGTATGTGATCACAGCTTAAGTGCACTTTTCCCTATTTTCTCCTGAATCAAATTTCAAATAATGTGTGTGTGGGGGGGGGGGGATAAAATTTGTGCAGCTTGTAAAAATAACTATACTTCTTGGCATTTACTAAATAGAAATCCAGACCCATGTCAGTCAAATTTAGAACAGTGGAAAGCATTCCAGAAAAATTTTCTGCAAAACTTCCCAATTTAAAATGTTCCAGAAAAGCACATCTCTGAACACTCTCGGTGGACTCCCTCACTTAAGAAACCCAGTCAGTAGGTTCTGAATCTGAATTATGATCTAATGGAGAGCCGTTACTCTGACTAGAGAGACAACAGTTACTAATGGGCCACTGGCTCTTGGTTCTTTCTAGAAGCCATGACGGAAACCTCGAGGACTTGGCGGCAATGAGTCAGAAGAAGATTACGGAGCTGTATGAGATTTGCCAGTCTGGCAGCTTGTCTGATGTCCCAGCTGTGCTCCATTCAGCTTTGGAGAACCCTACCCAAATCCGGCTGGATGTAGCTGTGATAGGCGAAGCTGGTTCTGGGAAGTCCTCGCTAGTCAATAGCCTGAGAGACGTGGGGTGCGGGGAGCCAGGGGCAGCCCCCACTGGGATAACTCAGGCCACGAAGAAAGCCACTCCCTACCTTTTCCCCGCTGTCCCCAACTTGTACCTGTGGGACCTGCCGGGAGTCGGAGTGGAGGAGGAGGATATAAGCCGCTTGGACCTCAGCTGCTACGACTTCTTCCTACTGGTGGCCTCTGAGCGTTACAAGCACGTCCACAGCTGCCTGGCCAGGGCCATTGTCTCCGCAGGGAAGCAGGCCTTCTTTGTGAGGAGCAAGACTGACGTGGATATGGAGTCCCTCCCTGGAAGCCAGGCCAAGCCCACAGAGGAGCTGGAGGAGCTGCAGGAAGAGATGCGGAAGAACTGTGTGGATGCTCTGAAGAAAGATGGCATGGACTCTCCACGCGTCTTCTTGGTCTCCTGCCTCAGAAAGCAAACCTATGACCTTCCTCTCCTCCAGGAAGCCCTCAAGAACAGCGCTACAGACCTGAAGAAAAAGGTTCTGAAGCAAGTCATCCCAACCGTCTTGTCCCGACTGGTGAGGCGGAAGTCCAAAGTGCTGATGAAGGATGTGTGGGGAAAGGCCCTGCACATATGCCTCTTCTGTGTGGAAAACCCCAAGGCAGCTGTGGCCGAGAACATCATTGCGACCATCACTGGCTTCTGCACAGTCCTCGGCCTGGACGAAGCGTCCTTGGGGCGCATCGCACAGGCCTGCAACACAGCGGTCCCGCAGCTTCAGGCCCAGGTCCAGAGCCGCTTTGCTAAGCCGCTGGACTCCGACTACGTGCTCAGTCTCATCACCAAGCCGACCTCGCTGATCGACCGGGCGTGGGGCTACGTGCCGTACTGGGGACAGGGGAAAAAGGCGGAGCCAGGGATCTCCTTTGAGTCCACATACGGCATGTTGCAGCAGGTTGTGGTGGAGCTGTCTGAGGATGCCAAGAAGGTGCTGACGATGGCATTTGTGAAGGATTAGAGCTGGGATGTGGCAGCCGTAGCAACACCCACATCCTCTCTTTACAGCATCACCTATCGAGGATAAAAGAACAAGAGAACTATCCCGGAGATGAAGGATTTCTCAGCATGGTGTCCTGACACACACGTTAAGACTGAAACAGGAAGCATCAAGCACCTGAAGTTCTATGCCTTCACTGAGGTGGGTGACGCCATTCTGACCTTTTGAGCCCAGGAATTGGATGCAGAAGCAGAGGCCTGGCCCTTGCTCAGACAGGAAGCCATCCACCAGTTGTACCGCATCACCATCACTTGCTAGTGCTGGAGGGAGCCCATGGAACTCAGCATTCGTCTGTACACAGAACGAGACCTGCATGCTGGAACTTTGCTGCCTGGCATGCTAGTTTTCTGTGTGCAGGGAGAGAGCTGGCTTGCTTGCAGTAAGTACCCCAGTACAGCAGAGTTCTCCACCCCGAGCTGCACAAGAGAGTAGCTGGTAGCTCTGGCCTCTCCCATACCAAACCTGACTGGTGGGATGGCGGAGAGCAAGGCGCTGTCTGCTCCAGCAGCGGGACAGTGCAAGCCCTGGAGGGACACTCGGAAGGCACCCTTGGAACCTGCCGGTGCCACTCAGCTCGCACTGGGAAGGTGACCTCCTGAGTCAGCAAGCTGTTCAGCCCAGCTGTGTATGGAGAGACCTGCTGGCTCTTTACAGGGCGAGAGCCACCATCTTTTCCTGTTGGTACAAGAGACAGAAGAGGCATCACCAACTGTGGCATTTTGATTAATTGTAGGTATATGGCATTTTGATTAATTGTAGGTATCTCTATGAGCAGCTGCCATAATCCCTTACTAATTGTTTGTACAAAAATAGGGTGATACCTCTAGGGTGGAGCCAGAACAACTGTTTCTTCATGGGGCCTCCTTCCCAGCGTTTACGCGTCTAGCAGCAATGTACTTTTGCAACTCCGGAATCAGGGCTTTGGCTGATGCGGTTACAGCTATCAGTTTCCTATCCAATAAATAAGCATGTAAACCCATGGGAAATGTTGTATCGGGGGCAGCAGGAATTTCATTCTGGGGGAAATTCTCTTTACTTGGTTATTGTCACCAGACCTGTTGATTGGTCTCAAAATAATATAAAAATATGTAAAAATCACCTGCCCTGACTCCTTTCTTCTTGATATGGCAATAAGTGATCATAAACAATTGCAAAGTTATAAATGAAAGGTGAAACTCTATAGAGAATGTATAGTAGTCTGTTTGGAATTACCAAGAGTAGGTATATGGTTGTGGCAGACACACCCTGGGATACCTTGCTGAAACGCCCCACGGTCTATTGTGCACCCATTTTATGAAACCAGAATGCAAATTATGAGTGGCGTGGCAAAAACAGACATCAGGGCACTGGTTGGCGGCAGGATCCCTTCCAGCCTGCATCACCTGCTTGTCCTCATGAGCGCACACACACAGGCTGGGTGGCTGGAGCAGCTGGAGTGCAGCTGCATAGCAGGACTCTGGAAAACACATGCCCAGGTTCAGACAACATGCTAAGCCTTGAGGATACAGAAAAACCACAGAACAAACCTCTCTCTCTTATCCGGCTTTCTAAAGACCAAACTTGCTATGGTGAAATACAGCTGAATTCAAACAAAACAGACAGACAGTGGTTTAAAAAAACACACTATGGGTTGCTGTGCTGTCTGAACCGAGCCAGTCTCCGTCACTCTTATTCTGCTCCAACACTACTGTACGTTCATGATGCAAAAGTAAACATTGCTCTCTTGTCAGGAAATACCAACCTTTTACTGTTTCCCTATGAAAAACACGGACCTTTGTTTCATTTAAGGACTCACGATCACATTTTCAGAACATCAGAGGAAGTATGACCAAAGTCCAGGAGGTAGTCAGTGCATCCTTTTCCAGGCCAGCGCTTCCTGTCAAGGTGTGTGCCGTTTGCTGAAAGGCAACCGGGAACCTTTCTAGGTCACGTTTCAGTCACAGCTATACTACATTTCCTCGCTTCCAGATTCCAAAATGTGCTGGCTGAGAAAATGGTTTCTTCCAGCCAAAACGGCCATTGAGTGCTTTGGCTACTGGGCAGGACAGATGAGAAGGGCGCAGGCTGGGCTGAATGTGTCTCCCAGCGGGTGCCTGTATTACCTGGTAAAGAGCATCAACTCTTCTCACCTTGGGGCTGCACTTACTCAAGCATTTTGCTGCAAGTTCTTTGTCAAACTACTTCAGATGCTGAGCTTTGTGCTGCACGCCAGCACAGGAGAGCCTGTATAGTCCCTTCAGCAACAAATATTAAAGCTATTACAAATGACAAACGTGAGTAAAGTCTTTTGTCCCTCCCCCACCCACCCCACACATGCAAATAACATTCCACTATTCTCTTTAACGGGAAGAGTATCTTAAACTGATGGTTTATTTGCATTAGTGGAAGTAAGAAAAAAGTGCACAGTCTTTACAGTCCGGAAAGGATTTTATCGACAGAGAAAGAAACAGACTGTAAACTAATTTTTTAAAAACTGGAAATAATCCAGTAAGGTGCAGAAGAGAATTGGGGGAGCAGACCTGTACACCCATGGTGACATCCAGAGCAAGCCACTTGCAGCCCTCCTCATGTTTGGCCTGCAACTCCCCTCAGAACTAGCTAACATAGCCAATGGTAAGGGATCGTAGGAATTGTTGCAAAACTTCTGGAGGGCAGACGTTACCCAGCCCTGCTTGACATGCAGGTCTCAAGTTCGATCCACCAGATCACCACTTTAAATGGAACTTGATTCTAAGAACAATCAGCCTCAGAATCTTGTGAACTGCTGTCAGCTGGAGAAGACAACCATAGGCCTAAAAGATGGGCCCAGTATATAACAAACCAGTTTAAAGTTTTTTAAGCGATACAGCAATCCTGACAGCAAGTTTGCCAGTTCCACTCCTTTTCAGTGCTGACGAGAGAATGCTCAAGCAACCGACAAACCTATGTCCACCATTACCATGTTCCTTTAGACATTGACTCCAGGCTAGTTTTTAAAACTACAAGGTCACAGTGGTTATACTGGAGTGGTGGAGGAGGGGCTCAGTCCCAAAAGCCTAAATTAACTCCCTAGAATTTGCCAAACAGCCATGTCTTCTTCCACTGTTCCCCACCCCTCCTCCCAACACTGACAGTTTGTGGAAAAACTGCACAAATTCACCATTCCAAAGGGCTGAAACACTTCTCCTAAAGTTTAGTCCCAGACAGTAAGACCTTTAAACAATACTGGAAGAGTCTGCCCTAGATATGGAGGAAAGGAAAAGTATGCTACCTAGGAGAATTAAGCAGCAGGTGTAAAATCCCTAATCTCAGACTGAGCTATAATTTTGAAGTTTACATTTCTCCCACAGAGGAGGAGGAAAAAAACGGATGCCATCATTACATATGACAATGTCTAGATAGGTCACAGGATATGCTTCTTGCTGTGTTCACACAGCTGTAGGAAGGAATTTACACGGGGAAGGCATAAGCATATCTGAGCTGAATACAGGATTCAATATCAGTATATTGTAGGTGAAGGATCTGTTTCATCACCCTTTTCCTAAACCAAAGCTATGTCCACGCCCAAGTTTTTTTTTTTTTTTTCAAAAATTAATCCTAAGAAACCCAGGATTCTGCTTTGGGAATATTGCATTCAAGTGATGCGAGCGTGCCGCCCCTTCTTTCACAAAACTCGTGACGTCTGCATGAGCTGAGGGGAGTGGCAAAGAACTAAAGCAGCGCAGCTTGCACCTGGCCCCTGCCCCGTCACCTGGCTCCCAAGACAGGACAAAGCAGAGCACTGTCCACATTTCAAGCCTCTCTGTACAACCATTAAGCTCAAGTGGCTGTATGTGAAAAAAGACAACTGAGAATTTAAACGCTACCCCAGCTTAGAAAATTCTGCTGCGTGTCTATACAGGGGAAGGGGTGGCAATCAGTACACAAGAATGACACACAGCCCTGAGTTCCTTAGTGCCTTCAGGCAGATGACTCCCTTCCTTCCTTCCTTCCTTCCTTCCTTCCTTCCTTCCTTCCTTCCTGTTCTGGAAAAACGTATAGCCTCACCCAATAAGGCAAAGAAAAAAGCACCCAAAGAGTTGAACAGGGCTTCCTTGGCCAGAAACAAATCTGACAAAGAACTTGGTGTTTCTTAAAGAAGGAAGGGCTCCCATCCCCCGTACCCTCACACCAGAGAAGCAGCGCTTCTTTCAAGGAGATGATCCATTACATCCTCCCCTGAACCGGCCATTCTTCTTCACTGCAGCAAAGGTCTTTTGGAAACAGATGCCCTCTCCCTCCTTTCCCCAGCTAGAAAGGGACTTTCCATCACACTCCTTGCCTCATCCTGGCTTCACGTCTCACAGTGATGCTGATCATGCTCCTGTCTCCAGTCCTTGCTAGAGCTCCCCACGAGCATGGCGGATGTAGTGTTCGTGGAGCCCTGCCTCTTGGTTAAAGCTCTCTCCACACTCCATGCAGGAATAGGGGCGAGAGGGCAGCAACTCCTGGGTTTGCTGATGGAAAGCCTGATGCCGCCGGAGGTTTGAAAGCTGTCGGAAGCTCTTGCCACAGTCTGGGCACTGGTGAGGCAAGCTGTGGCCAGCAGCATGGCCCAGGCGGTGCCGCTGGTAGTTGGCTAACTGGCCAAAGCGGCGACCACAGTCAGGACAGTCAAAGGTCGGGTGCAAGCAGTCAGAGGGAGGAGCCGATGCATGGCCCCGTTGATGGCAGATGAGCGCACGAGAACTCTCAAAGGCCTTGTTGCAAATAAAGCAGACAAAAAGGGCATCACGGAGGTTGGCCTGAACAAAGTCTTCTGGGTGTTCCCGTTTCATGTGCCGCTCCTTAAACTTTTCATCTGGGAAGGTGATCAGACAGTGAAAACACTGATTGGCACCCAGACTGTCTGAAGGAAGGGAGAGAGAGAAAGAGCAAGGATCAAATGGGCTTGATAGATCTAGCAACATATTGAGAATATTTTGCTACTTCCTTTGCTATGAGGACAGTATATAAGCATATAATGCAAAACATGATTATATAAACAATTAAAAAATCGACTCTATAGAATGTCCCTGGAAAGAAAAGCATGGACTGAAAATATTGATCTTCCTGGCCAGTGAATTCTAAATAGATACACTTCTGCCTCACAAGTTTCAGACAACACAAAAAATGCAGTTTTAAGACAATGTTGTACAATGGGGTGGGCAATAGATAGATTAGGATCTGTTGGCACATCTCTTGGCAGTTTGCAGTAGACTAGCAAGGGTTTCTGACTGCCAATTATTTCATAGCAACAAAAATAAAATGGTTTTTCCCATGTGGGGCACCCAGGAATGAAAGGACTGAGAGTTCTGCTGCTGAAGACAAACTTTGCTCAAAATGTATAATATCTTTCGCACCTGGTTCTAGTTGGTGGATCTTGAAGTTATAATAAAATATTAACTGAGTCTGACATACCTGAGGTCTGCCCACCCATTGCTCATAAATACTAAGCAGGCATACCCTCCTACATTTCCCACTGCTACTGTCTCCTCTGCCCCAGCTTCTTTTAGGAGACATGAATGAAAAGAGGCAGCAGCCCAGGCTTACTCTATATTCCCTCCCCAGCAGGAAGGGTGAGAGGAGACAGAGGAACTGATGAGGAAAAAGGGTGCTACAAGCAGATTATCAGGATAAGAGTGGCATAGGTAAGACACAACTGAATCAATAGGCAGGTACTGCTCATCAAGAGGCTGTTGTTACTCACCTTTCAGTGAGCACTGCATTGAGTAAATGGCCTAAGTTTCTCTTCTACAGCCATGAGAACTACAAGCTTCCCCTCATTTAAAAAAATGAAAAGTTAAGGCATTCAGGGACTTGAGCAATACATTAGCTTTTAGGTATGAAGCTAAAACCAACTGTCTGCATGCAGAAAACCTTCAGGAACAAGTCAGATCCTTGTTCACATTTCAGAATGCCAGCAGAAAAATATATGCAGGGAAAGAAAATTATGCCTTCTACTGCTACTTTGTAAACATTTATAACTAACAGGACATTAGGCTCTGTAGGAAATCTTCTAAAAGCAAGAATCAAATGTAACACTCACAGATTGCATCACTGTTAGGGGAGTCTTTGCTCTTGCCATGTGCGCTTGGGCAGACCGCTGGCAGCACTGTAGGACCCTCTTCCTTTACACAGTTAGGCTCTGATTTGCAAGTTAGTAGATGCTCCGAGGGCAGCGAAGCATCTAGCCCATTGCATTCTGAAATGTTTTTAAGAAGCTGCTCGGCTAATGGTGACTTGCTAACTGGAGGCGCCTCAGCCATTGCTTCCTACAAGAATGAAGCAGACTAGTGATCAAAACATTCAACCCCACCAATCCTCCAACGACAATATACACCATGACTTCCACATCCAACAAACACAATCTGTTAGAAACTTTTAAAATAGCCATTTGCTAGTCTCAAGTCAGTCAAGGGCCTGAGACAGGAAAATTGAAACAGAGATGGACAGGCTTGTTGGGTTTTGTTTTGAGGACCATACATGCTTTTAAGGGCGTTTTCCAGATGCTTTAACATCAGCCCTAGCCAGCATGGCCAACAGTTAGGAATCCTGAAAATTATTGAACAAACCATCTGGAGGACACGAAGTTGAGAGGAGGCTGTTTTAGCCCATCAGTTCACCATAAATGAGTACCAGCTATCAGAGAACTGATGGCGGTAAAATTTAAAGAACTTCTGCATGAGGAATAGTAATCCGGAGATAACAAACAAGCTTTGCAATCTCTCCCTCCCGCTGCCACTTCGGTCCCCTCAAGGCCGTTTCCTCCGCACCGCCCCCCCCCCCGAGCAGCTCTCTCCGCCCTTCATCCCCCCTAGTCCTCCTCCTCCGTGCCCGAGAAGGGAGGGTGCCATGCCCCCGAGTCCCACAGGAGGGTGTCCGCCAACCCACATCTCCGCAAGCCGCTCTGCACTGCCCACGCCTTTCCCCGCAGCCCCGCTCAGAACCGCCCCCCCAAACCCCTCACACGGGCCTCTGCTGGAGCCCCGGCGGCTCCCTTTCCGAGGGACTCCCCTCCCGGTCAGCTCCGCTTCCTGCTGCCAAACCGAACACTCCGCCCCGCTCGAACCCGGCCGGGCTTCTTACCAGCCCGTGGGGGCCACCGCGCTCTCCCCGCCCCCATCCTCGGGAGTACTACTGACTACCGCTCCTCACCGCTCCTCGCTCCTCGCCCCGCTTTGCGCTTTTCTCTTTCGCAGTCTCGGCCCCTCCCCCCGTTTCCGGGGCCTTTCTCCTCCCTCAAGGCCCCCTCCCTCGGCTTCCTAGAGGGATAGTCCCCGCCATCCGCCTGAGTTATATTCAAGCAGCGGCTTCCATCACATGGTCCCGGCTGCCGCACCGTGCTAGTAAGCAAAGAAGAGTAGCGCTGAAGGAGCTACGAATACTTCCAACTTTCTCTCTAGAGACTTTGCCCCGCAAAAGTCTATAGATATTTTCAGGCACTATTAAGGAGACCCTAGTACAGAGACAGCGCATGCGCGCCAGCAAGGCTTTGCCGCAACGGGCCCCTCCGCCATAGAGTTCTCAACAGCCTCCCATACTTTTCTTTTTCACACTTCTTGAAGACCCTCGGTCTAGGAACGCTTTGGAGAGGCGTTGTGCGCATGCTCTTCACGGGGCAGCCGAGACGAGAACCGCACAGCAAAAATAGTTCGCTCAGTTCCATTCAGTGTTCTCGTTAATCTTCTGCCGACACTCTTGCGCTATTAATGGAAGTGTGACAATAAGAAATCCAACAGATGAAGCCTTGGACAGAAATGACATTAGAGGAGAAATCTTCCTCCCTAATATAAACAAAACTAAAATAAAATTAAAATTAATAATACTTCTATATTGACCACTAGCCAAATCTTTCTGGAGAGTTAAGGAGGCAGCAAAGAGCAACAGGCACATTTGAAAGTAAGTACTGAAATTCTTGTAGCAGCAGCATGAGGCTGTAACGGGAGGTTAAAATCAGTGCACGTTTTGAAGTTTTGCAGTAAATCCACACAGAATTCTTGAAACATCCTTGCTAACTAGAATGCATAGTTATAACATAAATTGATTTAGGCAGCCATTCGACTCCCAGAATTTGGGAAGAAGTCCCACTGCATACAGGTAGTTAGAATTATGCTTAGAATGTAGGCGCAATCCTATCCAAACTTATTTACGAGATCCATGCAGCACAGTTGCACTATTCTGCACCAGGAAATGTAGAGGACCTAGCATTAAGAAGTTCCAACCTGAAGGAAATGATTGTTGAGCACTTAGAGGTATCCTAGGCTAGCCTAACATAGAACTATTGGAGTTTATTTCTAACACTATTTCAGTGGCAAATCATGGCAGACAAATCAGGTTTTTATGAGAGAGATGAAGGATAAAACAATTCCCGTTTTAGAAATGGACAACTCACCCACCACCCACCCTAGGCTCCTGCTTTTATTACTCAAATCCCATATTCCAAAACGAACAAGGACTCTGAGCTCTATAGGCAATGGCTGTGACATCACTCAAGAGTCATGTGATCACTTGGTGGCATCCTTATGGCATCAGAAGTTCCCCAAGGACCACCGGAGACCCTGTGTCATTCACAGAGTCTGTGACGCTAGGCACAGCTCTAAGATCAGGTTTCTTTCTTTGCAGAGAAAACAATGGCTGGGTTTAGACAATTACGGGGAGAAAGAAGCCAGTGACTTCTCCCCACCCCCTACGCACGCTGGTCATGTCCTGACAGTGCACAGCTTCTCGTGCCAAGCAAGCCCAATGAGGTACAGGGATGCTTCTGAAACCGCCGTGAGGCTCTACAATAAGCAATGGCTTCTGGGGTGCTTCTGACCGGTCATCCGACCCGACGTCTTCAAAAGCAGTCCACACCTGTAGAACTGTGCAGATCATCAGGCAGCGTCAAATTTCCCCCCTTCATGAATACAGAAACAGGCACAGTAAGAAGTCACACATACAGAATCACTTTTATTAAACCAGATCTCCCAGCTACTGTGAAGAGAGATTGTTAATATTCATGATTTATGCTGATTGGGTGCCATCTCTAGAAGCCACTCTCTTAGAAGCCAAACACACGCGCACACACACACGCACGCGCACACACAAATAGAATACAGCTTCAGTTCAGCCCAGTCTGGCCCGGGTGCCAGGCAAGATGACGACAACAATGGGCATCCCGTTGCAGAGGGAGCTGTCTAGTAGGAAGAGGGTGGGCACTGGGCTGCAGGACCTCGCAACAGGACAAGCGGTTCCAGTCCATCCCTTCCTCTTTAACCCACAACCCTGGGACAGGCCTGGAGTACATCTCCCACAGTTCAACTGAACTTGAGCTACAAGCCCAATACTGCTAGTGCTTCCATTGCAAAGGCCCTTGACATGGGCTCCCTTTGCGGAATGATCGCCAAGGACCTACAGGTGCTAGATCCAGAGCATCTTTCTCTTAAGTGCAGGGGGAAGGTGGCACCTGTCCCCCCGACACCCTGCAGGCAAGCAGGCAGGCAGGGGGACTTCCATAAATGCTGCCCCCTCTCTGGGGAGGCAGGACATACCAAAGGGATGGCTCTGACCAGTTGTGCCTCCCCTCCCCACCTCCAAGCTAAATTTATTTTAGAAATATAGAAAGAAACTAAAATAAGGAACTAAAGAAAAGGATGGAGGTTTCACTTCTCAGAATCCTGGCTGGACAGATCCCTTGGCAGATGCCACTTATTACACTGGGGAGGGAGAAAAAGGGGAAGGGACAGAGAATGATCTACAGCTCTCCGCGAGCATGGAGCATGTAGTGCTCGTGAAGTTCCGACACCAAGCCAAACTCCCCTGGGCACTCGGTGCAATGGTATGGTCCATCAGCCCCATCTAAGTCCTGATCCCCATTGGCCTCCCTCAGGGCAGGGGAGGGGGAAGGCCTGTTACGGGGAGGGGCTGGCGGGCTCCGGCGCCAGCCATGTTCGCAGCGATGACCCTCCAGCGTGGCAGGAGAGGCAAAGCCCAGGCCACACTCGGCACATATGTAGTGGAAAGCTCTGCCCCGGCCAGAAGCCAGGCCTGTCCGCCCTTCCTGGCTTTCAGAGTTACCGGGCAAGATCAGAGGTGGCGGTGGCTTGGATGAAGAGGAACCGCTGTGTGGTCGCTTGCGCCCCACGTGGTAGCTACGGTGCACCTTCAGAGCCCGTGAAGTGCCAAAACCACGCCCGCACTCGGGACATTCATGCCACTCAGGGCTTGGGGCCTGCGAAGAGCTCAGCTGATCCTGCCCGGCCTCTCCGCTGTCATCTAACAGCTCCTCAGCAGTAGCCTGTGGCTCTTTGCTCCGTGGGCCTAGTGAAACAGACAGACAGAAAACCCAATGAGTCATGCACACCCACAGCCCCGTCTGGTTCACCCACCCCTGCAGTTCAGTGCTCCAGCAATGGTACGTCCCTGTTTTCCAGGCCCTTGGCATTCTGAAACTGAAGAATGCCACCATTTGCAAGCAGAATGCAGGGGGAAGAAAAACTTGCGGGGCTAGAGGTGTTCTGGAACTCAAAGCCAGCCCAAAAGCCAGCCATCCAATCCAGAAGTTTTGAAGCTATCTCAGCTATGTGAGAACAGCAGCAGGTTATTTATGCCACAGTCCTGTTAGTTAAGACCGAAAAAGGTCTTTTAACCCCCAGCCAGCCATGCTTTTTTATGTCTTAACATGCATAGGATCATGCCCTTGGAGGTGCCGAAAATGCACTCTTAATAAGCTTAGAGATATTCTTTTCATTGACTACTATTTTACTGGTTACAGAGTCCCTGGCACTACAAACTCAAAGAGGCCTAGATCTCAGATGTTTTGCTACACAGTATTAGATAGGCCTGCCTGCCATTTGACCCTTTTGAGTGTCCATACCTGGATAACCATTGGCAGCTGGGGTTGAGGGGCTGCTGTCTCCAGAAGATACTGAAGTGGCTTCAGATTCATCCTCTTCTTCTTGCATGGTGGAGAGACCTGGAAAAATCACGGCCTATGACTGGCAGAACTCAAATTGTAGGGTCGCTGCAAAGATTGGTGGGATGTGGAAGAGAAGGTTTACTCTACCCTAATTTCCAAGGAGAAAAGGTGATATGCAAAAATAACCAGCTAAAAAGGGAAGACCAAGGAGATCATATATCAACAGGGTTCTCTGTGCTGTAGGCTGATCACAAATTGAGCACTACCATATATAAGCAATTCCAGACAGATGGAACAGAATACCACAGAGATAAAAATGTAGACTGGCTCTCCTGCCCCTATTCCTGCTCTACAAATGGCACCTTTCAGTTGGAAACTGGAATGTCAAGGAAAAGTAGTGTGCCATTCCAAGTCCTTCCCTAGATCTATGGATGGGACATGCAGGAGGATCTCATTAGCAGCCGCAGAAAAGAAGTGCAAAAGGCACTGGAGTCGATCCAAAAGCAACCCTAAAAGGGAGGAGTCAAATGCACTGTGAAAACCAACCACTGCTTACTCCTTCATGTACTACTACTAAAAGAGATAGAAAGAAATGCTACAGCAGACTTTTCCACCAGGGGACCTCCACTTGACATCTGGGCTGGGAACAATGAGAGTTATAGTACAATATATTTGGATGGCACCAGGACGGCCCAATCTGTTGTGGTAGCCAGGAGTCAAGCCATCTGCAGCCTTTCTCATAAAAGGCCAATTCCAGAGAAACCACTAAAGTCAGTGGAAAAGCTAACAGTGAAAGTATATTAACTATACCTAGAAGGAATGACATTCTTAGTATTGTTTTTATTTACATTTCTATACCTCCTGTAGCAGAGGCTCTCTGGGTAGTTCACAACATGAAGTCACCTTTCCAGAGTTCAACCAGGTCTGATCCTGCTTAGCTTCCAAAATTAGGCATGAACAGGGACTTCAGGCCATACAGAAAATGCAGCTTTCATACTCAGCTTATTTGTCTCAACTACAACTTGGATTTGCAATATACGAATTAAGCCAAGAAACGAACCTGAAAGTATTGTATTGCCACCCAGATCCACACATGCTTACCTTGTAAGTCTCCCATCTAAGCACAAATCAGGTCAGATTGGAACAGCTCTTTCGGATGACTCCCTTCTGACCGTGTAGGGCTGTTGGCGGGCGGAAGGGGAACTCAAGCATCCCCCACCCCCAGACTCAACGTGCCAGTCCTCCCTCACTGCTCGCTATACTTTGCTCACCGGTCGAAGTCCCATCCTCCTCCTCAAAGCCAATGTCCTCAGTGCTCCCAGCTTCCACATGCTTGGGTACTTCAGACATCACACCCCGTAAGGCCAGCAGCCCAACCTGCAAGAGGAGCAGAACCAGCTGAAAGGTTTTGCCCAACGCACTGCTGGTTCCTCCCAGCCACAAAATCCACGCGTGACCGGCAGGAAGAGACTGCAGGAGGTACGAGGGATACTGAAGGGGGATGAAGAGGGGACTCAATCCCACAGTGCACAAGGGTTGCTACTACACAGCCCAATCCCACAATGCTCGGGGGAAGCCGAATACTGGCCCTCCCTACCCCCACAATGCATTGTGCCGAGATGGGCCAAAGGGAGCTCGAACCCCATAATGCTCTGCAACTCTAGGGATCGCAAGGGCCCGCGCGATCCCATAATGCACGGCGCCTGGAGGGGGCATTCGGACCAAGAGAAGGGCAAGCCAGAAATTTCTGCCCCTTTCCCATCATGCCTTGCACACCCTAACACTCACCGGTTCCTCCGGATTTGGGGAGGGGCAGCCCGGTCCCCTCTGGCCACAGGACCCCTAGCTGCGCAAGCGCAGACGGAGAAAGTGGGCCGGGCCCTCCCACCAGCGCTCATTCCTTGCGCGGGCGCACTAAAGCGAAGAGAACGAACTTGTGATCCGCTCTGCGCATGGGCGGGCTCCGACCGGAAGATGTGCGCATGCCCTCGGGGATTGGCTCGTGCGACGATGGAAGTTGGTCTGCGCGTGCTCGCCAAAGTTAGCCGCGACGCTAGTAGAAGGCTCTGCGCGTGCGCAAAGGAATATACCATTTGATTATAGGAAGCGGGGAGGGACGTGAAGCAAGAAACAGGGAATTCGGTATCGTTAAAGCTCCATCCTAGACGTATTTACTCGGAAATAAATCCCATTAATTTCCATGGATTTTGCTGCTAAGCAATACTAATGTTCCTGCTTCCCCCTCTATGAGGAATAATGGCATATTCCAGGGTGAGCACTTGAATGATGATCATAGGCAGGCAGACAGACCTGCCTTTTTTTCTTCCAAGGAACTGGATGCAGCCGACACGGCGCTCTCGTTCCTTGTTTTAGCCTCACAACAACCCTGTGAGGTAGGTTAGGCTGAGAGGCAGTGACTGGTCCAAAGACTATTAGGAAATGTCATTGCTCGCTGGAGTCCAAGCCCGGCAGCCCCAGCAATGTCTTCTTGATCCCCAGGCAGCTGTACTGTGTCCACCACAACGGGGAAGTGAGTGCAGTCTGACTGCCCACTCCGTGGAGCAGGCTTCCCAAACCTGTTGCCCTCCAGATCTTTTGGACAACTCCCAGCATCCCCAGCTGGACTGGGGATGCATGGTGTGGAAGACTGGGCCTCTTTAGCCCCAGTCCCCATGGTTGCAGGAGCCAGATGAAAGGGCAGGGGAGCAGGCATCCAGACAGCTGGGGCTGCTGCAGTCGGCCTGTGGTGCTGTCCCCTGATCAGCTTTGGTGGAGCCGGGGAGTGGCGATGGCCAGGTCCCGCTGGCAGAAGAACAGAAGCTGTGCAGAGACATGGACAGGGCCATGATGGAGTTCGGCTAGGGCTGGGCTGGTGAATAAGCTGCTTCTGGGGTGCTTCGCAGTCTTGAATCCCAAAAGTGCACAGGAGCTTTTTCTGTGCAATGGCAGCAAGGCAGATGGGCTGCTTCCCTCCCATCTCGATAGTGCAGGCAGGTCTACCCTGTGGTGCAGGGCTGTTAAAAGCACAGGAGCCCTCTAGGAACAGGCCTGGCACTCGGGTAGCTTTCCTACAGCAGGGTTCCCCAACCAGGTTCCCTCCGGGTATTTGAATTTCCAACATCCACCTGCCACAGTAGACATGGCCAGTGGTCAGGGATGCTAAGAAGTATGGGAGGCACCAGGCTGCAGAAGGCTCATCTGGAGATTCACGGTGTGTTGCCTCATGCAGGAGACGATTTCCTGCATTGAAGTGCCCAGCAGTGGGTGCAGCTGAACTCCATGCAATAGATAGAAAATGGTCAGCTTGGCAGCCGTTAGAGGGAGCTCTAGTATTAATCTGGCTGGTGAGTAGCCCTGGCAAAGACTCAAATGCCACTGGTGAGCGCTTTAGAGACTGCATGACCTGGCGGAGTTGCAGGGGGCGTTTTTGTCACAAGTAGGACCCGTCAGCTATTTCCATCATCACCCCATAAACTAGAAAATGGCTAGGAAGATCTTAGCCTGGATGACTGCCAGTTTCAAAGGAGGGAAGTAGCAGACGAGAGTTCTCCATCCAGCAGAGCAAACTAGACTGGAATATGCAAAGCCAGGGGAAGAAAGTGCTCCCTGGGGTGCAAGCCTATGCATGTTTAGACCACATAAAGTTACAGATTCTTCACATCTGCCAGCTAGCAGAGCTGGCCTGGAATATGCTGAGAGTTGTGGGGAAGGGGGGTTTCTATCTAGACATGCAAAGGACTGTACCCTTGGCCTCCTACAGATCTTTTTAATTAAGCAGCCCAGAGGGCTGTATTCAAGGCCCAGAAGGTGAGGTGTGATACATATCAAATCCTGGAAGAAACATGTCCTGTCACTGCTATCTCCCCGCCCCCCTCACAAATCCTCTCTCTGCAGCAGTTTTCCCTAACCTAGTGCTGGCTGAGGGATTATAGGAGTGGTAATTCAGTGTATCTGCAGGGCACCACATTGGGGAAGGCTGGTCAATGACTTAAGCTAACCCGTGGCACAGAAAAACATCCATTTGTGGCACACCTGGAGGTGGAAGATTGGTCTCTGCGTGGATTGGCTCCTGGGACTCGTGCAGTCCTTTGAACCACAGAGCAGGCAATGGGAGAGATGTGCGCAGGGCAAGAAGTTGTAAAGCAGGGATGGGAATGTGGGATCGTCCAGATGTCGGTGGACTGCAGCTCCCATCAATCCTAGACAGCATGACCAGCAGCAAGGGAACATGGGAGCTGCAGTCCAACATGATCTAGAAGGGCATGGGTTGCTCATTCCCTTCACAGCACATACCATCATTTCTCGACCACGTCAAGTTCCAGTGAATCCAGTTTTGAACCGCTGCAAGCCGGCTTCCCCCGAACTATCCTGCTTCCATCCATATTCAGCGTCCGTATAGCCTGAAGTGCATCTTGGAAGCTGAGTGAGGTTGGGCCTGGCTGAAATCTGAATGGGCGACTTAACTGTTGCAAACTGCACAGAGCACTTTGGCTACAGGTGATATAGAAATGTAATCGAGTAGTAAAAATAATAATATCCAAGTATGGACAAGCCCATCTGAACTGTGAAAGCACACTTCCCATCATCCACAGCCAGCATGGCAGCCATGCAGGTAAAGGGAGTTGTAGTGCACAAACAATGCCTTCTGGAGGGCTCTAGGTTGGGAAAGTGTGAATTAAAACAGGGGGCTTAATTCAAGTCACATTCTATTTTAAAATATGTTCAATATAAAGCACTATAAAAACTGGATGGAAAATTCCGTATTAGAAAAGCTTTTCCCTCATTTCCTTTGAGTTGACATACACTGTCTAAAAAGCAAAGCAAATATGTTTTCTTTTTTCCTTAAGAACTACTATTTAATATACATATTCATTCAGATTTATTCAGTTGATCAGGAAGTGAACTAGAACCTATATATTAATTGTTTGGTAAGCCTGCAATCCTATATCCACTTACCTGGAAATAAACCCCACTGAATTCAATGTGTTTTACACCTGAGTAGATCTGTATAATGGAATCGCTCTGTCAGAGTTCATTAATCGAATTACTGTCTCAGTCAAGACATCCAGAATACAAAATTTCTTGCTGTCCCTTTAAAAGAACCAAAGGGGAGGGGGGTTATAATGAGGATGATGTCATTTTCCAGGGGGTCACATGGGGCTCCTGACTGCTACTGAATGAAGTCAGTTTTATTTTTATTTTATTTTTTTCTGCATAGGCAAGCGGAGGCATGGAATTTAATCCACCTATGAGAGCGTTCTGCTGGGGTTGCAGCATCTCTTGCGTCTCAAGTGCTTAAGCAGTCAGGGTTCATGCAGTATGTCACATCAAAAGCAACAAGAAATTCAGCTGTGGTTGCGGGAGAAAGCGGGTTTTAGAGAAGCACCCACAGTTGCGAGAAGATGGACGGGGGCCTGTTCCCCTTTCGGGGGCAATAGCAACCACTTTCACAGCGCATGCTGAACACTGTTCCCTTCTGATTGTGTTCCTGGTGCTTTCCGATTTTCCCTGAAAATGAACAGCGTTTGAGCTGGAAAGAGTTAAGGTTTTCCATGATTCCTCATTGCCTAGGCAAATGTATGAGAAGCACTTCATCCGGTGGTTTTCAATAACTCGGCTGGTCCAGAGCATGGAAGCCTTTGGGCAGCAGCTTAGAGCAGAAAACAGGATACAATTCCCTAGGGCAGGAAGGGGCAGCCTTTTGGGGCCCAAGTGCCGCACCCCCCCACACACAAGCTCTTGAGAGCCGTGTTCCAGCAAAGGTCAGAGGCAAAAACAGGCCGAAGGACAATCTCACATAAGCACACGTACAAGTAAGCCCCTCTCCAGTCCAAATTCTACTCTGACTGCTCTGTAGCTTCCTCTTCCTGTCACCTGCAAGAACACTGTGGGTTCTTTCATGTTCAAGCTGTTCTGTGCTTCTGAGACGTGGGAACTCGCCCTGTCCCAAACGGCAAAGACCATCAATCCCGAATCGCACATCATGTTACCATTCCGGAGCAATTCTGCTTGTTCATCTAAACAGTTGAAGAGCCAGGACAGATAATTCAGTTATACAATCAAGGAAGGGTCACTTGCTTTGCATGTACACCGTCCAAAGTTCACATATGTTCCACCCTGAGATACGGGTGACACCCATTCTCCTTTCACTGAGGACAAGAGATCCATCAAACTGAGCATTAAGGCTTCACTCAGGATGTGCCAAGCTTCACTTCTCAGCTAGGTGCACGCCCACAGCTGCAGTCTTGAGGGCTAGAAACCTGCTCTTTGTTGTTATAGGTAATTAATTCTGTGTCTCAGTACCTGAAGTCACACTACCTCTGTGCTTGTGAGAATGCCTATCACTGGTGCTTTGTGATGTGAGAAGTGCCAGGCCGGTGCTAAGGATGAATGCTAATGATGATGTTGCATTTCTGATCCAGAACACAGTCCATTACATCCAGTTGCTGACAGCCGTAAGCCAGTTCCCCAGGAAGCTCTCGAATAGCGTGAAGGTGACAGCAGTCCCTTGTCAGGTAGCCACAGCACCTGATTCTCGAAGGTATCCTGCCAGCATGCATACAAGTCCTGCTTAGCTATCACATTCAGTCATCTTTGAAAGACTTCTCCTCCAGGAAGTCATGTCTAATCCTTCAAAAGAATTCTGTAAAGTCTGTGAAAGATGCTGAACAACTGTAATACGCTACAGAGAAGTGGCATGTTCTTAAATATTTACTTTCTGCTGATGAAAAGATGTAGGAAGCTCGCCAGGAAGCAAAAGGAGAAGGGGAGCAGGCCAGGACTGCTGTGACTTGCCCCAGGTGGAATTTGATCCTGAGTCCAAAGGACAGCCACGGGTGCGCGCGAGTGCTGAATGTTCCTCCGAAACGCCTGGTGAGGATTTGCCTCCCCTGTTCCACTGCAGATGAGTTCCTAGAGCAGGCCGGGTCTTTGGAACAGCAGCCTGTGCTATGCTTTCATCCCCACTCACCTGGCCTTGTTCTTGTCCGTGCTTGTATTCTCTCTTCCCTCCAGAGAGCGCCTACACTCCCCCCCCCCACCCCCCGCCATCTGCAGGTCAGCCATGGCCCTTGATCTTTCGCACACTGTGTTAAAAGCTGAAGGTGCTCACCCGGAAGATGGGGAGTGTACAGCTTCACAAACGTGTTGCTTCTTGCCGACTCAGATCGGCTTCAGTGCTTCTTTGACATGCTGTTTTTGCTGTCAGCTGAGATGGGTTCTTGTTTGACTCATGCAAGATCTGAACCTGAACAGGTTCCGTCCAACTCAAGACTAGCATTGCCAAGGTTTTCTTTTGCGCCTTCCTTCCCAGCGGCAGCACCTTAAGCAGCCTTACACCAATCCATCTGGCAGGTGGAAGCTTTTCCCAAACAGCACTAAAGGCACAGGAAAAGTCACATCTGTTAAAATGTGCCCCAGGAGCAAGAAGACAGTTGTGGCCAACCTTGCTATCAGACACACCCTATCCTGTCTCCTCTGGGGCACCCCACAGAGGTTTGCGAACTGGCAGTGATGCAAGCTGTAACTTTGCACATCTGGAAGGCACAGAGCTGGCCAATCGGTTCCCCTGGCCTTCGAGAGACCAGCCGAGACCTCCGAGCATCCTCTGAGCTTTTGGGTCGGGGCAGCGACAACATGCCAGCGATCCAAAGTACTTCCAGGCCTGGAGAAGCTCACTGTGGCGGAGACCCTCCCCCTTGGACATTTCTAGCTTGCTGGGCCCTAGTGCTTGTTGAAAGCACCGAGTGGCTCTGCCCATTGTGGAGAGGGGCAGGGAATGAGCACCAAGTGGCTCTGCCCATGGCTTCTCCCCCCTTTTACAACTCTTGCAGCACGGTTCGCAACCCGATTAAACCTCCTGCACCGGCATCAGCTTTTGCAGGCAGCCACAAGGCGAGGGACTGAGCCGCCAGCCTGCTTTAGCCCCGCCCACCTGCTTTGTGATGTCGCATTTCTGAGAAGGGAAGAAGGGAAGTGGCAAGCCACATTTCCCTTGAGGCCAATGTGGTACCATCACAACAAGGGGCCTCCCATTGCCTGGTCCCCTTACCTGGTCAGCTGTCCTCATGCTACTTCCTGAACCACGGCAGGGGTGTCTGCGGTGGCGAATGGGTTCTGAGACGAAAGCAGAAGCTTCGTGACTCACATCTACACTGAACCGGGAGCTGTGCTCTGCCCCCAGTTCCAGAAAACTTGGCTCGGATCGCCTTGTAGTAAGAAAAAGCCCTCGGTGTGTGGCTGGGGACAAGAATTTGCGGGGTGGACTGTGCACCCCTGAGCACGGCAGGCTGGCTTGGTGAAGGGCACAAGGGCAGCCACAGCACAGTCCCTTCAGGCCACAATATGTTCTCATGCTCTTCTGGTGGCAGTTGAGGCAAGGGGGGCCACCATCAGAAGCCTGATGGTGGGAGCTCGCCGCGCTGGCTGGAGCCTTCTGGGAGTTGTAGTCCAAATCTTTTGGATCAGAAAGCTGATCAGCGATGAAATTTGGAGAAAAGGGTGTCTCCAGATGGTAGGCATCCAATTCCCTGCTGTTTTAGGCAAGGCACTTACCATGCACTCTTCATTCCCTACTTGCGTTATTTAGACAACATCATGACTTTCCAGTTCGGTTCTTATGTCTAGCAAGCACTCTCCGTGAGTTTTTTAATAGGAAAGGAAATGCAGCAGTTAACCGTGAAAAGGAAAGAAACCGCTCTTTTCCCTAGCGTAGTTCTGCTGCTGCAACTTGGCCCAGTGCTCCCTGGAGGTTCTGCAACACGGAAGCAGAAAGGAAACATCCTTTATAGAGTGCTCCCGTCTCAGTTCTGGGGGAAGACCAAAAGTAGATACAGTAGATTAAAGCCAAATCACAGTTCCATGTAGGAAGTATCTAAAACTGGTTAAGTCTGGAGCCTGAAGACTTTACCTGCATTTATGTTCACAAAGGACGCATGGCACAGAGCAGGGCTCTCGCTGTGTTCCTGTTTGCCCAGTCACGAGAGTGACCCTTTATCTGTTTACCCAGTCCAAGAGTAAACTACCGGCAAAGGCCCTTAAAGTACACACCAGCTGCTGCTTGAGTTTAACCAGTTACTCATGTTGCTGGACTGTCTGAGCGGAGAAAGAGAACAGTGCTGTATTCTTTAAAGAGCAAGAGATGCTTGTAAATAGAGTTGTTAGCTGTTTTCAAGTCCCACCTGCGTCCCCCCCCCCCCCCAAATCGGATGGGTGCAGCATTTTCCTTCCCTTCATGTATTTAAACATTAATGAGATGTCCACACTGACTGACTTTGAGGTGGGTAAGGAAAGGCTTTGACTGAGAGCATTGCTGGGTTAGGCTGTCGCAAGATGCAAAGCTGCAGGTGAGGGGAGGGGAGGGGACCCCCTGCTAGCCTTAAATTTGGGCTTTCCCATGTGGTTCAGCCTTGGCACCCGCCAGGACCCTCCCCATTCTGCATTTTTGTCTCTTCAAAGGTTTTTTCATCAGTGTGTTTTAACTCGGAGGCTGGCATCCCGCCAGGCAAAGTGCCTTCCTCCAGCGCCACCTTTATTTGGATTCCAAAGAATGCTTTGGTGGTTTGGAGATCAGACTTAGCCTTGTACTTAGGTTCAGTGCCTTTTTTGTTAAAAAAAAAAAAAAAAAAAAAAAGGTGCCGGAACTCAGGTCACACACACATAAACACACACACATATAAACATCCGCCAGCAGTAAGCAGTGCGCGACCACACACACCAATCCCAAACCAAGCAGTGGGCTGAGCAGCCCTCACTATCTCACTATCAGCACTATGTTAATGATGTTAATCTGCACTATGTTAATCAGTACTATGTTAATCAGCACTATGTTAATGATGTTTGCTGCTGACCTGCTACACTGACCGGGATTCAAAATCACTTAGTAAAATCCATTGAAAAAAAAGGTGCCGGAACGCTGTTCCGGTGCATTCTATGACAAAAAAAAGCCCTGCTCAGGTCTGTCTTCTGGGAATTGGGCCTTTTGTGATCAGCCCTGGCCCCCATGGCAGAGATTTTATGAGATGCCCACAACCCTTGTTCAGAAACGCCAAATGTGCGCCCACTGGCTCGGGAAGGCTGGGGACTCCTGCGGCCCAGCCCCTTTCCTTGCATTTCCTGCTCACAGGCTCCCCAGTTGGCTGCATCCTAGTATTTTAAAAGCCAGCTGGCCAGTACTTTGCTGGCCACATGAAAATAAACCCAGCATCCCACTTCCCGCAGCCTCCACAAAGCCGTGGCTTCCGCTGACAGCAGTCACCTTTCACTGCTTTCCAGTGGCACATCTCCGTGAACGGAGCAATCCCTTCCAGTCATCCTGGGAAAGAGAGTCTGATGGTTCTTTCCTCCTCCATGGATTTGTCTAATCCCCATCTTAACAGAGGCCATCACCCTGTCGGCCGGCAACGAATCCTATAAACCGTCTATGCATTGTGCAAAGAAGGGCTTGCTTCAGCAATCCAGGATGAAGTTGCTATGGATAACCTGAGGTTTTGCCGCTCTGCCTGCCGGCAAAATCTTACCAAGTACTGCCAGCATCGTTATCTCTCTGATGCACAGATATCCTGTAATTTTTACTAGAGGTCTTATGGTGACTTAATATTTTTAAAGTATTATGTGGTGTGGTGGTTAAGAGTGCAGGACTGGGACTCAGGTGATCTGGGTTCTAAGTCCCTGCTCAGCCATGGAGCCAACTGGGTGACTCTGGGCCTGTCACAGCCTCTTGAACCAACCTACCTCACAGGGTTGTTGTGGGGATAAGATTAAGAGCAGGGGGAGAAGAATGATATACGCTGCTTTGAGTTGTTTAAAAACAGGCAAATGTGGGATAGAAATCTAACAGATAAATACAGGAGCAGTGAGTCCTTCCCACAGGGTTTGCAAGCAAAGCAGGGCAAGGAGTAAGCAAGAGCAGATTTTGCTGCATGCGAAAAGAGGGCACAGCATCTGGAAGAAGGGTGTGGGGGGGAATTCTGGGATATATAAAGGAATAGGATGCCAGCACTGTCCCTGTTCTGTTCACAGTCTGATGCTGAACTATTCAGTGCAAATATAGCCCCCCCCCCCCCCCACACACACACACAAGGGACCTTAAACTGATTGTCGGTTTTGTGTTTACAACAAAAGTACCAATCCTGTGGGACTTTCAGGTCTCAAGGGCCTCCTTTCGCCTGGTGTGCCAAAGGCGGGAGAGAGCATTCCGTAAGATAAACACGTGAACATTTGCTCCTGAGGAAAACTCCAGGCCTTTAGTGCAAACTTCCTCAACCCAGCCCCTTCCGTGTATCACAACTCCCAGCATCCCCCAATCAACTTATCTGGAGGGTACCACGTTGGGGATGCCTAGGCTAGAGTGGATGGCTGACCCATCGTCTGTGTTACGGCTGTTTGGGCCCATCTCCAGTATGAGGAAGCAGTTCAGGACTGAGTTAGCTTCTGCAGGCAGCCACTCCCCTTTTCCCCTGGCAGGAATTCCACAGGTGAAGCATTCCTGCATGACTGAACCCAACAGGCACCTGAATATGCTTGTTGTTGAACTTAAAAAAAAAGTGAAGAATAAGAGGAAAAAGGAATCCTGCCAGAAGAAGAAAAAGTTAACCCTTGTAATTTTTATGCTAGTCTGTTCGAGTAGCAACAACAAACGGTTTTGCCGCTCCTTAAAAATGTGAACGCTTCATAAATAATACATTGCTAGTCTTTGGGGTGCCACCGGATTCTTTGTTCTTAATAGCTTTCAGTGTAGAAAGCAGGAGTCAGTTTTACTTTCGCTTTTGCTTGGTTAGACTTTGTTCCCCGAACTGAAGGCTTGGAAGAAAGAAAACTGGCTTAGGCAATGTGCGTGCTTACAGAAGGTTGCGCAACCGTCGCAGCTGTAGCAAGCCGAGACAAAAGTCCAAGTGGAAATTCCCACACCAAGGAGAAATGTGATCTTAACATCAGTACATTGAAAAATGCCTTCCCTCTTAGACCTCACAGAGAACGCATCAAAGTTCGCCTCCGCTGTTGTTCTGCTTTCTCTCTGTCAATTCCAGTGCTTTTTTGCCAGTTTTTCTGTCTTCGGTAACATATTGCTCCATTAACATCTCTTAAGATCCACCGAAGGATCCTTCTTTTGGATGACTGCAATGCGCTGTACACAGGGCTGCCTTTGAAAACAGTCTGGAAACGTCAACTGATCCAAAACAGGGCAGCAAGACTGGCAGTGGGGACTGGCTTACGAGAACGTATGAACCAGTCGTCTCCCTGCTGCACTGCTAGTTCAAGCTCAGACTCAATTCGAAGTGCTACTGCTAGTATTCAAAGTCCTAAACAGCTTAGGCCAGGTTCTCTGAAGGACTGCCTCATCCTATTTATTTATTTAGAGTTTTTGTATGCCGTCCCATCACTTATAGCCTCGGGACAGTCACATAAATAAATAAACATAGTACAAAATACAGTTAAAATCCGGAAACACCCTGGCTGCACAAGTAAAACCTACAGATATTAAACATTATTAACATATTTTTTAAATAAAAAGGTCTTAGCCCGGCGCCGAAAAACAAATAATGACGGCGCCAGGCAGACCTCTCTGGGGAGCGCATTCCACAGATGGGGTGTCACCACAGAGAAAGCCCTCCTCCGGGTACTATATGGACCTCCCCAGCCCCTAAGGTCATCTCTGGGGATCCTTCTCCAGGAGCCCCTTCCAAAGGGGGGCCTTTTTGGTTGTGGCACCCCAGCTGTGGAATGAGGTGTGTCTGGTGCCTACTTTATTTTCTTGTCAGCACCAAGTAAAGCCCTATTTATTTGCCTTGCGTTTAAACACTTTCTTTTTAATATTACTTTTTATCCTGTACTGCTGCTATGCATCTCTGCTGATCCAAAGGCAATTGCTGTGTTTCTGTTGTTTGTTAACTTTTGTTTGTGTGTGTTCTTTTAACTTAGGTAAGTGGCCAGAGAGCCACTGCTATTGGGCAGTATCAAAATTTAATAGTTATTTGCATTTCTTTCTTGGCTTTTCTCAAAGGAATGCAGGACAGCTTCTCACGCCCACCATTTTGCCCTCACAATAACCCTGTGCTGTAGATTAGAAAGACTGGGAATGGCCCCAGATTAAACAGGCTGAGTTCAGACAGCACAATAACCCACACTCAGAGGTTTGTCATTAAACCATGGGTTGTTGATCTGTGGATTCATGTGTGTTGTCTGAAGCTTATCATGGTTTGTTAACCATGAAGAACTTATAAAGAGAACCCATGGCTTGTTTGATGGTGAGCTGAGGGCTGTTCATACCCACGTTTCAACAACATACTGTTTGGCAGCAACCCACATTCAGCCCCTGAGTGTGGATACCTTGTTTGAACAGACTCACAGAAAAAATCATGACTGAGTAGGGACTTGAAGCTAAACCGCCAGCCCCCAGTCCAGTACTAACCACTGCACCACACTGTCACCATGGGACCATCTAGAGGTATCAAGTTTAGGGGAGCCCTTCTCTGGGGGCTGTTCCCCCCTTTATGAAAAGTATCGCTTTCAGCTTAACTGCACAAAGAGGGGACAATTTTCCCACCCAAAGGAAAAGGAGAATTAGGAAGAAGGGAGCAGGAAGTACTGGTGAGACTACACTGGATTGCAAATTACTTCTAATTGCAAAGCAACTGCTGATTGAGAATTTCTGGGGCACCAGGCAAACCGAAAATATGTGTTTTAATTGAGGCGATTTGGAGGAGAACTTAATTGGCTGGCTTTGCCTTTTGTCGAATTTAAATAAATCCTAGTAATTATTCCTAGATTTGCATATTTGGATATAAATTAACCTGCGCAAAATTTATGTAGGTTTGTGCCCTACACAGTCACAATCTACATAAATCAACCACGGACCCTGAATCTTTCCAGCGCATAGCAATGTGTCTGGTCCCACAAAACTCTGGTTTCTATTTTTGTTTGCCGTCGATGTAAATGCGTAAATGTGCGTTCTGACGTGAGCACAGGTAAGAGCGCCTCAGACTGAGGCAGCTCGCTGTTGATCTCCTACTCGCTTTCCCGGAAGTCAACAGGAATGACTTCTGAAGACACGTGTCTAGGATTCCACCGTCAGAATCCGATCTGCAAAGAAGAGCCGCGCGATCGGGGATGGCGGCAGCCGAGACGCCGGCTCGGGGGCTGGGGAGGCGCTCGACTTGCCCGGCAGCCTTGGGCCGCCTGGGAAGTTGCCCTTTGCAAGGGGCGAGCGGGAAGAAGGAACCCGTCCCGCCCGGCTCAGCCACTCCGCGGCGCCGGGACAATGCAGCCCCGCCCCTCGGGGGAGTGCGAGGAGGCCGCCTTCACACGTCTCCCCGCCCGTGTGGACGCGCTCGGGCCAGAGACGCGGGCCAGCCAGGCGGAGCGGCGGAGCAGGACGGCGCTCCCTCCCCGCAGACTCCTCCGCCCGCCCCTGCCCGGGGCGCCCAGACCGGCCTCTCCGGTCGCGGCGGCGCTGCAGCTCCCACCCCTCGCGGCTGCTCGGGGCGCGCGGCTCTCCCGCCCGGGCGCACTTCTGCTCGGCTCTGCGCGGCTTTGCGACACCGCGCCGTTAACGTAACTCCGCTCTTGTGGGTTCCCCCCCGCCGCTGCCGCCGCCCTTGCAGGACAGAACCAGCGGGGGAAGGAGCCGCGCGGGACGGCGATGGCGCAGTTTCCAGGCAGACTCTGGCTTCTGGCCCTGGGCCTGGCGGTGACCCTGCGCCTCTCCCGGGCAGGTGAGTCGGATCGCGACCTGGCGCTGCAGCGCCGCCTCCTTTTGGGGGGGGGGCTGCGGGGGCGCGCCCGCGGGCAAGCCGCCTTCCCGCTGGGGTGGCCGCCGCTGCGAGCCCGGGGGCCTTTGCTTCGCCGAGTCCCACGCGCCGCGCAGAACAGGAGCGTGGGGCACGTGATGGGAAACTTTCTTCTCGGGGCCGTGGGAGCCTCGCCGAGTGGCCTTCCCCAAGCTGGTGCCCGTAGAAGTTTTGGATTTCATCGCCCATCTGCCCCGGACAACCTCGGCTCACGAGACGTCCCAAAAGGGCAGCGCAATGGGAGGGTGTCAGGCTGGGGAAAGTGCAGTTAGACAAAAATATCGGAAACCACATCCTGTTGAAACTGGGGCCAGGTTGTTGTTGGATAACAATTTCCAGACATGGCAGTCAATAGCAGGGAAAAGTTTCCCTTGTTCCGCATGTACTGGATTTCTGGTTTTTGCTAACAGCACAGGAGCAGGACTGGAATAAAAAGTTGGCAACCTCCTTTTGCAGCCCCACCAAGGTTTTGTCCTGCTTCTGTGTGGTGCAAGAAGATAAGGGAGAGTTTTACTGCCCCAGAACTGACCCTAAAATTTGAAAGGAAAATAGCTTTGTTTGGCCGCAGCTGTAGTTCATAGTGACTGAGCAATACCTTGTGGGAACTCCCCACTTGGATCTAATTTCTGGCATGACGGACAAGCAAGCTGCTCCCTCCAAGCCTCAGCCCCCCCATCTTCAAAATTATAGAGGCTAATAGTCAACTGCCTTACAGGCTTGTTTTGAAGATCATGGCATCTACAAATGCTAGGTACGCCTTCTTATAAGAATACTTACTGGTTGTTGATGCTAGAAGGACTTAAACAGCTCAGTGCCGCCCAGTGGAGAAGTTGGAGGGATGGAAGTTCCCAGACACTCTGCATATACTTCATGTACCCAGAGTTGACCCAAAGACGGATGCACCAGGTTCTGAGCCTCTGTACTTGCTAAAATTAAGCCGCGGGTGCGGTTTGGTGGCAGGGTCCTCAGCCTGGTACCCACCAGATGCACCAAGACTGCAGTACCCATCTTCCCCAGCCAGCATGGGAGTTGTAGTGTGGCACATCTGGAGAAGATTTGGAGAATGGGATACACTGAGAAAATGCAGAAATAATCCTGTGCATGTTTAAACAGAAAAACATCCTTTTCCCTGTCTAAACATTTGTAGGATTAAGTGTAACAAGCACACTAAAAACGCAAAACGGAAGGGTAACAAGATGAAAACAGCACTTCTCTCAAAGGAGGAAGTTACTGAGGCTGATCTAGTGCAGGGTTGGGAGACGGACTGGCTCAGGGTAGACGGTGCCTCATTCCAACCTTTCTGTCTTTCTAATTTTCAGGGCTGCCCGTCATCCGCCTCAATGATCAGGCGGGTCCTATTCTGGAGGGCAGCAATGTGACCCTGGAGTGCCTGAGTGACGAAGGAGGAGAGGATTTAAGCGAATTCACCTTCCAGAAATTCAGCAAGGTTAGGCAGTGAAGGATCCTTCTTGTCCGCCTGCCCATCCCTGCCGCTTCCTGCAACCTCGTGTCCTCTAGGCGTTGCCGTTCAAAACAATTCCCAGCATTCTGGCTGTGCCAGGCGGGCTGGATGGCTAAGAGCCGACGCTGGTGGAGGCTGCGTTACCTGCAGGCAGGCCTCCGCCCACCTGGCGGACGAGTGAGGGTTGTTTGCTCCACGGGAGCAGCCCGCTGCCGTTCGGCCGGCACGTACCTAGTGGGCAGGGCCGTGCGTCATGCAGGCGGCGGACAGCTCGGAACAGAGGGCATCTTGGCAGTCGCGCTCCTTTGCTAGGGAAGCCTGGGAACTGCATTAGGAATCCGCGAGGGAGCCTTCCCGTCTTGCCATTCCTGCGAGCCCTGGAATCCCTTGGGCAAAGGCCTGGCAGAAAGTTCTATTAAACCGTTTAAGTTTGAGCTTTGAGCAAGACCTGGGTCAAGGCAGAGGTCACGCAACCACTTGGGTGGCAATTATCCTTCTGATTAGAATTAGTATTCAATTCATTTAAGGGTGCAATCCAATGTACGTTTCCACCAAAGATTCCTGTCCTGCCCCAGCCAGCCACATTGGTGGGAGTCTGTCCTGGCTAAGCTCATGCCTGGGCTTCCCCTCCAAAAACTTGGGGACATGGTAATTTTGTGAGCATTTCTTGATACACACATGCTTTGGGGGACACAGAGACCCGGGGAGCACTTTCTGAGGTGTGGTGCACTCCTGCCGGACAATATGCTGTGCTCAGTTAAAGTGAGGAGATTATCTTAAGACTACCAAAGCTTCAGGTGAAAGGGCACAACCATTATTTTAGCACAGATGTGTGTGCAGAAAAGCGGCAGCGATATTAGCTTGCCACTGCCTAGCACTGGGCAAGGCCGACTAGGACAGGAACAGATGGCGGCCGTCATTAGGAAATGTAGCGATGGCTTGAAAAGGGGATTAGGCGAATCTAGAGAGGGCAGGGCTGTCCGTGACTCCTCGCCCCGATGGCTGGATGTTACCTGCCACTGCAGAGGCGATGTGCCGATGTATACCGGTCGCTGGGGAGCATGGGCAAGAAGGCATGCTTGACCGTGCGCTCTGCACGTGGCTTGGCCACAGGCAGCCAGCTGGTCACGGTGTGGACATGCTGGACTGGATGGATCCCCATTGCGGCAACAGGACACCCAGTGGTGAGCTCCGGGCCATTGTTGCTGGAGCTCCCGGTGCCTAAGTTACAGGTCAACACGGCGCGGCCTTCCTCAACACGGTTGCTCCTTGACGTTGTGAGACTTCAGCTCCCATCGGCCCCAGCTAGCTTGGCTAGAGATCAGGAGGGCTGAGACGTGTCGCTCAAAACATCCGGCGGGCTCTAGAGGCGGGTGGGGTGTCCCACGGAGTCAGGCTCCAGGGCAGTTACGCAGTTCAGGCCAGGCATGCAAAGGAGGTTGGCCACCCTGGATGGATTCCAGATGAAGCCGAATTAAACAATAGCTTGTTTCCTGCAGCGAAGGTTTCCTTTTGACTCCTGGCTTGGTGAGGATGTTGAGGCGGAAGGCGGCAAGACAGCTGACCTTGGGACAGGGCAGTTCCCCGCAGTTGGATGACTCATGTGGGGCAGGTTTCAAAGGAACGGCTCGCAGGGCTGCATTGCAGCACGTGCCCCGGGATCGTGTCTTGGAGGTGCTTGCACTCGTGGCGGAAAGCCTGGGCCAGGAAAGGAGCCTCATTTTCCTCCCGGAGCCACGGCATGGATGCAGCAGCATCTGTTCCCTGGGGAGCGTGTGGCCATTCCCACAGTGGAGGCATGCAGGATGTGGTCCGGCAGTTGTCTGTTACGGATGCTTCAGCTTGCAGTCCTGTATCGGGCAGGGGTTGGACCCAGTGGCCTAGCGGCCGCCTCTAGCACTATTATTCTCTTCAGCCCTGATGGATTGCCACCCGCCCGTCTTCTAGAACCCCAGCATGCCTGAACCCTAGCTCCATGCTTTTTCTCAAAGTGCATCCATCTGAACAAGCAGCACGGAAGGGCACTGAAACCGTGCTGCTTTATGGGGTGAGCAGAGGGGCTGGTACTCCCATTCCTGGACTGCTTGCAGGGCAGAGAAGAAGCAGGCTTGCAAAAGGCCGTGGAGCATGTGAGGCATTTTCTTCTCCCCTCCGCAGTGGCTCCACAGCTGGATCTCTCTGGACAAAGGCAGCAGGCTGCACTGCTGGTTCTACGACGTGACTGTGAGCCGCGACAACGGGCGCCTCCTGTTGGCCATCAACGACGTGCAGTACTGGCACTCCGGTCCCTACCGCTGCGCCAGTTCCAATGCCACCAGCAACGCCTCCGTCTCCGATGTGCTCGACCTGAAGATGGAGTGTATGTGGGGTTTCTTCTTTCCTCCACTAGATGGCAGTAGGGAAGTGGTACATGAGGACTGGGAGCTTGTGATTTGGATTAACATATTCTCACAGTTTGCACCCCCCCCCCCCCCACACACACACACACGCTTCCTGCATTCTGGTTCATCAGCTCTTGTGCTGCCACCATTTTGCTGTGGTGCAGTTGAGCCAGCTTGCGTCTCTTAAGGCAGACTATAATTTACATATTTTAAGATACAAATGGAGTTTACTCAAATTGGCATCCTGGCCACCAGCTAGGCTATCCCATGATTTGTGCAAATCAGCTAATTCTGTACTAATTCAGTGACATGGTTTTCAGGTTCCTATTTGCACAAATTTGATTAGACTGGGCTTTTTTAAAGGTGCAATTCAAGGTTCATCTTGGAGAAGGAGATCTTTGAAAATGCCTCAACTCGGCCTGCTCCTGCCGGCGTTTGCAATCGGAAGTGGGCAGGAAATTGATCGTGCACAAATGAGCCAGATTTCCCTGTTTTCGTACATCCATACTTGGCAGTATAAGATAAATCTATCCATGGATCTGCTGGGGAGGCTGCCGTTTCAAAGGGAATAGAATAACAAAACAGGGAATCAAAGGGCTGATAGAAAGCGCGTGTGTAGTACATTTACTTGCTACGGTGTACTGTTTAACGGGGTAGTCCAATGAAAGAGAAAGGCAAATTCCATGTAGGGGATCATTAGGAATGGGGCTGAAAGTAAAACTGGCAATATCCTAATAGCTTTACACAATTCGGTGGTGCAATCACATTTGGATTCTGTGCCTCTGCACCTCAAAAAGGGCTTTGTAGACCTAGTTCAGGTGCAGAATGAGCGGCCAAAGGGGTGAAGGGGCAAACGCTTCTGAGAAAAGGTTACAATATTTGGGGCTCTGTAGCTTAGGACAAGGCAAGGGGGACATGAAAGAGTTGCGTGTTGTGCAGAAAGTAGGTAGGGAGTAGCTTTGCTCCTGTCTGGAAACCAAAACCCGTGGCAAAGCCAGTGAAAGAAAGTGGCGGAAGAGTCGGGACGGATGAAAGGGGGTTTTGTTCACACAGCGCGTGGTTAAAGAGTGGCGTTTGCGACCATGAGCTGTTGCGATAGGCACCAACGTGGGCGGCTTAGAAAGGGAATTGGACACATTCGTGGGGATTAAGGTTACCGGCAGTTGCTACTCTCGGTGGCCAGACCTGACCTCCTGCAGCACAGGCGAGCGGCAAAGGTGTTCTTGTTCATTTGTGGGCTTCCCACAGGCATCCGCTTGGCCGTTGTGCGCACGAAATGCTGGCCCAGCCAGGCCTTTGTTCTCACCCAGCATGGCTGTTCTTACAGCAGCTCATTAACTGTGCTCTCTATTTTCTGGCACACGCTGCTGCTCTCGGAATGATTGAGGTCATGTTGAAGATCAGCCCTTTGGGCATCTTCTGGGTGGGTCATCGCAGCTCTCACCAGAACTGGGAGCATTTCCTTGTAATTTCAACGTGCAACGCTTCTGCTAGGAGCTGAGCTCCACCTTCGTTCTGGGGTGCTTCCAGATAGGAGGTTATTAGCACTACCAGTTAGTCCTTTCCTCAACAGGCTTTTTAGTGGAAGGGCGAAATGATGGAAGCAGCACTGGGAGAACGCTGGGGCGGGGCGGGAAATGTGGTTCCGGATGGGGAATGCCATCATCTGCTCCCCCGTAAAACGGGGAATGAGCAGGGTGAGGCACCCTTCAGCAGGTTTCACTGCCATTCCTCCTTCCCAGGATATTCTGAGAACTGCCGTATCCTCCGCATCAGACGCCCAATTCCCAAGTTGCCTTGGGGGCTGGAGACGGCAGGAGCCACACCAGTTCGACTTGGACTAAGCCTTCGTGCGTTTGTTAATATGGGAGAGCTGCGCCTGTTGGCTCTCCAGGACTTGGAATCTCACCTGTGAGCGAAGCCTAAGAATGGCATGAATCCCCTTTTCTCTCTGGCCACAGATCTCCGCGGCGTCCACATCTCTCGTGCAAACTCCTGGTGTGGGACCATGGAGAAAACCATCAGAGTGCAGGAGGGCCAGGATGTGAAACTCCTCTGTTCAGCAGATTCCTCGCAGACACCGCTCTTCGAATGGACCCGAGAGGTGAGAACTTTAGAGGAATGGGGAGGGGGGTCTTTCCTGCAGCAGGGACCCCAAGACCGTAAGGCTGTGCTTGAGCTCAGCAGAAGGACCCCCAAAGGAGGCAAAAGATTGTTGGCCCCACCAGGCAGGAAGGGACCTTCCACCAGGGCGGGTGTGCTAGATGTTTGCCTATTTTTTGCATGGCAAAACTGCTCTTGCCTGCCAGGGATTTATCCTGCAATGTGCTCTCCTCCAGTCCCTGTTCTTGGTTCCCTAACTGGTTGCTGCTGAAGCAACACTGAAGAAACGGTGCCGCTTTCTTCCTCCCCTCCCCTCCCCCTGCAAAAGCCATTTTCACCTAAGCTTAGTGGACTTGTACATCATCTTACAGCCTGACAGGAAAATTAGCTTAAAATGAATGGGCAGGGCAGGGGGATTTCCAAGGTAAAATTGGCTGCCATTGGGAAAGGGCTGAGCACCCCTTCCCGTTAGCTAATTTGCCTGTGCAGGTATCTCTCCGTCCCGGTCCCTGCATTAGCATCGTGAAATAAACACAGGTCTGGAAAGGCTGTTTTACCTTATAACTGGCAGGTCCGCCCTCAGTCTTTCACCTCTGGTGCCAGAATGTTTATGACCAACATGTCTCTCCTTGGGATGCAGTTCCGAGGGTGAACGTAGGCCTGTCGCGGATGTTTTGTGCTGAGGGGGCAAGGAGTTACGGCAGGGGAGCAGCCCTGGCAGCTCAGCAGACATGAGGCGGCAGCTCTTCAGATTGAACGTGCAGCTTCCCAGCTTCCCCTTGAAGAGACAAATCCCCGCGACTTTGCCCCGTGGTCCACATCCTGCAGCCAAGAAGACCTATCTGGGGGATATCCCAGCTCCCCTTCCATGAATTCTCAGTGTGCATTACTTTTTTAAACCGTGTTTCTGAATGTGTGCAATGGAGGAAGAAGAAAGGGGAAAGAGACAGCCAGTATTTAACTGCCCCAGAAGTAAAAGTACTCCTGCTTGCGGTCAGTGGGTAGAACAGCATTGGAAGGGTGGTCCATGGTAAAACCCAATTTGAAGACACTTTAAATGTCACATGCAGCCCAGATTTCAGCTCTTGCTGCTCCGGGGGCTCATTTGGACCCAAAGCCTTAACACAGGAAATAGCGTTGTGGCTTAAGTGTGGCCCAAGTCATGGCTCTGTTGGAATGCATACAATTTTAACAGCTCTTCTCTCCCACAACAGGGGGACGACTGGATTCTGCCATCCAACACATTAAACCTCAGCAAGGTGAACCGGGAACAAGCCGGGACCTACACTTGCCGGGCTCAGCATCCCACCTTGGCCCAGCTGGTGAAGAGCAAGTCAGTCCTCCTGCTTGTGGATGGTCCTGAGCGCTCATTTTCGCTCGGTGAGGACTCTTTCCTAGCACCTGCAAAGGGTTTTTTTGTGCAAGCGCCCTGCATGCCTCAAACATGCAATTTTACCGGTTGGACTACAACTCCCATCACCCTTGAGTATGGCTTATACTCGCTGGGGCTGTTGGGAGTCATAGTCAAACAACACCAGGAGGGCCACATGTTCCCCACCCCATGCTGCAAGGCATTTCTTATATCCATGTTTTTCGTGAATTGTCTCCCCTCAGCCCTTGCAAGAATTTTCCCCATGGCGTCCCCGCCTGTTCTAGGTCCCCAAAGCTACGAAACATTCCGGGAATTCTTCAGAGTTCTCGATGACTTTCTGTGCCTTTGGGTGGGTTTCTTTTTAACCTACGGATGTTATTTGCAAATCTCCCAGTCTTATCTCTATAAGCACCTTAACTCTGTATCAGCCAGTGTCAGTACCACCGAAAATCAGCCTGCCCTGGTGCTCCTGTTGTCCAGATACCCTCAAGCTAAGCCGGCATTTCGCAGGTCTCTTTCTTCAGAACACATTTTGCAGTCCTTCGCCAGCCCTGAGCATGTGCTCTCCAGGAGGAGTTGAGACCTGCCCGCAGCCTTGGAAAAATAGCTTCTAAGGGCCGCTGGCGACAGCTCACAGAAGGCACTCCCTTAATCGGAGAGGACGCTGCCTGTGTAGGCGAAGGGAGGTGTGGGTGGCCAGGTGTGCGCCGCTCTCCCCGTCTGGCTGGAGGGCCGGGGCCTTGCTGCACTCGGTCGCTGACGCCTCGTCTCCATCTCGCCTGCTCGCTGCAGAGTCCCTGATGTCGCTCAGCACCCCGATGCTGGCCCTGTCCGTGGCGCTGCCCGCCGTCCTGCTGCTGCTCCTGATCATGGTCCTCGCCGTCCTGGTGCCCCGTCGGCGAGCGGCCGCGGCCAAGAAGAAAGCCGCCCAGTGAGTGCTGTGTGGGTTGCGTTTGCGGCTGGGAGGCTGGCGGGTGGTCGAGCCGCCTGGTGGCCTGTGGGCCCTCTTCTCACCCCACAACCCAAACCTGTAGCCTGTGGGGGTTACTTAACCAAAGAGAATGTACGAGTCTGTACTGCATGTGGCACGGATGCCGGTTTCAACTCATCGTTCCTGATCCATGGCCATCCCTGAACGGGCTCACTTAATGGGTGAAGCAGAGCCTAGTTCACACATGTTCGACACCTGATGTGCGGGCAAGCATGACATCCTAATTTCCCTCGACAGTGTGTCGCTCGGTGCAGAATGCCCCCCTCTCGCCCGCCTAATCTCCATCTTTTCAGCTTGCACATTGGAACAAGTGATGGAGAAACTCAGACTGGGGTGCTTGTCTTTGTCTTTATCTCTGCAGGCAAGAGGCTGGCCAGCGTACGCCTATCTACAAAGGCAGCCTCGAATCTGTGCCTTCCGTCGTGGGGGATACCCACCCTCTGGTGATGTAATTAAGAGACCACAGGTAGGCAAGACTGCATAGGCTGGAATACCCCCTCCCCATTTTGCCTGCGGTTTTCCTTCCCCTTGTTTCTGAGCTCCGAGTAGGAAGCTTGGTTCCTTATTGAGGATTCCCTAGTTCTGCATTCCGTGAGGGATCCAGAAATCAGCTCGACATCTGGGGGCGGGGGCGTCCAGAGAGTCTTTGCAGGAATCTTCCTGTGGGTCAAAAGCAACCTGTGATGATGTAATGCCCGTATAAATACTCCTCCACATGGTCAAAGCAGGCGTAACGCAGCCGCAGATTCCAGTCTTCTCCTTTCTCAGGGTCAGACCTTAATGGGGTAATTCTCCTATGGATGGTTAGGATTTCCAGGTAGGCTGGTATTTCATCACGTTAATGCACAGTTCCAAGGGACTGCTTTGGAATGCTGTGCTCCAGGGGAGGCATGAGATTTGTTCTTCCTGTGATGTTGCCCTGATGTAAACAGTCTCCCCTCATAGCCAAGGACAGGTAGACAGTTCCCTTCTCCGCCTCCCACTCAGTCAGTCTGTCTCTCTGTCTGTCATTCTCACACACACACACACACACCTTTGTTGCATTGATAGTGAATTTTGGAAGATCTCCACTGGGGCAGGAGCATAGAAAAGAGAGGCAAAATTCTCCGGTTTTCAAAGAAGCCACCTGGGGCTACTCATTAGCAAAAGAGCGACAGGAGAACCTACATCCTTTCTGGTTTCGACACACGCAGCGGGCCGTCTGTGCGCGGAGCAGGGGCCACGTGGGAAAACGCTTGCGCTCATGCACCCTCTTCCCACAGGAAGCCGAGTTCAAACCAAACCCTGCTGCGCTGAAGCTGTCACGAAGCCCCGGGGACCCACCCACCCGATCTTCTGCACTCTCCTGAAGCAGGAGATCGGGCGGGCAGCTTCTCCAGGGACCCTGGGAGAGGGGACGGAGGGATCCCCCTTCAGGCATCCTGCTGGCTGCCTTCGTGGCGTCCTGCCGGTGTGTGAGCGGGTCTGGTATGTGGGCTCCAGAGGCCCTCCTAGCATGGGAGGGGGCTTGCAGCCTGCTGCCCCTCCCACATCGCCAGCTGAGCAGGATTCCCCCCACCCCTTCATTTGCCGGCTAAACTCTGGCTCCTGAGCTGCTTGCCTGGACTTGTCCCTCGCCGGAGAGGCTTCTCCACCCAAGCACAGCCCCTGCCAAAATCCTAAGGATCTGTTTATCCCAAGACTGGTGCCCCGCCACCCCACAGTCAGTGCAATCCCAAAAATACGCCCCCCACTCTCCCCCCATGACAGTTTAGTGCAGAGCACTGACCACTGAAGACCGTTCTATTTCGGAGAAGCTCTTGCAAGTGACCTGCAGCAGCAGGCAGTGCTGAAGGCCACACAGGCGTGTAGATGGGAAATTACCAGAAAATACTTCCCCTTTTCTCTGGCTGCCGGGAACTAAGCAGGAGGAGGAGGAGGGAGGGAAAGCTGTGCCCACCTACAGCCAGCCCAAACAGGATACGTCCAAGGGAATACGGCCCTCCAGAACACTTCCCCACTCCTGCATTACAGACGTAAGGTAGCCTCTAGGGAATAAATTCGGAAAAACATCAGAACTGGAAATGCCGATCCAGGAAAGAAACGGCGTATCTAGATTTATCCTGCCTTTTGTGCTGAAAGCGATCATTGGGCAGCTTGAATTATCCTCGGTATTTCATCCCTACAATAGCAGCAGCCCCTGTGAGGTAGGCCAGGCTGAGCGCCAGCGACTGGCCCAAAGTCTCCCCAGGAACTTAATCTCTGACTGCAGAGAAGAACTCCAGTCTCCCAGATCCTGGTCCAGCTTTCCGGCCACTCCATCTCCCTGGCTGTGAACGTCTCAACCACACCTACATGGATTTGAACCCATGACTTCTGGATCCACAGCAAGGCCCCCTCGCTCACTGAGCCATATTAAGAGAGCCAGCGTGGTGCAGTGGTTAAGAGCACAGGACTGGGACTCAGGCGATCCGGGTTCGAGTCCCCACTCGGCCATGGAGCCAACTGGGTGACTTTGGGCCAGTCACAGACTCTCAGCCCAACCCACCTCACAGGGTTGCTGTTGTGGGGATAAGATGGAGGAGGAGAATGATGTAAGCTGCTTTGAGCCCTTTGTAGGAAAAAGGCAGGATATAAATCGAAAAAATAATAAAAAAAATAATAATAAATATGGTTGGAATGTAGAAAGGATACCGCCTACAGCTATAGCCCTGTTTCCTTTCAGAAGCCACCATGTGGGTGTCAAAACCAAGATCCAGATAAAAGCAGGAGTGGGGGCAGGACTGTTCCATCCTTTCATCTTTATGAGGAAGTGTTCTAATTGATTGGTCTCATTTGCTGCCCAAACGGGGCACCTTAGATCAGCATCCCTAGACATGGTTGGCCTACAACTCCCAGCATCCCCAGCCAGCATGACCAGTGGTCAAGGATGCTGGAAGCTGTAGCCCTACCAGGTCTGCAGAACCAAGTCTGGGGACCCTGCCTGGGAAGTCATGGCTGAAGCGGCTCTTGCCTGGGGCCACCTCTGCAGACTCTGCCGGCCAGCTGACTTTCTTCTCTTTTCCCCAGGTTGAAGGGAGTCTGGTTCCCCCGCACCCCCGGCCTTTGTCACTTTCAAGATGCAGCATCTTCTGACTATGGGATGGTCATAATGTACAGTGACTGTTTTTGTATGTATATGTTTGAGCTATTGTTTCATTTTTTCAGGAGGGGGGAGGTGGCACAATTGGGACCAAAAGTGTGGGGGGCAGCAGTGATGTTGGAACCCCCCTCCCCTGTTGGGGGCGAGTTGCCACTTGCCTGCAATTCTCTGCTTCTCTTTAGGAGGGCAGGAGGGTAACGTTTGCTTAGGGCTGGTCTTTGATCTCAGTCTGTCCTGGCAAGACTTAGCCCTTTTCTTCTTGGATCAAGGCTTCTTTTTCAGGTATTTCTACTTATTGTAAATTAATGAGAATAAGTCACAGAGCCTGCACTCAACTGTATGCTTTGCAGGATGTTTTTTAAAAAAATTACCGTTCCAGCCTTTGCACACTATAACTTGTTCCCAATTTTCCCCGCTTCTCTTTTGTCGCTGCCCAATTTCCTTTCATATACCAAAGAATATTACTCAAAAGTTTCCACTGAGGCTTAACCTCCTTACTCTAAATTCCTTGTGAAGCAAATGAAGAGCAAACAAACCAGGTCTGGGGGAATTAATATTGTATGGACTACTGGCCAGAGGGACTACTGGCCTCGAATTTTAGGGCAGAATTTTGGAGTGTCACAACCCCTACACCCAGGTGTAAATGAAAGCCAGTGTGCCATTTGGTTAGAGTGTTGGACTAGGGCTCGGGAGAGCAAGGGTCTAGTCCCTACTTGGCCTTGAAGCTTGCTGGTGACTTCAGGCCAGGCAGTAGCTCTCAGCCTAGCCTACCTCACAGGAGCGTTGTGAGGATAAAACGAAGAGGAAGAAGATGGTATAGAGTGCCTTAAGTATAATGAAAACATAATGAGTGGCCTTTGTGGATAGTGGGAGAGGGCCTGGAGGGGAACCACCTGCTCTCGTGCTCCGTTTGGAAACGTAAAGCATTCGTTTTCTCGTGTCCTATTTTGTACCTTTAAGAGTCCAGCTTCCACTGTAGCCCTGTGCAAAAATGCAAGCGCCCCTTTGCTCGAGTTCTTGCAGTAGCTTTAAGGCCAGGAAGCAGCAATACATCTGGAATTTCGGTGGAGCTTTGCTATTATTTGCATGCCAGCACGCAGTGGTGATGGTGAGAGGCGGAGCAACTGTTTATTATGCCTGTCTCTGCAGTGTGCAGTTTAAATGTCCCCCCATCCGGCACTTCCTTTCATCAAAATAAAAAATCACAAAATCTTGCAACGGTGGCTGTTTGGAGCGTGCGGCATCGGGTTTTTTTCTTTTATCACCAGCATTCTGCATGGTACCCAAGGGGGATATAAACCAACCCAAGCCAACGACAGGCACCGAGCAGCGCTCCCCACTTCTACAGAAACTCGAGCCATAAAAGGCCTCTGTTGGATATTAAGCCCTAATAAAAAACCCATCATCCCTTCTGTCTATGTATATGTCAGAGGCAGCGTCTCTACATCATGCAAACCAGCGGCCCTACATCATCCCAGATAAGAGCACAGAACGGGCAGGGTGGCGCGGCACTCGGAGGGTTAGATGCCGGCCCGCAGTCTGCTCCTGCCCCGGTCCAAACGAGGTGGCTTGCAATCCACTCTTTGTAGTCAAAGTAACTTTTATAGATGCCGCGATGCACCAGGGATCTTTAGTCAGACAAAGCTGTGCATAGAACTATTGTGCAGCGCAGGTTGGGAAGGAAATAGCTCAGTCTTTTAACTGCCTGAACTAGGGGAATGCGCACTCTCCCTCTTTCTCTCCTTCCTCCGCTACGGATTTGGAATGGGAGCGAGTCTCCTGTGGGCGATTTGTCCCACCTTCATAAAAATGCTTGAATCATCTTTCTCTGCTAAAAGATACTCAGCGCACTATTCACGGGTAACACTGGCAGGGCCTGTGTGATCCTTCAGTGTGACGGGAAGAAATTCTTCAGGGACAGCCTCCCTCCATATTGAGGAGCAAAGAAGGAAGCAAGCTAGCTTCACCCACTGATTTTCTGCCTGCCCTGGAGACACACGAGGACACATGCTCTGCCTTTGCTGGTATGAGAAAGTAAGTTGAGGCCTTCTCCAGTTTCCAGAGTGATGCCTCGCTCCGCCTTTTGCTCTGTTCGAGTTGCGCACATCCCCAAGCCCTTCAGGCGATTCCAGCTCTCCCTCGCCGTAATTTTTTCAGAGAGCTCCATTTTCCTAAGCTGCACGCTAAAACTGACGAGGGTGGATTTTAGTGGGGTGGGGGGAGGACAGAAAACAAGAGGACGGGTGGCCGCCTTCCCTGTGGGAAGCTGTTTGTGTAAAGATCTGTAAAAGTTAATGTGGGGTTTAATGCATGCAGTACAGCCTTATGAGCAGCTGAAATTTGATAGCTACCGTGAAATTCAGTATCTTCCAACCGCAAAAAGAGAGCGGAGATGCTAAGTGGCAGACTGGGTGCTGAGACAGATCTAGGCTGCGATTTAGGGCAGAATGTTGCAGAGGAAGAACTTTGGCTGCAGCAGCAAGTGGGATGGAGTCGATTTCTGTAGCTAATGTAGCCAGATGTTTTCTTCTATCTGGTAGCACGCTGGTGCTTTTGACAGCAGTATGACAAGCAGAAACACAATCAGCAAACCTTTTTTCTTTGCTGCATCTGCATGCTTTTTTTAAAAAATCAGCACAGCCCAATTCCTTCCCCCCAAAGGGCACAATTTAAACTTTCAAGGAGTGGAGGAGTACAGATTCCGGCAGGGGGGAAGGAGAGATTGACAGCACGGCTCAATTTTCTCTTGGATGTATTCAAGATTAGATTGCAAAAGTGCAATGCATTTTAAGAGGTTGTAGCTACATCATCCAAACGAGGGAGACGTGCCCCTGAAGAATAATTACATGTAGCTTGAAATGGGGGTGGGGGAAGGGGGCCTGCCCCCTCCCAATACTGAAACAAAAGAGTGGCTGGTGGGAAGATGATTAATTGGATGCAGGTCAAATCGCAAATGATGTCTGTATTGCTGGGTAACCCATGGCTGATTTCAACCAGGAGGCATCCCCTTCCCAGAGAGGCTAACGGCTATGATGGCATCTATGACTTGGACCCAAAGCCCTCACCTTTGCCCAAACGCCATGCCCTCGCCTTGGGATTTGGGGGCGTGGACCTGGCTTTGAAAGGCACAACGTGCAGTGCCCTTCTTGACCAGTAGCACTTCAGCTTGCCTAGCGGGGAGAAAAACAGCAGAGTAGATTAGAGGGGAGTTTTGGTTGGTTAAACATGAGCAGGCTTACCTTGAAAGGCTAGCGGAGAAGGCTGGCAGCCTCTAGCTGAGGTTCAGGCCCAGGGGGGCCGTGTGCCCTTTTCTCTCGGTGCTTCACCCAGCTGAGCTTCACCACATTTGGCACTTGGGCGCATGAACCAGAAAGAAAAAGCGCTCCCTGCACCACGAGCCGGCCCAGTGGGGATGTCCGGAACCTAACCGGGGCCTGCCTCCCTCTGTGGAAAATGCAACCCTCCACTTGAAGCACTTGTGCATGTCTTTAGGTATGTAATTGCGTGTAATTGGTGTGTTGCATGAATGAAGTCTTACCGAGTCAGATGGACCTCCCTCCACACACACACACACCCCAAAACAGAGGGGGAGATTGATGGTGTCCCAGCTTAACAAGCCTTTGCCTGTGATCTTTGCTCCTACTCCCCCTTTGCTTAACTCGCTGCCCCCCCCCCGATGCCTCAGCCCTTTCTCTTGCCATCGCCTCTGCCTCCCCGCCTTCGAAAGCCACTCCACCCCCTGCCTCTTTCAGGAAGCCTTTGACCTCGGCTCTTCAGCCCTCATTTCCAACCTGCCAATACGAAGCCAGAAGTACATGGAACGGCACTTATCCCCATTCATCTGCTTCTGCCTTGTGCTGATGTCTGGATTCAATTTGCTAGTTCTCTGGGGCAGGGACCTGCCTCCTCTGCCGAGCGCGCCGCTCCAAGGTGCCTCTCTCCGCGAAAAGATCAATGAAAGTGCAGCAGCCAGTTGCGGTTCCAATTGCACAATTGCTCGTGACACAGCCTGGAAGGGAGGAGCAGGAGGTCTCCCGCAATCTGCTGCTCTTCAGTGCTTTTGCCAGCATCTGCCGTGCAGCTCCCCCAGTCCATGGCAAAAGCCTGCTGGAAAAAACCCCTGCTTCCTTCTGCACAGGGCTCCTGGTTATGTTGTAGTGGGGGGTGTGGGGGGGTCATTTGGAGCCTTGTTTCAGCCGAGGCCTCTGGCACAGTCCGCAGTGATGCTAAGAAGCACGTGTCTCACCCTCACCTGCCACAGCAGGTGGTCACACGCAAGTTGATGAGGCAGCTTCCGAAGCAGAGAAAAGTAATGTCCTTGCACGCGTGAGCCCAGCGCCTTGCTTAGAAAACAAGCCCTTTCTTTCTTCGCTTTCCCATCCTTCAGCATCCCCTTTGGGGGTTAACTCACTGCTTCGTTAATGTACTGACAAGGGTTGCCAGCTGATTGGATTAGGCGTCCAGTGAAGCCCAGGACCAAAAGGCCAGGAAAGATACTCACCTTTTAATGAGCGAGATGAGGGCCATTAAGGAGAATTTGATTCCTAGGCGCGCGCACTGGCCCAGCAAGCTGCACCATCCATCTTCGCGCTGGCAGTCGCCATCATGCGCACGAGCCAGAACAGATGGGCCCAGTGGCTTGATCCAGCCGGGCCAGAGGAGCAGCACGGGGCCAGGGCCCGGGAAACAACCACAGGCAGGTGGCTACTCAAAGGCCATCGGAGAAGACGGAGTTTTCAGACCGTACACCGACACGGTGTGTGCCTGAAAGACGGCGACGGGTTCACCTAAACTGTGAGATAAAATGTCAGGCCCCAAATGGTGTGATGAAGAATCCCACCAGGAGGCCATCTGAAGGCATGTGAGCCAGTCGCCCCATGGAAAGGTGCAGTACAAATGAAATACTTCCGCCTGGCCATCCAGACCTCCAGCCCGCAGGATGCCTCCAGCTCTCCAGGTTGCCTCCCCTCACCTGCAGGACGGTTCTGTGTTTTTGGAGGGGAGGAGCTGGGGCAGCCAGGGAGCTGTGGACGGTCAGCTTCGATGCTCCCTTTCCTTGACTGGGGAAGGGGAGCAAGCAGCAAAGCCAGCTTGGGACTCCACCACCTCCTTGAAGAGGGTCGAGAAAGGAGAAAAAGCTACATGGGCCCATTGTGTAGATTAATAGAGATTAATAGGGATGGAGAGATAAGACCTGGAATGTCAGCTAGGATGGGCCAGAGGTCTTCCAGGGGCAGGTGGAAGACCAGCCCAAGGGCGGTAAACTAGTATAAGGGGCAACTTCCTTTTCTTGGGAAAGCCAGCCCTTCTTCTTGCTCCCCCTTCCACATCCCCTCATGTCATGCCTGCTCCCTATTAAACTCACTCTTCGGTTAATGCTTTTACCAAGCTGGGGCAGGAGAAAGTGGCTGATCCTATTAGAAGCCAATGAAGTCCCGGCTGGGCGACACTTGCCTGCTACTGAGTGCACTGGGACCATTGAATTCCTGGGCATCTTCACTGCGGTTTTACTTAAGGGCTCATTAACGTGATCTGCAACATAAGAGAGAGGCTAAAGGGCAGCAGCAGAGGTAAACATGTTGGAATGAAGCAGTTTGGATGTACATCTGCCACCTTCCAAGGCTTCTCATTTTAGGGAAGGGTTGTTGTTAGTTGCCAAGTCATGTCCAACCCATCACAACCCCACGGACAACATTCCTCCAGGCCCTCCTGTCCTCCACCTTCCCCCGGAGTCCACCCAAGCTCACAGCCACTACCCCAGTGGCTCCATCCAGCCACCTCATCCTCTGCCGTCCCCTTCTCCTTTTGCTAGCAATCATTCCCAGCATCAGGCTCTTCTCCAGGGAGTCCTTCCTTCTCATTAGGGGGCCAAAGTATTTGAGTTTCATCTTCAGGATCTGGCCTTCTAAAGAGCAGTCAGGGCTGATCTCCTCTAGGACTGACCGGTTTGATCGCCTTGCGGTCCAAGGGACTCGCAGGAGTCTCCGCCAGCACCACAATTCAAAGTCCTCAGTTTCGACGCTCAGCCTTCCTTATGGTCCAACCTTCACAGCCATACATTGCAACTGGGAAAACCACAGCCTTGACTATATAGGGAAGGGAACCTGAACTCAGAGCCCATCAGCTTTTATGGTCTTCTGGCCCTGTGTGAGCATGTCACGTCCTCAGACTGCCTCTGGTAGCTCAGGGCCCCAGCAACACTCAACAACAGCTAACTCCTCTCCTGCTCCTTGCCCCTTTAAAGCACATTCCCACCCCCCATTCAGCCCCAGGTGGCTGGGTCCGGCCATATCATCCCCCACTGCATTCCACATGGTGGCCTCTCACCACTGGATGTGGCCCTTGAAATTTCCCATAATGACCGAGTGACACTCCATAAGGGCATTGTGGGTAAATAAAACCGCAGCTCTACTGAAATGCAGTTGCCATTACAAGGAGAACAACGGAGGCGATGTGGGCACTCACTTGCTGTCTAAAGAAACCCCTCACAATGCGGCAAGCTTTCGCTGCACTAGAATGCTTATCTGCCTCCACCACAAAGCATGGATATTATGCCAGTCAGAGAAACGACCTATGAGGTATCCAGAAAGGTGAACACAGAAGAGAAGCTGCAATCCAAATGGAGGACACCCTGCGGAAGGGCTTCTAGGCTGACTCTGGCCAGGGAGGCGAAGTTTATGCCAGAGATCACGAACTTGGGCGCACACCAGAGCTGTTGGTTCTGCTGCCTTTACAGGGATCATCGCTCTAGCTACTTGAACAGCACAAGTGAAAAGAGCTGCAAACCTGGAATTTATGCCATTTGGTTGAACATTAAATTCCGCCCCCTCCCCAATCCTGCGATTGTTTTAAAATATTTTTACTGGTAGCTCCCAGTTGAAATGTTTTCCACGAGAAGAGAGTTTTGTACAGAATGACAGATGGGGACGTGTACAGAGACCCGGTGGAGTAATAAAAGTGAGAGCGAAGGAGAGAAATGGAAGGGAAGCAGGAAATATGCAAAGGCGCTGGAATACTGGCTGCTCGTACGGTAGAAATGGGGGCTTGGCGCATTTATTAAGGGCTTCTGACTTAAAATGGGCCCTGCAAAAGAGTGCGAATGGAGCAGAGGGCGGCATGGATGCCCGCAGGAGGCGAGAACGTTTCCGGGGGGGGGGGGGGGCGCAGGTGAGACCTGTCGCAAGGAGGCAGACCCAGACCAATCCTGGGCGCAAATGCTGCTTTAGGGATTGCAGGTTTTAAATTCCTGCTCAGCCATGAAGCTCTCTGGGCAGGCGGAAGCAGCCCTTGTCTTTCCACCGAACTCGTGTGAGGGGCAGGGGAAGGAGGAAAAGGGAGCCTTCCTTGAGCTCCTCAAAGGACCGGTGGGATCCAAATGGGCACCACTGCAAGGCCAGAATGGGATTGAGCTTCCATATAGCCTGAAGTGCCTCATCCTGCCTCATCTTGGAAGCTAAGCAGGCCTGGTTAGTGTTTGGAAGGGAACCTTGACCTGTGCATTGAACAGGGGGTGGGACCGGATGGCCTTCCAGGCCCCTTCCAACCGTGATTCACCTTGGCGTAAGAGCGCAAGACACACTCCGGTGCAGGCACTGGCACAGTCCCGGACAAGCTGTGCACTCTGACTCAATTCTCCCACCTGTGAAATGGGAACAGCAGCAACCTTTTGAAGGAACCCAGTACACTCCGCACCGAGATGGATGTGCGCTCTCCAGAGTCGACCAGCAGCTCGTGCCTGTTCTTGGCCCCCCTTTCCATGGCTTGCTTTGCAAGGACGTTCTGAGGGTGGAAAGAGAGTATTTGCTACAGATAGCGTGATGCAAAGGACTCAGGATTACCTTGAAGGGGTTTAAGCCCCATCAGTTCCAACTGCACCCCCCCCATGTGAGAAAGCAGCCTTGACGCCCAGTCGCTGCAGTTTCTGGGGCTTGAAGGGTGGCATATAACTCCCCCCACCCCAAGCTTTTGTTTAGGTCCCCTCTTCGGGTAGCTGCTACTTTCTGTACTTTATCCCTTCACTGGGAGTAGAGGGCAGAGAGCTAAGACCCCCCGGCCCCAAATGTGTTGGAGCTGATGGTGCTCCACGACCCAGCAGGGACTCATGAAAAAGGATCCCACAACCACTGGTGTTAAAAGAATTAATCAGGGGGATTTATTGAAGTATCAAAGGTGGTTAAAAGGCAGACATAGATATTTACATATATATTAACTTTCGGGCACCGGGGAAACAGTCTCGGGCTGCAGAGGAACAAGTCCCCCGCACACTCCCGACCCCCAGTTATATATTAATTATTATATTTTCCATTTTTTTAATCTCCCCTTCCAAGACACAAACAATATAAAATAAAAACGGCGAGCCAGAGACGGACACAGAATCACACGTCAGTTTCTTCCTTCTGTTTTGTCGGGTTTCTTTTTTCCCCAGACGAAAGACGGAGGGAACGGGCTTGGAGATTTCAGAAGGGGGGGCATGGAGGGGGTGAGAAGTGGGCACCGACTGGCACAAATGGGAGAAGCTGGAGAGGTCAGAAAGAGCCGGGGGGCCGAGGGTGGGGGAGCTGGTTCCTCTGGGGCAGCGTGAGTCCCTCCGATACCCCCTCAGCAGCTGCCCGGGGCCGTCTGTCCCCAGCTGTGCAGGGCAGCTGCCATTCACGACAGCGGCTGCTTTTCCAGATGTTGCGATGGAGGCATCTCGGGAGGCGAAGGTCATCCAGAGAGGATCAAAAGGGGGGCTGAGTGAGGGGTGCGTATTGCTGAGCCGCCTCTTCTGCCCTCTGGGGAAATCCCCCCCCCCGTGGCATCTGGGGGCAACTGAGCAGAAAGGAAGGAGGGCCGGGGTGGGTGAGCGACCCCCAGGGTGCTTTGATCAGGCGCTGGGGACAGGATGGGATGGTGTAACATTACCACCTGCGCAACGGGAGCGAGGACGAGGGGACACCCCCCCAGGCCACCTGCACTGGCCGGTCTGGCTCCGCAGAGGCACCCAGGATGGCCTCCCCCCTCCACGGACACGGGGCCTTGGGCCAGGCAAACCGCACGCGCGGGACGGGGGCCAGACGCTCTGATGGTCTCGGCGCCCCCACCCCTGCCCTGGCTGAGCACGTCACGTAACAAGGACACAGACAGACACAGACCCCTTCCGCTCCCCCCTCCCCTCCCCCCTCCCCTCACCATCATGGCTTTCAAGGAAAAAAATAAAGAGAATCCAACCTGCTTCTTAAGGCCCAACGCGGCTGGCATGGCCCGGCCTCACGGGGGGGGGGGGTCACACGGCTGAAGGGGTGCCGCAGCGGGCGCCCCAAAGAGAACTCGGGACGCCCCGGGGACTCGCGGCCTCAGCGCCCCGGACACGTAGCTTGCCCCATTTGGCTCCCTCCTGAACGCTGGAAACAGACCTGAGGGGTCCCGCCTGGCACACCGTCCCGCCCGCCCCACCGTCTCCCAGCCAGCCCTTGGGGAGGGCTGCTCCCTGGAGCAAAATTGCTAGCCCCATCTCCTTCCCCAGATATTTCGAGACTCAGTGCTAATATCTGAGAAAACCCGAGGCTAACAAGCCACAGCGGCTCCGAGGGTCGGCCCTTTCCCGCAAAGCTGTTCCCCGCCACGCACCTACCAGCCCCCCGCGATCATCGCAGCGGTGGTCCGCCAGCGACTCCCGGCTCCCCCCCTCCCACAGGGCCACTGCCAGGCTATTTACAAAGAGACCCACCCCCCCGCTGCTCTGCCGCTCCCCAAGGGAAACGGGGGTGGCCGTTCCACCGACGCAGAGCCGTGCGCACATTCACCCTCCCCAGATTTCTCGGGATCCGACTCCGACGCGAGCGCGAGGTGGGGGTGCATGGCAGGAGCTTCGTGGCTGGGGCAGCGCTCAAGTCATCGGTTTCCAAAACAAAACCGAGGAAGTGGCAGCCGGGTGTCGTTCTTCATACAATGGAGTTTGTATTCTTTCGAGCATGTTTGCTTCGTTTTTGTCCGGTTTTTCGTATCCATCCCTCCCCCACCCCAGCCAGAGCGGCAGCTTCTCCTGTCAACCTCTCCTCCGATCGGCGCTCCCCCTCCGCGTCCCCCAACATTCCGCCCCCAAACCCCCTTCCCGCTCCCATTCCCGCTCCCCGCTCCCCCCGCTCCCCCCCAGGCTTAGATGAAGAACTCTTCCTTGCGTTTATGGCCATCGCCACCGTTAAGAAAGGCCTCGCGGGCTTCCCCGTGTTCATCCAGACCACTGGCCTCATGCGTCAGGTAGGAGCCTGTGAAAAAAAACAGAGCGGGGGGCATAAACGGGGAGCGGGCACCGAGCCCCCCAGAAGAAACCCGTCCCCACTCCTTGCACACACACCATCGACCCACAAATGTGTTCTCGCCACCCAGCTGGAGCCGGAGCCACTCCGGTGCACAGCCGGTCAGCGCAAAGCCAGCTCCCACACCCTCTCCCGCGACCGAGAACAAACCCCAGGAGCAAGCCGGGTGCCCCATGGCTCCCACAGGGCACCCAGGTCAGCGGGCTGCAATCCGCAGGGCCACGGGGGCCGAACCGGGCCCTCGGCTGACCCAGGAGCCCGTAGAGGCAGACCAGGAGCACTTCCTTCTTTCCCCACTCCCTCCTGGAATGAGGGAAGCGTGGGGCTCTGTACCCCCCCCCCCCCCCCCATCTGTCGGCAGGCCTTTCACTAGCACGCCGGACCCACCAGCCCTGGGCTCTTGAATGCTGCCATATCCAGAATCATCCCCGTGAGCTCCATGGGAACAATGGAAAATTATTCCACTGAGAGGGACGGAGAGAGCCAAGGAGGCACTGGCAGACCTTGCTCTCGCTCTTGCTCACGGCATGCGCTTTCAGGGTCGAGAGCGTCCGTGATGCCTGCAGACGCAGACGCAGGAGCGCTTCTAGACTGGGAAACCTTGTGTCATTCTATAGGCCTGTTGAGTCTTGCCAAGGCACTGCAAGCAAGAACTATGATTCCGAAGCGCAGAAGAGGGGCTCCCCGGAAGGGCGAAAAGACACCCAGGCTATAAGCCCTGTGGAAGCACCGTAGGGTCGTTAAAAGCAGAACTTCCCCCAAAGCCATCTTCTGTAACTTATATGTTTAGGTGGCCGGTGTGGAGTGCTGGTTAAGAGCACAGGACCGGGACTCTGGCGATCTGGGTTCTAGTCCCCGCTCGGCCACGGAGCCCACTGGGTGACCTCTGGCCAGCCACAGACTCTCAGCCCAGCCTACCTCACAGGGTTGTTGTCGTGGGGATAAGACTGAGAGCAGGAGGAAGAAAATTATGCAAGCCACTTTGCTGTATTGAAAAGAAGAAAGGTCGGACGGAGCTCAGATCAATCAATATTTATATACCACACTTTTCCTGCAAGGAAGGCAAGGCAGCTTACACACCTCCTGCCTCATCCTCTGAACAACAGTTGTGTGAGGCAGGGTGAGCTGAGATTCCACGACGGGCCCAAAGTCACCCCGGGAGCATCAGTTCCGAGGGAGGACTGGCATCGCCAAGCCCCGATCCAGGGCTCCTACCTTCTGGCACGCTGCGCCTCTGAAAAGATTCACAGTGGCTGTAAATAAACAGAGTGAGGAGGAGGCAGCGAGGAGCAGGCGGTTCATCCAGAGGACTGAGCAGGAGCCCCGTCCCCAGCGCTTGCACCAGCACCGAGTGACCAGCGGGGCCTGTGAAGTCCTTCCGCTCCCGTCCTAAGGGGAGACTTGGGGAAAGACACAGGCTGGCTGCGGGGACAAGCTCCCCTCAAGTGTCACCCCCAAGGCTTCACCCCAAGGCTTCCCAGCCGCCCGCCTCTCATTTCAACCCAGAAGTGGAAACAGGCTTTTTAGAAACACACGCCTACAACCTGAGGGAAGAAAAGCCAGGCTGCTCAAGAATTCAGTGCCACGGTGAGGGACGCGGCGTTCCTGTTTCTAGCCAGAGACGCCCTGCCAGCCGCCCCGGGCCTCTCCCTTGTGCCCGCGCCCTGCCGCTGGCGGGTCCAGCCGCTGACCTTTCTGCCGAATGGAGCACCACACCATGACTATCAGCACACAGATGACGAGGAAGACCAGCAGCGCCAGGATGCCCCCGACGATGGCGTAGGGCACCGAAGTCTGGGCCTCCACGATAGCCCCGGGGTCTGCAAGAGACAAAGGCCTAGTGCGTGAAGGGGCTCGGCCTGGCCTGTTTATGGCTCCCCTCCTGGCAGGAGGAAAGCAAGCCGCTTCTTGCTTAGCAGGGGCCCCAGAAGGAGCTGCCATCCACGGGGCTTCTTTCCTAGCCCTCCCTGGAGCCTGTGACCCAAAAGATGGGCGGTGCCCAAGCTGCAGGGGCTCAACGTGAACCATCCAGTCTGGACAGTGCGGGGCGGATGTGGCCCAGGTGGCACAATCCATGACCGAGAGCGACCATGATGGAATGTCCACCTGAATGTAGGAAAGGTTTTAGCCGAGCATTTTCTATGTCCTGTCGGTTTTCCCAGGCAACCCCATGCCCTGGGGGGGGGGGGGTCTGGGCTCCCCCACCCTGGGGGCAGTCAGGAGGCAGGGGGCAGCCACTGAGGGGTGGTTTGAGTGGGAGTCCTGCACTGCGCAGTGGGGTGCACCTGATGGCCCTCGGGCCCCTTCTGACGCTGCTACTCTAGGACTGCATGTGCAGGAGTTTTATTCTGAGGGGCAGGGGACGTGTGGGGCACTCCACTGTTCCACAGTGGGGCAGTCCAGAAACACTGGCTTGCCTGCCCGCTCCTTGCAGTGCACGGCTGGGACGGCGAGCGTCCTCGGGAGCAGAGCGGCCACAGGGCTGCAGGGGGAGCCACGAGCGGCGCCGGGGCACAGGCAGAGCCGAGCGCGGATGCCGCAGAGCGCCGGCGGGCCAGGCTTGCTTACCGTAAACCACCAGCACGTACTGGTCCGACGAGCGGCCATGCTTGTTGGCCACCTGGCAGGAGTAGGTGCCGTTGTCCAGCATGCTGAGGCTGGAGATGGTCAGCACCTCGCCCTCGATCAGGGCCCGCTCAGGCAACGAGTCGTTTGCTCGGCTCCACTTGATATCCGTGGGGCTGGGGACAAAAAGGCCGGCCGGGGTGAGCCCTCTCCCTCTGCCCCCGGCCCCCGTCTCTGGCGCCCTCTGCTGGTCGCACGGGCGGCATGGCGCCCTCCCTGCCTTCCCGTCACGGCGACAGCTCCCTTCCCTTCAAGGTTATTTTCAGCCGGCGCTGCCAGTACGGGTGATGGATGGCGCACGACGCCGGGCCGCTGGATCAAGGGGCGCTCGGGTAATAACTCCGCTCGGGAATTGTATCCATCCGTCAGGGAGAGAGGTAGAGCGAGCAAGGACAATCTGCCCAGCCGGCAGGGCCGAGAGACGCAACCGGCAGAGGACGGGGCCGGGGACTCTTGTCTCGAGGAGCTGGGCCCGTAAGGGGGCGGCGGCGGCCGCGATGAGAGGAAGAGGGGCTGCCAGATGCCCCCTGGCCCAACACGCGTCCTCAGAATTAGACCCCTCTTCTCCTTCGCATCCGTTCAGTGCAAGGACTGTGGCTGACGACAGACCCACTTCTGGGGCACACGGGCGAGGCTTTCCTTCCCAGAGTCGGGCAGCTCCCTTTGGTCGAGGGCTGCCCTTGGGCAAGCAGGTTTCGCCCGTCTTTGGAAATTACAGCCAAGCCTGGTTCCTGGAAGTGGGATGTGGTGTGCGGCCACAAGCGGCAATTCCTCTTCCAAACTGTCACTCTCCGAGCAAACTGTCATCTCGTTCCTGCCTGCGCACCACACGCCCCGTCACTGGAAGAAAGGCTGGTCCAGGGCCAGCGCGAGATCTACTTTGGCAGTTGTTTGGGGGGCAGGTGGGAGTTAAATGTTTTAACTCAGAAGGCTTTGTGCATTTTCTGATTTAAACGTTTTAACGAAGGGTGCTTTGTATCTTCATCTTGTATTGTAAATCACTTTGTGATGCTTGCTCGGATACAGTAAGCAGTGTAAGGACTGATTGATCGATTGATCGATTGATTAAATAAACCATTTTAAAGGACATTTTGCTGTAGGGATTTGTACAGGTTCAGTAAGCATTCCAGCTCACGGTTCTTTAGCAGTAACAGAGAGGCACCGAACCCCAAACTGGGCTGACAGAACCCATGAACAGAAGTCATTCAGATGTAGATTTGGAGTTTTGTATGTGGGCCACCCCAGGGTATCACTCTTTGGATGCAACAGGAAACTGGTTCTACTCCCCGCTGCCCCAAACTTGCATGACACACCTGGCTCTGCCCCCAAAGCCATTTTGCACCTGGCTTCAACGGACAGACCTCCAGGAGGTAGCGAACAAGGAATGACAAAGATCCTGCAAGGCTAACGGCTGCCCGTCCCCATTCTACGATGCAGCACACATCAAGCACGGGAGCAAGAATTCAAGCAGGTGAATTCTGAAATTCAAGAAATCTAACCTCTGCTCAAGCTGTTGAAAGGAGAAGTGGAGCAGACACCACTCCGCTTGAACACCCACACCCTCAGCTGTCCACTTGCTGCCATCCTTTCTCTCTCTTTCCCCCAGGATTTAAAAAAAAAAACACACACACACACAAGAGCAATGAGGGGAAGGTGTGTGAAGACTTATTACTCTTCTTCACCTTTCAACCAAAAATTAGCACTCAGGGTGGCTGAGGGAGGCTCCATCCAGGGCTGGAGCAACCCAGTGATAAGGGGCTGGGTTTCCCCACAGGTTAGTCCCCTTGGGAACTGGGCCCTGCGCTGCGGTTCAAATGCCTCTGTGCTTAAGTGCAAGCAGGCACAGCGAGTGTCAGGCTCTTCATCTTCCCCACTCCCATCTTCCCGCAATTTCCCCGGGGTTTTTGCAATGTGGCACCATAATACAAAACCATGTAAAAATGTAACACCTATTTTTAAACAGCCAGCCAAGTCTACTCTGGACCCTTTGAAAGTCCTTTCCATGTGCCATCCAACACCTGGGAGTAAATGGAAAATTTTAACCCACTGCTGAAAGGATGACAATGTTGGCACCGGGCAGGTTTTACTGGGGAGAGTGTTCCACAATCATGGGGCCACCACTAGGAAGGATGTGCCATCCTCTAACCGCCCTCAGAGGAGGGTCTCAGTGGATGATGGTTGCATAAAGGCACAATCATTTTTAGAATTACAAAGATGGATCCCAATGCAGTCAAATAATCAGTACATTCAACATGAAAACCATGGAAAAACATCTGATCTGCAGCTTTTGTTTGGATTACAAAATTTCGCTTTTCCTGGTGCCAAATTTGTACTTTTAATTCATAGCTCTTGTTAGAGGGGAGGATGCAGACAGCCATGATCATATGCTGCCCTTCAAAGCGAAGCAACAAAAATAGATCTCAGGATCTGCAAGGAACCCGATGCGAAATGTCTCCCGCTCCCACCAACCAACCGTTCTAATTATGCTTTTCCCCGTCCTGCGGAAGTACTCACAGTGGGTTGCCGTTGACGGCACAAGTCAGGACCAAAGTGTCTCCTTCCCGCATCACCCCCTGGGGTGGATGGATCCTTGCGGTGGGCGAGTCTGGGGAGACAGGGCAGAGAGAGACAGAATCAACGGGATGCCACAGAGCAGCCTGCAAACAAACAACTTTACTTCTCGAGCGAGGGAGGGTAATTTGCAACCCCATAAAAACAACACGCTTCCTTCGGAGACATGAGCAATCACAATCTGAAAGTTAAGGTTTTAAATAATTCAGCTTGTGTGTGTATAACTTTGCCGTCTTTTCCTTCCTAAGGGTCACCGCTCTAGAATAGCAAAGCAGTGACTTGGATTCGGAAGGAATCCTGGGACTATTTCCCTGTGTATCTTTTTATTAACCAGGAACAGAAAGTAAACATGAGATGAATAAAAAGCTACGGTCGCTACCCAACTATATGCATTCCTCAGGACTGAAATCTTAAATGGAACGAGTCTGTCGGAGAGCCTGCTCTCTCTGTGCTCCGTTATGTAAAATGTAATACTCCAGAGGCAGAAATCCAGGCAGACCCAAGAGCGGGAGTCAGTGCCTTGTTTTCCAGGGCTCTTCGGGCCGGCATCCCTCACGGACCCTTTCTCTTAGCAACTGCTTTCGCACGATCGCGAGGGGGAAACAGGCCCTCTTGCATGACCCGGCACGGTGGGTCTTCTCGCTCGCTTTGCCACCAGCTGCTCGTTCTGCTTTTCATCGCTGCCGCCACCTGCTTGCTGGGAAGGCAGGAAGCCGGCAAAGGGCACCTGGGCCCGAGCAAGCAGGCAGGTAGGGAAGGAGGAGCGACTCCAGGGGGCTTTTCTCGGGGGGAGGCAGGTTGGCTGAGAACTGCACTGCAGGGTAGAACAGAGGATAAGGCGATCGGCGGACAGCTGTCCCAGCACTGCCGCCAGGATCAGAGGCAGCCCGCTTCTGCGCGCCCACGGCTGAGACGGGGCTGCCACCTGCACGTGCTGCTGGCGCTCCTTCCAGGGGATCCTGGCTAAGCCGGACGGCACATTAAGTGGGCTGAATGGGCTGGTCTGATCCTTGCACTGTTCTTGGGCTCTTATGTTTTGAATTTGGGGCCATGCTATCCATGCTTGCATGCATGTGTGAAGGGCGGGGGGAGAGAGAGAGAGAAAGCGAGGAAGAGAGCAAGAGAGATTCCCTTTCATTATGTAATAAAACCAGCACATCAGAGAAAAGAGGGAGTTCAGTTTCTCTCTCACATGCCAGTTTTACTATGTGCAGTGGCCATTTATTTATTTTTTATTTATTTACTGGCAAGATTCCTAAACTAAAGGCTGGGGAACGGCCTTTTTACATCTCTGTCCCCTCGGAGATTTCATTGCCCACACAAAAAAAACTTATTATGTTTATCCTGCATTAGTTTTCACTCCTTTCAGCTTCCTTGGGGAACCAACTGGCAGGCAAAAAGGCGGGATACAAATATTTCCAAATAAATAAAAAATCCATTGCTGTTCAACTGCTGTTCTTAATGCTAAGCAAACAACAGTCAAATAAAGCAGTGTATAATCACAAACTGATAATTATCAGCAACACGGGGGAATGCTCAGCGCTGTGGCATGTACCACACAGGATGAAGTAGCTGCAGCGATTCGGAAGGCAAGCTTCTCATTAAGCCTCCCTGTGCAGAGCAGGGACGGGGACTGTGCAGCCATCCAGATGTTCTCCACCATCCCTCACACTAAGCAGGGCCTAGGGGAGGTGCAGGCCACTAACATCTGGAACGGCACACGTTTCCCAGGAGTGTGGCTCTCCTTGGCCTCTGCCCCTCTCGGCACGACAGCCGGCTTGGCTGGAGAACTGGGCTGTGGGGCACACGGAAAGGGCCGGCCGGCCACCGGTATGGAAGCAGCTGCCTCGCGCTGAGTCAGCTCGCTGCTCCTTCCGGCCGAACTGCGGCTCTGCGGGAGGCTTCGGCCAGGAATGTTCCAGCCCTGCCTGAGATGCCGAGGATGGAGCCAGAGACCCTTGGCGTGCGAGGCGGGGGCTCTTCCACGGAGCCACAGCCCCTCTCCGGCCGAGAAGAGCCGCCGGGCCGCCAGCATCACCCGCAGAGTCACATCTCCTCGCAGGGCCTCCTTCCCTGCAGGTGCACGCAGTGGCCCAGGGGCAACCTTTGGCCAGCCCATTCGAGAGGCGGGGAGTGTCCCGCGGAACGCAACCTGGCACTGCGCCTCGGCCCCCCCGCGACGCGTCCAGCGCCCGTCCACCGCTCCTGCCCCGCCAGCGCGGCCCCCGAGGTCACTTACACTGCACATCTAGCACGTACTGCGTCTGCTTCCGCTGCCCGTGCAGCGCCGGGTGCGTGGCCTCGCACGTCACGATGCCGCTGTGGTCCTTGCGTTCCACTCGGAAGCGCACCACGCTGGTGATGCTGAACACCTTCCCGTTCTCCTCCTTGGTGCTTCTGATTCCTGGAACACACAGAGGCGCCCCGGCCTGATCATCCCCACCGAGCGCCGAAAAACTCCCCCGAAAGCTGAATTAAGAAGGCCCGCCTTGCTACGGGGCTCTTTTTCCCTTTCCTTTCCTTTCCACTTTTCAAATTACACACATTTGCAATGTTCCATGCCGTGTACTGGAAGGAGACACACGAAGGACATCCCACCTGCTTGTCTCCAGCTTTAGCTAGGAACCCCCCTCCTCACAGCCAGGAAACTCAGCACTCCATGTGCAGGTCTAAAGGACCCCCCAGGAGGAGCATCTGCTGCAGGGCAAAATGGCGCAGGGGGCACACGGATCCAGCCGCCGTCATCTTACAGATCCGGAGACAGCGGCCCCTGTGAGAGAAGTGCTCCGTGCCGTCTGCCCCGTGCTGATACGGTCAGGACCCCCTAGAGGGGAGCAACCTTGCATTCCAGCCCCTGGATGGCCCCAGCTATGAAGCCCATTGGGGCTGACACCGACTCCTGCAACTGGAATACGGAACCGCCTGCAGGCCCGAAATTGGATCACACTTTGGAGGAGCTCCCAGGGGCTGCGATCGAGTGGTGGGTGGCTCCGAGGGAAAAAGAGGAGGGGGCCAAAATGCCAGAAATACCCGCATGTAGGAGCTTAAATCTTTGATGAGATGAGTAACTAAGGCTCAGTCAAGGCAGTTCAGCTGTGAATGCTGCGGGGGGAAAGGGGAGGTGCAGAAAAGCCAGGGGACCACCAAACAAGCGGGGGCTGGAAGCGTGCCTGTCCGGGAAACCCCCAGGCCTAAGGTACTGCCCCAGCAGATGCTGAAAAGCCCCTGGAACCCACTTCCCTGGGAGTCTCACCTTTAAGCTCTCTTCGGTCCCGGTACCAGCGCAGGGTGGCCGCGGGGCGCGATCTGGGAACAGTGCAGGTGAGTTCGATTTCTCCCCCTTCCACGGCTTGCTCTTTTACCTCCACCAGTGGGTTTTCAGGAGGCACTGCAAGGAAAAGGCAGGTGACGAGGCAGGCAGTGCCCTGCTTACTGTTCAGCGCCGCAGCCACCCTAGTTGCATTCACAAAAGTACCCAAATAAACCTCCAAGGCAGCCAGACATGCACGCAGGGTCCCACTGGCAGGGCCAGAGAGGTTTTCAGGTGAAGCTCTCTATGCGTTCCTGGCTTTCACAAGGTTGAAATGCCACGACATTTTTTAAAAGCAAAAAACAAGTTCCTAGCCCTCAAGCTGAACAAAAACCTTTGACTACGGAGGTAGAGTTAAACAGAAGACAACGTTGGCAAGGAGCGGCAGGGTTTCAGGTTTCACCCTTTCCAGCTTAGGATCCTTAAAACAAAGGACCCCCCCCCCCGCCCCGCAGCCAATTCCATTCCAGCTCAGGAAATCCCTAAAGACTGCTCTCGCAGGCCTCCGTGATCGAACCCCTGGGCACTCCAGTTCCCATCACCAACTCAAAGGGTGGGGAGGGCGTCCTGGCCCGGGGGTGAGCCGCACATACCCAGGACGGTCAGGATGGCAATCTGGTGGTGCGTGTCTTCTGTATACAGCTGACAGAAATAGCCACCTTCGTCATCTAGACGGGCGTTGGAGAGGACAATGCGGACCTGCTTCTGGGTGAACTCCACCAACTGAAAACGCTCGTCTTTGAGGGCTGTAAGGAGGCAGAGGAAATGAGGCCTCGGCTCTTCATCAGCCCCCCCATCCACCTGGGATCTGGACGGTTCTTTCTTTTCAGGCCTAAGGGACTGACGCAGCTTGAGAAGGAACCCCGGGTGAGCTTAGAATTGTAATCTATGCTCTTTTCTTAGCAGCAGCTCAGACAGGCCCGTCTCTGTCAATAGGCAAAGTGAGAAAGCTCCTTCAGACTGGCATATTTGGGTCTGCGGAGATATATTTAGCACAGAGAGTGCCATTTGGGCTTTTCCCTTTGGGCTGCGACAATTCTGGAGTCAGGCCTGGACTAGGAATACAGTATTCTTATGATCAGAGTTTAACTCAGCTTCGTCCAGTCTGGCACCTTCCAGAACTGCCGGGTCACAGCTCCCATAATGGCCAACGGCCACGCTGGCTGGGACCTGCCGGAATTGCAGCCTGGCACATCTGGAAGGAGCCAGAATGGACTAGCTGGGATTCCCTGCTACCAAGGTCAGACTGGCCAAGGACTCGACAGTGGGACTGAGTCTGTGTGTCCGAGTGAGCAAGTGAAGGCACACTAGCTCTGCCTTGGTACTCTCGGCCTGGCTCTCTCGCCCACTCTACAGGGTGACCGCTGCCTGCAAATGCTCAAGTTACAATCTGTCTGACCATTAGAGGGCCCTGGAGGGTGCGTGGCTCAGCTGGCGGGCATGCCCATTTGGAGGGGGTGGCACCTCTGGCGGACTCTGCCTCAAACATGGGCCCCACACCCATTCCTGCACGCCACCTTGGGCCCCCCAGTCCCTGCAGCGGTTACCTACCCCGCGTGCCATTGAAGAAGAGCGTCTGGCGGGATGGGTTCTGGATCACCACTATGGAGCCGTCGTACTGGTGCAGCTTGCAGTTGATCTCAGCCTGGCCACCCTCCACCACCGTCACATTCTCGGCTTGGACCTCCTGAGCTCTGGCTAGCGCAGGGAGGAAGAGGAGAGGGCGGGTTACCAGCAGTGCCCCCAGGAAGCAAGAGCCTGGCGGGCTGAGTGCATGCTCGGATTCGCCTGGAGACCCTGGTTGACAATGTGGGGAGGCAGCGAGACGACTCAAAGACTACGCCTAAGATCAGAGGCCGGCCGGCCGCCTGCATCCCGAGGATGCCGGTGCCATCGCCTGCAGGCGTCCTGCTTTCCTCTGCTGGGGAGCAAGGCCGTTCGCTCTCCTGGGGCAGAAAGCGCTGTCCTCAACACTACCTTCTCTTAGGTCAGAGCTGAGCAGGGAGGCATGCCCCTCGTACAGACTCTAAACGTTCATGATGGTGAGGACTAAGCCTTTCTAACAGGGTCCTGCGCAGCCCTGCATCATTTGAAAGACAAGCCCTCCATGTGTGCCTGCCCACCCCTTAAGACCTGGGGCAGAGGCCCTTCTCCGGATGCCCTCGCTGAAGGAGATCAGGAGGGTGGCTACCCAGGGAAGGGCCTCCTGCCGGAGGAGGGATGGAGGTCTGACCTGCTGCCCACATGCAGAGGAGTGTTGAAATTCGGCTGATGGATACATGACGCTGGGCCTGGGCTGCAGACCGAAGGGTTCCAGGTGGGGCATCCTTGCTCTGCCCTAAGGTTGGGGTGACATAGGTCAATGCCCGGGGGGGGGGGGGGAGCCCCACAAAGCTGCTGAGGGCAGCAGTAGGTGGCATTTTTATCCCCTCCAAGTCTCCTGATTTGAAACCAGCAGCCCTTTGAATGATGAGAAACAATAACATGATACCTCTGCAAAAGACAAAGCAATTATTCCACAGAGTCATAAATTACAGGGATATTGAAGTAATGCATGAGCTAATAAAACAAAATGTGAGCAGTGAAATGTTTGGGGCGGGTGGGAGGGGGGATACCTGCCAGAAATGCAGGCATTAAAGCTGTGTGAAGGGAGGACTGGGAAGCGTATATGGGGAATATGGGGCCAGGCAGACCTTGGCGTGCGCATTTCTAGGATTGACTGCATTCTTCTGAGAGATGCGGAGCCTCGCTAAATGCTGCATTGCTGAGGGTAGCGGGGTTATTTTTATTTATTTCCAGCTCTTACAATTCACCTTTCCAGCCTGAAGGGGCTCAAGCCAATGCACAAACAGATAAAAACATTGGTTCTTTTATATGGCATGAAAACTCAGTGCCCCAAGGTCAGGATTGGTATCGTGTCTTTTCCACAGAGTGCCTCGAACACTGTGCAAAATGAATGCCAACTAGTCCGAGTCGAATGCTAATAGACTGAATGCGATTCAAAAGTTTAGGAGTATTATCTGTGCTACAAAAATGCCAAGAGCGACATACTAAACTGCAACATACAATCCTGCACAATGCGAGCTTTACATAAATTGAGCTTTGCATTCCATACTTATCCAGCGTATTAACTAAATAAATTTTTCTTTAAAAAAACAGACAACATGGGCGTAATTGTAATCGGCTCAGTGCCGGATATTCCATGGGATGTGGGCTTGGAGGAGGGCAGGGGCAGGGGCCATCCGAGACCAAGTGAAGCCCTCCCGGGCCCCCCACGTTCCACGTCCGCACTTCCAGGCGGCTCGGCTGCGGGACGGCGAGGCAGCTCAGAGCAGGCTGCGAGATGGTGCCCAGAATGGCCCAAGGCACGGGGGAAAGGTCTGGGGCACGGAGGCTGCTGCCTCCTTCGGGAAGCACATAATCAGCCCCTGCTGCCTTATCCTTCTAACTGTAAGACAGGCGCTGAATGAACATAAAGGAGAGTTAAATGCAGGAATTCACCACCTGCACATGGGGGTGGCCACCAGTTTGGATCGCTTTAAAGGGGGACTGGGCAAATGCATGAAGGAGGGGGCGGTGGTCACGGGCTACCAGCCTTGTTGGCAAAGTCCTGCCTCCTTACCAGAGGAGCTGGTGCAGGAGGGGACTTTGCACCCATCCTGCCTGAGGGGTCCTGAGTGCAGTGCTGATCCAGCCGGGCTCTCCTTGTGTTCCCTGACCAAGCGGCTTTGCTTAGCAATGTCCTCGAGGCACTGCATTCTCCAGAGGGTACCGACATTTTTTAGGTTAGTGGGTGCATTTGGAATGTCAAGGCGTCGTGAGCACTCTCACAAAATGGCTGCAGGGGACACTTGTCCGAGTGTCACAGCATCCTCCTTTCCCAGAAGGTGAACCGATGAGACTAAAAGCGAAGGAATCTGCCAAGAACTTAGCGTGGAGCAAATGTGGATCTGAGTTCCAAGAGATAAAACATAAAAATGTTCTCGTTTGAACCCGTGGGTTTCTGCTCCGGCACCCGTTTCTCAGAAGATGAGTGGATAAGGCTCGGAGACGAGCGACTTGGCCAAAAACCCAACACAAAGTAGCATGGACTGAACCCCAAAAGTCTTATTTGTAGCAAGCCAGCACCCAACCACCCCTAGTTAAAAATGAATGTTGTGTAAAAAAATAAAAAATCAGGAAGGGCAGGAGGTGTGGCAGGCAGCAAGAAAGATGTCCATGTGCTCCTGCTGAAGACTCCACTTGCAGGGGGGAGACCAGCACCACCACGCACGCCATGCTGCGGGTCGAGATGCTCAACACTCGTACAGAAACCCCTGGCCTTGTGACAGCATCCGTCTCTCTGCGACCACAGGCATGTCTGCGAGAAGGGGAATCTGCATGCCAGCACTGCAAGGATTCAGGCAATCCTTGGATTGTGGGTGCCAAGAAATGACGGCAGCTTTGGGGATGGAGGGGGAAGCGGGTCTAGCCCACGCAGCACAGCCCCCTGGGAAATTCTCCCGCATAAGCCGCACTGGCATGAACAGGAGGAGTGTGCAAAGCCTCGTGCCGAGGGTTCGGGGTTGCGTGTGTTTCCCCCTCAGCTGTCCTGACTGCCCCCATATTAGCAGAGAAAGTTTACTCTGGACTTTAAAAGTACCCTAACAATTCTGCAGCAGGGCAACCCAAATTCTGCATTTAAAAAGCTCCGAGCTCTGCAAACTATGTAAATTAAGCAAATGGAACAACTCTCCAAAATGTTCCATTTTAGGGGAAAAGCTGTTCCATATAGGTTCCACCCTCCCCCCGATTCTGCTATTCCATTCTATCACTATATAACGGTGATATATGCTTGCACTGTAACATACAGAAGATTGGGGACGCATAAGATTTTAGACACTTAGAAAGAAGCACGGGCTAGAGCTAACTTGAGCGCTGCTCTGGCACGGAAGACCTCCGTGTGTGTGTCTGTGTGTGTGTGTAGAAAGCTCTCTCTCAGTGGTGGGATGAACAGAGATGTGAACAAATGCTCAGCAAAATTTCACAGGTGCAGAGACAAAGGATCACACAGGCATACGTCAAGAGGCCCCGTATACGCCTACGGAAGAAGCAGCTCCATAAAAGGCACAAGAACCGTCTCGCTCCTCGAGCTTGGATGCATAGGGTTTTTTGTCCCCATCTCCAGCGATTCCTGAAAGGCACGTGGCACCTACGTACCACCCACACCAATTCCCCACCTGCCCACACGCAGATGGGCGACGGATGGACAATACCATTCGTGCCGGAGGAAGCGGCTCTGCTGACGCTCGCGACGCCCGCACTGCATCCTGACGCCGGCCTTCCCAGGCACTGCTTCCTGCATTTCCACCGGGATGCTAAACTCCCAAAACCAGGTGAGGTGGAAGGGCCTGCAGGGTGACTTGTCCACACGGCTCTCCCTACTGCTCCCTTCTGAGGCCAGGGAGCCCAAGTGCCCCTCACAGAATTAATCGCATGCATTCATGTCCAGCTTTGCTATTTTGTTTTCCCAGCTCTCACGCTGAACTCATAACACAAGCAGGGAGGCGACTTCAAAGCTGCCACAAATGACGCACGTCTTTCCAAGCTACAACCTGTCTGGTGCAAATCCTGAGGCACCCGTTAGGGCACAGAGTCCCCCGCAAGGTCTCAAAACCCGGGGACGGCCATTCACACATTGCAAAGCCAACAAGCAAACAAGAGCAGACTCACTGCATTGGACATGGGGGCTTTTCCATACGCTAGGGGATTTTGGCACGTGGGGAGTATTCAGACAGCACCCCACTGCCTGGGAAGGGCTGCGCTGCCACGAAAGCCGGACCGAGCGACTTTCCCGAGAGCTTTCAGCCGGTGGCGTGGCAGCACGTTGCCCCGGGGTGACAGCCCAAGAAAGGGGGCTGAATGAGGGCTGTGCCGGCGAGGGTGGGCGAGAAAGAAAGCTTCATTATAAACGCTGACCTTGAACATCTTGCACAATAGGAAGGCAGGATGGACATGCCTTGGGAAAATAAATCAAAAATTCGTTAAAACTGGGAGTATGCCTAGCTGGAGGAATATATTATGGGCGGAAGGCCTTTTTTATTTTTCAGATGAATGGACAGAGGCCGTAATGAGGTCCACTTCCTGCATCCATTACTCTTCCCCTCCCACCGCATTTGCCCTCCCCGCCTGTTGGCACCATGGGCCTCCCTCTTCCAGCACATGCATCGCCACAGCCTGCGTGAGATTCCTGGGGATGCATTCCAGCCAAATGCCTCTCACTAAAGGTCACGGCTTGAAAATGCCGACCCATCCATCAGGGCGCTGTGCCAGGGACGGGGAATTAACCCCTCCGCGGCCGGACATTTGGGCACCTGCGACAAGCGCACGCCAGCAAAACACCACCGAGCCCAAAATCTCTTCCCGTCTCCACCACTTCCTGCCCCAAGATGGAGGGCACTCACACGCTCCCTGGGGCAGGCAGGACCATCTGCACGGATGAAAGACGTCTGTCCCACCCGTGTGGCCCGAGGCACCTTCAGCCGCCTGTCTCACCACCCTTTTGAGCAGCTTTGTGGAAAACCTCCAGCTCGACGACGTTGTTAAATTTGTTCCGACTGAATTTTGCAGACTGGCAGGTGCCTTTCGTTCGCTCACTGATGGAAGCGTTTTTTTTAAAGAGACGGATGAGAATGTAATTCCTGATTGTAAATGCACACAAGCGTTATTTTGCATGAGTACCAATCCTCCCCAAATTATTTTCAATAAAAAAACCCTTCTGCAAGGCCACAGAATTAGTGCAACTTAGTGGATTCAGCAAGTGAGATTCAAAAAGAAAAAAAAAATCTGCCCATTTGAATCTACGGAGGTTTTCTCAGACATCCCAGTACTTGGCACAGGGGACAGTTTAATCTCCATTGATGTGTATTTCTATCCATCCTCTGTCCCCAGGGGCTTAGGTTAGCCAACAATAGATCATGCGAAAGCTATTCAATGGGTCTCACTGTGGAGAACTTCTGTGGATTGTGCCCCCTTGGGAAAGGATGGGTCACATAAGCAAACAGAGGATGTAGCTGGATGAAGAGAATGTGGGCAAGCACATAAGTGAGACTGAAATGACGTGCCTAAATTATCCCCATGTTCTTAATAAGCCAACACACAAAGAGGGCAAGAGGAAGGCCGCTCTGCCGCAAACTGAAAAATCAGAAACATCTACAAACAAGCAATGCTCATTTCGTGAAGCTTACCGCAAGGAGAATACATCAGGCAAATGTGACTCTATTACTCAAACTAATAAATCTATCATGTTTCTCGAATTGATTTTAAGTGATCGTGGTCTCGCACGCTCCATCAGCATCAGTAAGGGTAACAATTCATTCCAAGCGGTTCCAGCCAAAGCTATGCAAACTGAGCACGGGGTCCCCATTCTGCAGGTCGGGTTGCTTCCTTGCCTCCTAGCCTGAGAATTCCCTCCAGGAAAGCTGGCCAGCAGCGGGCAACTTGTGGACTTCCGAATGATCTGACCTACAACCCCTCTGCCAGATTCCAGGCCGCAGGATAACTAACATCGGCATTTTTCAGTGGATTGGGAAAATGTGGTGAGTCAGTAAGCTTTATTTACACCCCAAACCATAGAGCTAAAGCAGAAGCTATAGTACTTAACAACAACAGAAGTTTCATGAAAGAAAAGGTCCAGGTCATGAAGGATGCCGAAGTTCATGCCCTGCTCCAGCCTCAAACTCTCTAGCAAATATGACTGCACGTATTTAAACATTTTCCCTTGAAAACAAGACCCTTTCTTCCTCAAAATGAAACCAGAGATTCTCAGGAAGATACAACAGAGACTCTAGATTATCTGCATCAGAGTACACTAAGTCCCTGTTTTAAGAAGTTGTTCCAAAACTGCAGGAAGGACTTTTTAAAAAAAAGAATGTACTGAAAAGACCAACTAGGACTACACATTTCGCTTTGAAGCACCAGGGATACACTATTTTGTTAGTTCCTTTTAGCCTATTATCCATAGAAGGACTAAGCACAAAAATGGCTTCTTTCTCCCTAGCTGGGTCTCCAATGTGCCACCCATTGGCTGCAATATCCATTAAATCCTTTGGTGCCTCCCAGCTCACAGTTCCTCCTGATTATTTTATTTCTGAAGGTTTTTTTTTAAATAAAATTTATTTTAACCGCTGCAATGCAAAGGACTACCCTCCCCTGCATTTTGGGGCTCGGAACCCACTGCAGTCCTGTATTCTGGGTAAGTTACATTTCTTGTCTCAACTGTTTTCCCTCTAGGAAATGCATATTTTGTGACTGGAAAGGCAGCATCCCTTTAGGGATGGCTAAATAGCCAACGTTTTGTGAGAGCACTCACAACCACCTCTGAAAATTCAGAATGTGCCTGCTAACACAGAAAGGTTGAGAATCTCTTCTCTGAAGCATCAGTAAACTGGTCTCTCATTTGGCCAAAGCTGAAAAATAAACAATTCTACATATTATGAACAGCATCCTTAATAGTGAATGGGTTAGAAAGCTTTGGAAAGAGAGTGACTTTAACTGGTGTGTATCTTCAGAAACAAATGGCCAATCCACCATCTGCAGTCTGGCTTCGCCATTTATCCCTTCCTTTGTACTAAAAATGGCTTCCTTCATCTTGTACAACCAAAAATCAATAATAACCACTGTCTCGTTCTCCCCATCTCCCCAAGAAAGCCATCCATACTGATGCTATAAAGTCATAAAATGAAGAACGAGAGGTTGCTTTTGACAGTGAAAGTCAAAATGGCAGCTACGCACTATCCTTGTGAGAGAAACTAATATGTTACGTCCTTTGCCGGAACATGTTGTGGAAAAGGGTCCTGTGCATTTAAGCAGTCAGTTCACCGACTGCAGAAAAATAAAGCCTCTTGTCCTATGTTGAGCTCGGAACAAAACAAAAGGCCGTGGAAACACAACGCGAGTTCTTGCTCTGCTTCCACGCACAGCAATATGGCTGCACTTTGGTTCCATGGAAGCGCATGGCTCCCGTCTCTCCATCTGAGAAACAAACATGGATACTCCTAGGCATTTTACAGAAATATAGTCACTCCTTCTAACGGCATCTCCCCCAACTCTGTAACAATAACCGCAGCTGATTGATGGGAATGAGGCTGCCATAGGGACTGTGCGTGCCGAAACGGGGCCGGCGGGGGGGGGCAGAATGACGTCCTTGGCAGGCGGCCATAATTCAATGCCAGCCAATGAGAAGGAGCATCGCTTTGAAAATGCCTCCCTGCCTACATTCGTTGCATTCATCTCAGCCCCTCGGCTGTGGGCAGAATGCATTCCTTCTTCCCAGACTTTGAAAGGGGTCAAGCCCTCAACGTGGCGACAGGAGAAAGGGTTCAGTCAGGAGTCCGTTGTTCCGTTCTCACCTCCAGAAGGGCTTGGAATCCGAGTTTCCCTCTGCCTCCTTCATGCAGCTTCAGCTTTCTTTCAGACAACATCCTGGAAGGACGTCCTCCAAAGGTCTTCCTAATGCAAAGGAAGGTGCGGGATGCAGATGCGGCATCACCACCTCGGATGGCCAGGAGGAGCCACAGTCGACAGCAGCTTGGCCAGAGTCAAGGGCACAACGGCCAACAGGACTGCGGCCCATCCTGCACAAGCAGCTGGCTTTGGTCAGGGTTCTGCACTGAAGCGCTAAATCCGGGCGCCTTATCTCCTGAGCACCAGGCCTGGCACTATTATAATTTGGTAACTGCTACTGCTGGTGTTGGGATGGAGCTGATGCTGATGGTGGCATGTTTATAAATTGCTTCTCCATCCACTGGATGATCGACGCAATATATAACATTCAGATAAAAACAGCAATAAGCAGAATAAAATACATCATAAAATAGAATAAAAACAGGAGCCAAAACTTTCATCACAAAAGAATGGGAAAGCAGCATTAAAAGCTATTAGTCAACAGAAGGGTATCAGCATCCCTGCCCATATAAAGCACAATAAAATGGGGGCTAAACCAGATCTCCCTAGGGAAGAGTGGCCATCGGGGGGAGGGGGGGGTGCCTGAGAACAGGCATCTCAAGTAAGCACCCACCTAACCTCTCTTGGTGGTGGGATGTATCACGGGGGCCCTGATGAGGAACCCAAGTTATATGTAAGTTTGGATGTCAGGAAGCTTTCAAATAGCTTGGCCCCAAAGTATTTGGTCTCTGTGCACCCATTAACTAAGGCTTAGTTGCTGGAATTAATCGCCTTCCGCTAAAACAGATTGGTATCTTGGCTGGAGTGCAACTCCCTAGAGAGTCTCTGAAACTGAATTGAGCTCTGGGGCCGAAAAGAGGGTCAGCACCTCTGGCCAATGTGGCTCATTCTGTCTATTCGCCACCTGCAATCAAACATCATCTCCTATCTGTCACAGGTGGATGGGCAGAAGGTCCTCTGCATCCTTCGACTGAAGCCTTCTGGGAACGGAGGTTTCTGTCCCTTGTTTACAGCTGCTGGTTTGCGATGAGGGATGAGATTGGGTCAATGCAGAGGGCAAGGAGTTAGTTTGGACCAGTAGATCTTCAGGTACCTTTCCTGCCCTCTGAGATTCCACAAATCTGGCCTGTGCCCTCGGGACACAATTGGCCATACATCAGAACGACCGAAATCAATACATGCAGCAAAACAGTCTTCATGGGGAAGGGAGAACAAGGACGTTTGTAGCCACCCTTCGGTCTGACTCCAGAAGGAACAATAGGTACTGTTCTGTCCTGGCCTGGTTTCCATCCATCACTGGAAGTGTTTTGTCGGGCAGCTGGCATGGCACTAGCTGCTGGGGCACATCCTGGCACCGCATCCTGACCCCCACCAGCCCTGAAGTTTCAGATGCATTTGTAGTCCAGTAAGCAGAGGACAGCAGAAATGTTTTCCCCCTTGGCCTGCAATGACCTGGCCCACAAGTGCCTCCCAGCCTGGCCTTGTCCCAAGCCATTCCTGCCCTTTCCCCATCACAAGCAGCAGCAAGCCCAAGCCCAAGCCCAGGAGCCCGGATGGCGGACTGCCATGGGCCGCTGGTTCTGTGGGCAGCTTTGATGCTGCAACTATAGGAAGACAAGACAGGAGCCATCCTTTCTGACCAGGTTGAATGCGGTGCTCTGAAACTTTTTGCTGCTACATGAAAAATCAAGGGACTGCAAAAAGCTCTGGGCAGCAAAGGATGTCGGTGACAAGCATTATTACACCGGGGAAACAGAGACCGAGTCAGACCTCACAAAAAATAAAGCATAAATGTTATGCCTGCTACCCCATTCAGCTCGCCGGGATGGAACTGCAACCACGAGATGTCAGGATGGAGACCTCTCAGGACACCTCTGGGAGGTCGCCCAGGGAGCGGAAAGTCGGTCTAGGCAGGCCTTTGGCTGATCCAGCAGGGCTTGCCTTGGATTCTCACGGAGAAGTCGGGGCTCTAGTGGGGGAGGCGGGGAGAGCAAGCCCTTCATGACCCAGCGCAGGAGGATGCAGCAAAGCCGCAGGCCGTGCCCTTTCAGCATTTAGCCTGTGGCACTGATGCGCCTCCTGCCAACCCCGGCTAGTGGGAACTCGCGGCTGTGCTCAGGCCATTCTGTGCAGCGGTCCGTGCCGTGCCGTAAAGCACTGGCAGCACCGCTTGCTCTTAACGGCCTGGACACGGCGCTGGATTAAGACCATCTGCTGCTCTTGGCCACCCCGGCTGGCGTGCAACAGGCACCAGGCGGAAGCTGCCGTTATCCCTGGTGCAGGACGTGGCAGAGGCGAACCATGGGGCTCAGGATGGAGGGGGAGACTGGCGCCATCCTCTCTCTCTCCTTCGCTTTGGCCACGAAGATCCACGCTCACAGGCCATGCCCAAACTGCCGAGGGAGCTGGCGAGCTGGCGATCGTTTGAGTGCCTGCAGTGCTGACACAGGCACGGTCTGCCTGTTCCTTCTACTCCAGCGGATGGGTTTTTAGTTCACTGTAAGATGCTTGATCATGTGCACTGGTTGGTTAAAAAAAGATGACTGTAGTTTTATGGGCATAAGAAGAAAAAAGCCCTCTGCACATGCCCAGAACCACTGGCTTTGTTACTGCTTTTGGAGATGAATTCTCCATTAGAAAAACTAGGTTTACAACTTGAAACAAGCCTTGATTTTGTAGTCCGTTCCTTGGGGTTCCGAAGGCAGGGTTTGCTAGTTTAACACTCTCCTTGAGGGATTCTTTAAAATATCACACATTATTAGCATGATTGCACAAGAAGAGAACACAGAAACACACCATCAACATCTTCAAAAAACCCAAGCAAGGCAAAAGAAGAATAGCTATTAACAACAGGACTTCATAACTTGTATCTAAGCCATTCAAGTAGACTTTCTGGTTTTGCTATCTGTTGGAAACTACAAAAACGGGTATGAAAGCAGATAGAAACACCCAGAAGGTCACTGAAAAGGCCGGCAATCTCTAATTCACTCGGAAGGTCACAGAGTCACAAGAAAAACACCGGGCGCAAGCACACGCACACACCCCAGTTAGCATTTGTGGGTTCCTCCCAGCTCAGCCACTTACCTGTGGCTTTCGTCGCACAATAACCGAAGCAGAGAGATGGGGCCCTCTTCAGACTGGTTCTGCTTTCAACACCTGCCTGCAACAACTGCCAAGCACTTTCAAGGAAGGGAAAAGGATGCCGGTTGAGGCAACTCGGTATGGTGGCTGCATCCAGATGAGAAGCATCCTGAATTCACTGTGTCTTGCTTGCTCCACCTTTTACAGGGAGTCCACACAATGTCATTTGCACTCTAAGCCACCTAGGAAGGCCTCCGCAGTTATAGGCAGCCTATAACTATGTGTATGTTTGTATAAGCAAACAAACCTGTCCGTGCTTTCTCAACATTGCATCCCTTGTTTTTCCTGCTGGAAAAATGCCTTAATTTTTTTCTTAAAAAAAGGGAAAGATGACACCATCTCTACAGGTATAAATGCCCCGTGTGCTGGTTTTTCCTCTTTTTTAAGATGGGTGGTTTTGAGGTGCTCACAGTCCTACCATGCAGATAAAATGATCATAACTCAGCACAGGTTCGGTATAACTTAATTCCGCACATATTTCGTGCCATTTTTGTACCCATGTATTTGTTTCCAGTCTTTCCTTGAAGTAGCTCCAAGACAGCAATCTTCTGGTCATCTGCGACATCCCTCAGAATTCCCTGAGCTTCCACTGTAATCCTCACTAGAGGGAGGTTAACTTTCCCTGTTGAAATGGAAAGTATTTTGGTCTAGAATTTGCAAATAAGACCCATTAGCTTCGCAGGAGACCTGCTCCTGGTGGACAGGAAAACTGCTGACACAAGTCTCTTGATAGGCAGCAAGGTATCTACCTGAATATTTGGACGCTGTTCCAGGGCATGGAGACAGAAAGCATCGGAAGAGTGCCCTCCACTTCAAAATTTAATCAGCACCCTCATGTGCGGTAGCCGTGAGATCTGAACATGTGAGGGACAAGCAGGAAAACATTTCTGCCTTCTGCTCCACTGAGGTTTCCATCCCAGGGCAGACCACGCAACCTGCACCAAAGGCCACCCCCTTAGGATGAAGCCAAACACACGTCAGCCAGAGTTTGAAGCCAATATTCTGAGAGTATATGCTGAAGAGTAAAAATCCCTAATACAAATAGTAAATAAATAAAGTGCACTCCGCGATTAGGCAGGCGGGGGGAGCTGGCCCCACATTCACACCTGCCTGAAAACAAACCCCAGAAAGGTGCCAAAATGAAGCATCTCACGTAGCTTTAAAGCTGCCACCAAGCTGCTGTTCATGGGACATGGGAGGGCTGACTGCCTTCAACTAGCAACACCTAAATGTGAGCATCTCTTCACACTGGCATGCGCTCAGTAACCAGGGCTACGGATACCCTCTCCAGGTCTCTAGTGTTGGGGGAGGCCTCAACACAACACAACCCGATGGAGCGACAGAGTTCACATGCACAGGATCCAGAAAAACCGCCGACTGCCTTGGAACGGCAGCGTGGTGTAGTGGTTAGAGAGTTGGGCTCCAAGCTTGGAAGGTCTGCACTGTAGTCCCCATTGAGCCCTAAAGTCCACTGGGTGACTTTCCGCCACTCACCGACCCTCAGTCAAACCTACCGCACAGGGTTGTTCTTGGTAGGGCAAAACAGTGAGGAGCAGCGCCAGTCACTTTGGGTTGCTTATATTGGTGGGATGTAAATGCAATCAGGAGTAACAGTAATCAGAGGAAGTCATCCAGGAGGAGTCAGCAAATGCATGGGGGGTGAGGCCAGAGCCTGCTAGTCACAATCGCTGTATGGAATGCGGGCGGTACAGAATCGGAGACAAGAGATGTTTGAGCAGGGCTGCAGAATCTTTTTCAGCCCCAGGATCAAATTCCACGTCCGTCCGGGAAGCCTGGGGCGGGGGGTGAATACAACAAGCAACACTCCTACACATTCTGGTGGAAGAGCTGTTACAATCCTTGGGCTCTGATGAAATTTTGATCTTGCAGAACCAGGGAGCGGCTGCACAAATGCCAGGAAACCGCCAAGCCATCTGTGGTTAAGGGGAAGGAGGTGGGCTGGGGAAGGGCACAGGGCCTTCTCGAGGCCCCCACTGGCTGGACTGGCACCTGAGGAGGGCTCGATGCAGCTCCCCAGCCCAAGGTTGGCCACACCTGTGCTAGAGGTCAGGAGATATGAAATTTACTGCTCTTCCCAAGCTGCTTCCTGAAGCAGAGACATCAGCCTGTGAAACAGGCCGGTCGGTTGGCCGGCCGGCCAGCACTGGTGCATCTGCCGTGAACAGTCCTGCACAAAACCACACAATGACAATCTAACAGCCAGTAATGATAAGCAGCCCTAATAACAATAAAAGCAGCTGCAGCATCAGCACATATTGAGCGATCCATTGCGAAAGAAAGATACGGCGGGGAAGAGAGGGAGAGAGCGGGAACACGCAGCCCCTTCCAAAAGGGGACTTGCTAAACGGCCAGGCTTTAGTGAGGTGACCGGCTGGTCTGCCCTTCGTGGGAAGATCATTTCGTAGAAATGGCACCACTGCAGAAATCACTCCATGCTGTGCCCCTGCACATCTTAACTTGGAAGATCAGGGAGGAGCACATGAAGCCGGAGGATGCGCACTAACCACAGCAGTCTGAATGGGCCCTCAGTGCCATCTAGGCCCAGTTCCACGCTGCAGCTGGAGCGGCTGCAGTGACCCCTCCAGAGGCACAGCGCTCTCCGCTTTGATCGCTGACTGCGCCTGCCTGCAGCGTGAAGGATGCACACCTGGCCTGGAGGCATTCAGGTTCAGGCATTCAGGTTCTACCTGCTCTCGCTTCCCTGGGGTGGAAAGCAGCTGGGCTCCTGTTCCTGCCTTCCACTGGGAATTCAGGTGTCCACATTCTGCAGCACCTGCGTGCCGGCTACAGGACACGCTGGGCTTGACAATGGGTTCCTCTACCGGTACCTGATTAAATCGGTCAGCCATGGCCCCTCCTCCTATTCATACTGATATCTCGCCCCCCATCACATCCTGTAATTGAATTTCTGCGCACTGCTGTGAACATTCCTGCCCTTTTCCCATCGAAACCTTTTCTCCTGTGCACATTCTCTCTGGCCTTCGCTGTTGTTTGTTCCCCACTGTACTGGGATACCCTATGGTGCCTCTTGCATCAAAATGTGCTGTCCGGCAGAGGCTGCAGATCCCCCCACTGGCCCTGTTGGCAGAGCCAGCACAAACAAACCTTTCCCAGGTACAGAGGGGCAAAGAAAGGGGGTCCCTCTGGCTAGATGGAGATGTGTCTGCTGTGGCCCTGGTCAGGAGAGATCAAGGAGCACTTTCGGGTCGTTCTTGGCCTCTCCTGTCCACAGATCTATGCCGGGGATTTAATACCGCAGAAAAGTCCTAGATGTGCCAAACCGCTTAACAGGAGCCTGCATTTGCTGGCTCATTAGCCAGGCACAGTCCGCGAAGCAAGATGCAGACATGCGGGGAGAGGGCAGGACATGAGCAGGCCCAGCGACTTTGCTTAAGAGCCCGGGCAGTGGGGAGGACACGGCAGAGGACGCAGCGGGAGCGTCGCACTGGGCTCCCCACCGGGAGCCGACACAGAACGGGGTCCCTCGCTCTGCCTCCGCAACTCCTGAATGACGGGTTCTTGGTTTGCCGGAGTCTGGTCCCCAAGAAGATGCCCTCCAGAGCTGGGGGTTCAACCGACAGGGGAGCTCAAACAATGCAAGCTGCCAGCTTTAATTGCTGTAATGGGTGCAGCAATCAAATACAGTTTTAGTTGATTAATTTTAGGCAAGGGGAGGGTTAAGTGAGCAGGCTGCAAGTTAGCAACACTTTAAAAAAAAAAACTTAAAAGAATGGCTACTAAAATGAGTCCAGAAATAGGGGTGGAGACAACAGCTTCTCTCTCTCCCAATCTTCCCTTGGTTCACTGAAAATTAGCCCGCTCAAGGAACTCAGTCCAAGATTCAAGGTATCTCCACTGGGAGAACAGCTGGAGGGAGACATATTAGTAACCCACACAGGGCAGGAAGGGAAGAGTTAAGCACTGGAGTAGCCCAGATCTTGGGTTTTTCAGTTCAGACTGGTAGCCTTTGATGTTTTCCATCGAAACACAAGCCAAGAGACTGTTCTTAGCTCCTTTATAAAATTTCGTTTGGCCCCTGTTGATTCTGATTCTACTTCTGCTGTGACACAGTAAAGGTGCAGAAAGATTTAGATACTGATATTTCAAGGGCTTTGTTTTATAACAATGGGCAGCAGGTTTATTATTTATTTGGAATTTTTGTATGCCGTCCCATTCACATAAGCCTCGGGACGGCTTCCAACATCATAAATAAATACTCATACAAATAAATACATATAAAATCTGGATACATCCTGGCTAAATATTCTAAAACCAATAAATAATATCAACAATTATTAAAATATTGTTTAAATAAAAAGGTTCTTTTTACCATTTTTGTTCCTTTCTCCATTCCTTGCAATACAGATTTTTTAAATGCTGTATTTATTTGTTGAAATCAGAGGTGGGGAATCCCAGGTCCAGGGGTCAAATTTGGCCCACTGGGATTTCTCCAGTGGATTCCCTCCCCTTTTCCCTGCTCACTGATTAGGAGATTTCCCAGCCTTTGTTCCCCATTTTAAATGGTCAAAATGCCTCTCCTGAGGCTTAGTTCCTGTAAGCTCTGCCCTGCATTTTTAAATATTTTAGCCCCAGCCCTTTTGCCATGGGCTTCACCGTTTTCGCTTTCCCTTTGGCCTGCCCCCCCCCACCCCCCACCCCCGCCACGAGAATGTGACCCCCAAGAATCTTCCTCAGAATTAAATTCAGCCCTTGGGCAGAGAAATGCTCCCCGTCTCTGTCTCCAATTAAAATATTTATTATCCTGCTTCATCTATTGCTCAAAGTGATTCACAAGCACATGAGACATCAATAAAGCCTCCAAGGTTACCAACAATTTAGCAACATTTTTAAAAAGGAAAACAGCATTAATTATAATAGCACAGAACAGAAGCTGTGGAAAGTTGGAAGCTGTTAAATCTTTAACAAAGCAAGCTTCTCTCAGGACTTGAGCGGAATTTCCTTCCAGGGGTTTGTAGCAGCCTTCCCCAACCTACACCTTCCAGATTGGATGGACTACAGTGCCCAGTATTCCCAGCCGGAAGATGGACATGCTGAATGGGGATGCTAGGAATCCCAACTTTTTTGGCCAGCTCACCTTTTCTGCCCCTTCTGAGCATGTTCCAGGACCTTCAACAAGCATAGGGCACAAAAGCTTCGTAACCTAACCATTGATTTCCTATATAAATACACCCAAGCTCCCCTCTCTCACGCTCTACCCCGGGCTACCTCCAACTTAAGGTTGCCGGCTTTTGGCCCTGGATCCAGCTAATGTCCCTTCCATGGCAACAGGGAGCAAGGCACCATAGATAGCCCATGCCACAAAGCTCTTCCTAGCTGGCTTCGAACAAGGGGGATGGCACAGGAAGGCTGTTCCTTTCCCCTCCTGGCAACCCTATTCCAATTTGGCAGCCGTTCCCCATGGGTGGGACAGGGCTGGAGCTGAGAGCCAGTCCCCAAGGCTGCCAGAGGGAAAACGAGGAAACCGACCGTCTACGTGATGGAACCCGGTTTGCCACGGGGAGGCTGATGCGGCCACCTCTTTTTATGGCTGTTGCTCCTGTGCTTTGCAACCAGCAGTTTGGCAATAAAAAAGGTGTGTGGGGAGCCACGAGGCCAATGCCTGCATAATTTCCGCATGCCAAGTCTGCCATCAAAGGCACAGGAGCAGTGCCAGGAAGGAGGACAGGCAGCTGCGGAGCAAGTGCAGAGTGCACCAAAAGCCAAAGCAGAGCGAGTGAGCACATAATAGCCGAGAGCACCTTAACTACCAGGCAGCATATAAACGAATTAAATAAATGCATAAATAAATCTGGGTACTCTTTACCCAGAATGAGGCATTTATTGTTGATTGTCTCATTCATGGAGCTTCACAGGAGAGTCCAAACATTGTCTTTTCCCGTTCGTAACTTTCCCATGTTTTGTCTTTTCACTTACTGCAGAAAAGTTGGAAGCGCTGCACAATGCCTTTTGAACAGTTTCCAGAAGCACCCTTTTTGCCATTCTCGCGCTCTCCTCTCCCTTTCTTTCTCCCTGTGGAACTAAATGGGGCAACCTTAATAGACACATGTACTCAAGAACACTTAACCCAGATTAGCTAACCTTTCGTGCACAGCAACCACTGTGATGGCCGTATGAACAAGAGTGTTAAATAACATTCAAAGCAGCAGCAGAACACTGTATTTGGGTGGGTAGCACCACAAAGAGCAGTCATTCAAATATGCACTAGGGGTGCAGGGTGGTAGTTATTGTGGAGTAAATAAGCAGTAATGAATCTACAATTAAATAAGAGGAGGGGAGACGGGAGCAGCAGACGACAGACTGGAAAAGAGTGACGGGGGTAGGCCGTGGCTAGAACAGACTAGGGGAGGTGGGATTGCTGGGAACATTTTGTCCCTTTAAGTCCCTTGATAATTTGTCCCTCCTTTGACATCATGATGGGTTGCCATGGGAATAGCACTGATGAGCTAGATGCATTTTGGAGCAGGAAAGGAAGTCCTGGGAAGTGGCTGCATTTGATCCTGGGCAGGCTGAGGTGGCCCAGGTTTCGGGCTGTCGGGATCAGGGGGGAAAGCATTCACACGGGCAACAAGGACGTGGATGCCAAGAGGCAAGGGTGCCCTGCTGCTGTCCTACACTTCCGGAACTCCCCTCAGTTCTCAGCCCACCACTCAGGCTTTGGTTGTTCAGGCAACAGCCTTCTTCAATGCAGATGATTCCTGCGCTAGCACAATGTGCTCCACTCCAGCACCCTCCAGATGTGTTGGTCCTCCCATCATCCCCAGCCAACACATCTGGAGGGACGAATACCTCCCTCCCATGAAGACCGGGCCAGGCAGCTCTCAGAGTGGGCAAATTTTGACAACCACTGAATGTCAAGATGGTGATGGCGATTTTACAGAGAGTGAAGGGGCTGGAGGCAGTGTCTGGATGTTCTGGCCTTGAAGGGAAAATGCACAGCACTGGTCCTGATGGGACGTCCTCTCATTTGGGATGAGTACAGAGTCTCTCTGCTCCTTTGCCCACCTTTCTGGCAACTTGGGGACAGAGTTCTGTGTACCCCAGACAGGGAGCAATGGGCAATTCTGCCTCTCTGCATGCTCTGATGGTGTGACCATGCTTCCAAACCTTGTATCGTTTGCACCTTGTTTTTAGATGCACACTTTAAGAACATAAGGCATACACCTACAAAAGTTGGTTGGACCCTAACTTAGATATATTTAAGAGTGGACCTACTGGATCCAGAGGAACTTAAGGTAGTTATGACATACTTAAATCTCACTGATTTCACTGGATCAATTCAATGTCTAATTCGGGATCCAATGCAATGCAGGAAATTGCCACAAATTCTACTTTGAGGCTATTGCTTTCCCAATACTGGGAATGCATTTTTATCCATGCAATGCAATTAAAATCCCAAGAATTAACCTGGAGTAATTCATCACACACACACACACACGTGGATTGAAATTGCTGCTTTCCATGAAGAAAAAGGATGACAAAAAAACAGAAAAGAAAACTTACTCTCCTGCCATTCTAGTAACTACCATGATGGATGAACAGAAGACCCAAGGTTAAGAGGTTAAAAATGTAGCCATGTTATTCCATTATGGGGGTTAGATCCATAAACCACAGTAGGGTAATACCATTATTTGCACCAATGAAAATGTGACAAAAGAGTGAGCAAAGTTGGAGTTCTCCAGGCCCTTTTTTCAGGCTAGATGTTAAATTATCAGAGGGAAGAAGAGACAAAAACCAGGGCATGAAGGAAATGCCTCAGGCTGCACTTTGTAACAGCTTTAAGATGGAGTGGAGAAGACATTCTGCAATCCTAAACATGTTTAGTCAGTACCAAGCCCCACTGAGCTGGATAGGACTCGCTTTCATTTCCAGCAGTCTACCGCAGAGGGAGAGGGAAAGCCGGTCCATTTCATCAGCTCTGCTCAGATTCAGGTCCCCTCCGGCTCCTCGTCTCTCTGAACCATCTCAAGGTGGTCACTGATACATGAACTGCTATTTAACTTTAAGCACTGGCGCCGGAGTTCATTTTTTGTGTATTGCCACCCCTATCCATCCATTTCCCTTTTTATATTGTGTCTTTCGGATTTTATGCCTGTGGGTAGGAGCTGATTTCTGCCAGTGTGTCCTGTGTAAGCCTTTCTGGGACCCTCTTGAGAGGAAGACTGTGGTTAAAATGATTTAAATAAGTAGATGCGTTTCAGATTGCAGCCTTAAGTAGATCAAACTATAGTAGGTGCAAAAGAGATTTCCAGTATCAACCTGTGTATGCAATTCAATGTTCAATGGAACTTACACCCAGATAAATGTTCATAGGATTGTAGTCTCTAGTCTACACCTGGGGGACAAGTCATCCTGGGACAAAGATGGGTGGGCATCCCATTCAATGCCAGGGTTGGGTAGATAAAGAGAGAGAAAGCAAGCAGTTATAATATTAAAGTCAAACTGGTTGCCCTGGGAGTCTCAGAGGAGAGGGGAAAAGCCACGTGGTATTCTTTATATTAGTAACTCTGGAGATTAATTTTAAGTGTTGCACTAGGTAAAGAGTCAATAGAAACCAAATTGGCTCTTTTGATTTCTATTGGCTCTTTACATAGCACACCACCTAAAATTAACTTTCAACAGTTCAAATACAAAGAAAAGCCAGCGGTTTGGAACAGGGAAGTCTCTGGACCCCATAGATTCCTGTTGAGGTTTCTGCAGAACAAGGAATCCCTCAGGATGTGCGAAATGGAAGCAAAATGGAATCAGCAGACACTCAGAGACAACATGAGCTGAACCCCTAGAGACAGAGACGCGCCCTCTGGGGCTGTGAGAGAATTCCGCAAACGTCAGCTCTCTTCTGGATGCTCCCTGTGCTCCTGCGGCCCCGACCGCTTTCTGCGTCCTTGTCATACCTGTTGCCCCACGGCCCACACTTCAAGCACAGAATTTCGCCGCACGCTCCCTCGGCCACTGCGGCTGGCGCAGAGTTTGCTGAGCCAGCAAAAAGCAGCCGCTGCTTCCTCCATAGGGATGGGAACTGGTGGGCGACGGGAGAGAAATGCCCGCGTTCAGCAGTTCCATTCCTGCTTTTGAAAAAGACCCAGCAACAGTCCCCTGCCCCAGCTTGTTCCCACCCACCCCCAGTAATGCCTGTTTCACCCCTTTCTGGCAAATAAAGGTCTACCTTCCCTCCCCCTCACCTATTTTTCCAGCCTCTTGCACTGAGAATGCCAAGCCCTACACAACCCAGTTTCTTCCCCTGCACCGGCCGCTTCCTTTTTTCCGCATCTAATGCGATGCTGAACTGCTGAGATCTGGTGTGAGAGACCTGGTTCAAATGAGCCTTCATGGCCACGGGCCCTAATTTCTCCCTGAGAACAGAAGGGAAGTGGCTCTTCTCACGAAGACAGAAGCCCTTCAAGTTCAGCGCTCTAGCAGAGGATATATAAGCAACGAGAGACGGGATGGCCTTCTGCAGAGGCTTCTGGGAGTGAAACTCCGCTTCCAAACAAGGCGCATGCGCCCCACATGTCTGTGTTTTAAAGGGAGGTTGCCACTTTCTTAATCACCATTTAGCAGTGGCGAAGGGAGCAGGTGCACCTGTGCACCTGACCCATGGAATCTGCTCACGGCTGCTCTACAGGTCGCTAAGCACGGCTGCTACCCTCCTTCATCCTCAGCATCTGGCAAGGTGGCCACCTACACATCACTGAAAAAGGAGGACAAAGGAGAGGTGCGATTTGCATATGGTAATTTGCTGGCAGGGAAGCAAACTGAGAGGCAATTACTGTCATTTCTATAGAAATCGAATGCACCTCACCATAGCGTGGGAACCTGTGACCTGCTGACGCTTGCTGTGCGCAAGCACCTTCCACCTCCTTGTGGTGGAAGGGACTTGATCTTTAAACTGGACTGGACCAGAGAGCCCTCCAAATGCAAGAACATCCTTGGTCAGGCAGGCCGCCCTGGCATCTGGCGCCTGTTGGTGTTCAGCCTCTGAAATGGAGGTTCTGTTTACATGACTGGTGATCGTCTTGGTTTTATCTACGCTCCAAGGACTCTTCTAATCTGTCTCTAAAGCACCAACCAAGCCAGCAGCCAAGATCATGTCTTGAAATAGTGAACTACAGAGCTAAATTCTGCATTGTTGCATCACCTAGATAACCAAGGGGCACAAGCAGAAGTACAGCTGCACCACTTCTAAGCAACCCAGGTGGTAACTTTTGTCTCCCTTTCACATCCAAGGAGTCTCATGGGCATCACTCATCTTATCTGCTACTGACAAAACCTCTTGATCAAAGTGATTTCCTTGCAAAGCACCCTCATCGCAGGCTGGCTATCTGTGTTTGCCACCTAGGCAATTTTAAACTATGTTTTTCTGATTTTGTTTTCACCTCGAGATAGCCTGCCTGCAAAACAAAATTAAGACAGACTTGATTTCATTGCCAGGTAATAGACAATTTTACCTCTGCACACAAAGATAAGGAATTAGCAAGTGCCCAAACAAAACCAGGCAGCTTTTACCAGGGGTGGCATCGCTTCAGTTATCTCAGCTCGATTTCCCCCCACGTTGCTAGGAATATTCTCCAAACCACATTCCAAGAATTGATTGTCATCATTCTCCCACCCCTTGGCACAGTTCCTGGGCAACTTTGCCCAATGCAGAGATACAGCGATGGGAAAAGCTTGATCTTTCAGACTCCTGTCATGCCACTTGTTAAAGCCACGGAAGCCACGACTGAAGCAAAAGGTGCCAACCCTATTTTGGAAGTAAATGCATTGTTCTATTTACCCACCACCGCGCGCACACTCTCTGATATAATTCCTGCAATAGCATTGCCTACACTCTGCATCACGGTTTGAGGTTTGCCACCTGATCAGAAACTGATGGTTTGATCCATTCTTGTGCCTTCAACAGCAGTTTCCTGCACAGGAATAAGCAGGTGATGCTTTTCACAGTGCAGAGATAAAGATTCTCATTTGCTAATGCCTGCACATCTCACTGTTATTAAAGGCACAGCCACACTACCCGGCTTATTTCTTTATATTGTATTTTTATCCAGCTTTTTAGGGGAGGTAAGAGGAGCTTGCATGAAGTAAAAGAATGGTTTAATAAAAGATAGGCCCTGCCGCAAACTTACAAAAGACAAGATGCACAAGGGAAGGGGAGCAGAGGGGAAAGGGAGAATAGGAGGACCAGCTTGATAATGCTAGAACAAAGCAGTGAGCTGCAAACAGACATTTGAATCTAGCTGAACGTACTGATGGCTGCCACCCTGCATAGCTCTAAAAGGGGCTTAGACAACTCCAAGAACCTTAGACTTGGGAAGGGACCCAGAAGGCCATCTGGTCCAACCCTCTGCTCAATGCAGGCCTCAAGTCTCCCATCCAGATTCTAGCCAGGCCTGACCCTGCTTAGCTTCCAAGGTCAGGCAGGATCAGCCACTTCAGGCTGTACAAAAGCATAAAGAACCTAAGCAAGCCCGTGTGGTGTTGTGGCTACAGCAAGTGGGACTGGAGTCCCAGGCGTTCTGCGTTTCAGTCTGCACACACTCACTGGATGACTTTGGGGCAGTTGTTCACTCTCAGCCTACCCTACCTCACAGGGCTGTTGTGAGGATGAAAGGAGTAGAGGATGACTTTGTAAGACGCCTTGGGGTCCTTGCACGTGGGGAAAAAGCAGCGTATCAATGTAATGTAAGTGATGTGGAGGAGGCGGCTTTCACTGGCAATGAGAAAACCATGCAGCACGTCCACTGTCAGAGCAGGATGCCCCTCAGCACCCATTTCCCGGGAACTCGGGGAGGAAGATGCCAAGGTACTCACATCCTGCTTGTGGGCCTCCCACCCACACCCAGTTGGGCCACGGCAGGAATGGCAAGCCGGGCAGGACAGCGCTTTGATCCGTTCAGCACAGCGCTTTGTAACACCGAGCGGCCAGGTCCCTGCGCTCCCTTCTGCCATTCGAGGGCAGAAGCCAAGTGCGCCTTCCAGAAGAGGAGCACAAGCTTTCACAGCCGACGGACGGGGGCCGCTCTGGTCCTCCTCCGGCCACGATGTGCTTTCAGATGTGCAGGAGATGCAGTGGTGATTCTCCTCCCCACGGCTGAGGGGCGGAGGCCAGAGCAAAAAGTTGGCCGCCCTGGGGACTGATGCGAAGCAACGAATATCCATCAGAGCTTTACAAGTTTGAGCATTAATGAGACCATCCGTTCTCCCCAAAGCACCTCGGGAGCAGTTGCTTGGCGAGACTTTCCTTATGCGCCAGCTCCCAGGATTCCCAGGAAGAGAACGGCGGTTGCCCAGGCTTAAGTCTACGCATAAGTCTGTGCGTGTGGACCGAGGTGCACACACACAAGGTGGACAGCTCGGGCGAAAACACCCTCCGGCTGCTACTCTCGGGGCCACAGCACATCGCTACCTGCTCTCACACAAAAGCTCTCCCTGTGGAAGGAATGGGGGCAGCCGGGGGTCTCGGTGCCAGACCTCGAGGAGAGGGAGGGAGCGCCCCTCGCTCAGCTCCTGCACAGCCCGGCCACCCTCCCAGCTCTATTCATCTGCAGCTAATCACACGTTGCCATGGTGACCAGCCACCACCATTTGCATAGTCCTGGCACCATGCCATGCGGTGTTTGACTTCCAATGGGGCCTGCGAAGATGGGAAGGGAGGAAGAGGGAAAGAGAGGCCCCGGGAAGGGCCGGCTCCGCTCTTCCCCCTCACCACGGAGAGCAAGCGGCACAACGCCTCGGCTTCGGAATGTGCCAGCTGCCCCCCGACTTAATTTATATCGTCTAGGAATCTTAGCAGCCTCCAAAAGGGGGGCAACTCCAACAGGGTGGCCACTGCTCCACCTGGGCTGCTCGGCCACAGATCGGCACCTTCCTTCAAGCAGCTCCCCTACGGAGCACTGGGCCAGGATGCAAATCCCACGGGCACAGGAGTGCTGACGCGACAGAAATGCACGAGAAGCCAGGATGAGCAGCGCCTGGCTGGCCCTCCCACCACCCCACAATACAGCGGATCGCCGGGGTGGCCGCAGGGCAGCCTCTACCCCTCCTTCGGCGTGTGAGCAGGGCAGGGCTGCAAAGCGACTTCAGCGACTGCGAGCGCAGGAGTCGGACGTGGCCGGGCGCCTCGATTAATTACTGCAGCGGATGGCAGTACGATCTCGGGCATGCCGAGTGGGTCCCGTACGGCATCACCAGGGGTTGATTTCCTGTCAAAGGCCAACACTCCAAGCTGGCTCTTAATGCTGCGGAAAGCCTGCTGGGGGGAGCAGAGCCCCTCATTACTTTCTTGTATCCACCCCCTCAACAGAGGCAGACACACACAAAAGTAATTACAGAAAGGAGCTGGAGAAAACTACACAAGCCAACAAAGAACTGCAAGGAGAAGGCACCGAGAGGAGGAAAGGGCAGGCAAAGAAGGAATTCTACCAAGATTCAACTTTTCTGACGGCCCTAGATCAGAATCTCTCTAGTATTATCCTAAATCTCCCCAACCCTGTGAAATTGCCTTATTTCCACGCCAAGAAACAAAGCAAAAATACTATTTTTTTCTGCCAGTCAGGCTTGCTGTTCAAGGTACAGGAGCACAACCAGAAGAAAAAAAAATGTGGCATTCATACACCAGCCGAAGAAACATCACTGCCCAGGGCAAGGAGACCCCTCAGCTAGTAGTACCTGACAGCTAGTAGTACCCTCAGCTAGTAGTACCTACTATACAGTAGTACCTATACAGGGCATGGAACAGCAGGACCCAGTGCTCCCCATCTCCATCGTTACTTGTCTTTTCACCTTTCCAGCAAGGGAGCAGTGAAAACCAATTTGAACAGGACATGGAACTGTTTGCCTCTGAGGCATCAGGATGTGATTTAGTTCCTCCTGCTCCATCTAAATTAAACCTGGGCTATTTTTAATCATGCAGTTCTGATTGCCAAGTTGCAACCTGTTGGCCAGCTCTGCTATGGAATGGAAGATGAGGCAACCAGGTGGCCTTTCCCATTCATTCCTCCCCTGAATCTCTTGTTTTCCATCCTATAGCAAGCAGGATTCAAGGGCGGGTGCCACACTCAAGCTGTGTTCAGTTCTGGGCCCCTTGTTGCAAGAGGGGCATAGCAAGGTTGGAGTCAGTGCAGCGAAGGGCCACTAGGATGGTGGCTGGTTTGCAGGGGAAGCCGTATGAGGGGAGACTGAGGGAGCTGGGTCTTTCCAGCCTGGAGAGGAGGAGACTCCGAGGAGACCTGTTAGCGATGTGCAGGTAACGTGAGGGGGTGCCACGCAGAGGTGGGGCACGACCTTTTTTCCTCTGCAGTGGAGGGCAGGGCATGTTCCAATGGAGCAAAGCTCAGGGAACCAAGACTTAGGGTGGATGCCAGGAAGTACTTCCTGACGCTTAGGTCCCCTAGGGCATGGAATGGGCGTCCACAAGAGCCCCAACGGTGAGGGTGTTTAAGGATAGGCTGGACATGCACATGGTAGGCATGTCATGCGTGGAGCTGGCTGGAGCTGGGGGTCAGGCTAGATGGCCCAGGAGGCCCCTTCTGACCCACTCTGTTTCTATGATGCCACTGCTACAGCATCTCTTCCCACTTATGAAGAAGTTTTAAAGCAACTCTGAAACAGCATGCTGAGGTGCACTAAAGCTCTGTAAAAGGACTGCTTGTGCACTGGGACAGCCTTCCCCAGCCTTGCGCCTTCCAGACATGTTTGAACCTCATCACCCAGAATTCCCAGTCAATGGCCCTGCTGGATAGGAATTCTGGGAGTCATAGTCCAAATACTTCTGAAGACCACTAGGCTGGGGAAGGCTGCACTAGGAGAAATTCAAGGACTCTGTTGAAATTCAAGTACCCATCCTGAGAGGTGTGGGCACTTACTGCATCTCTGTAAGATCTACTTGTTACTTTGGTGGTGGGGTGACAAAGATGAGAAAAGTGTGACACTGCCTTGTCTCTGAGCCAGATGAGACTGGATCGCCTCGATCACTCTTGGTGAAGAGATGCAAAAGAATCCCCCCTTCCTCCAACAGAGCGGGCCATTTTCTTGCTGCACCCAAATCAGAGTGACTCATGAAGAAACAAAGGAGGCGAGCAATTCATTTCATGCTCTACATGTAAACACTGTAGTGCAAGGGTAAAGCATCTGACCACATTTAATACCAAAAAAGTATACCTCCATTACCAGAGATTTAGAAATGTCATTTAAAGGAACCAACAAAAACTCTTGACTTCAGCAAGGATTACACAAGTGGGTGGGGGGAAAACATCCTCACTGATTGGTGGCCCAACAATTTCATTTAATTTATTACATTTTTATACTGCCCAACAGCCAAAGCTCTCTAGGCAGCTTACAAAGATTAAATTAAAACCCGAAACACAATATAATAACATAAAGCAATTTGCATATAAAAATGTAAAATGATTTTGCAACATCAACGATAAAAATCCCAGGACCAGCTGAAATACCTCCCATGCTGCTGAACGCCTGTGAGCAGAGGCATGGAAAGATGGCACTGGAAAATGGGCCAGTGCTGGCCCCCAGTCTTACTTGGGGGATAATTACAAATGCTACATTTGGAAATTAGTTTCAGCCAATTACACTATCAGTTTCATCGGGTAAAGCCACAATGGCCTGCCATTTTTGGCGTAGCCGCTGGTTTTGTGATGGCTGACATGTTGCAATCGGCTCATCTACTCCGTGTGGGACAGAGCCAGGCTGACACGCAGAGATGTCGTGTCAAGAGCGCACCCCCCCCAGCCTAGCCTGGCAACTCGCCTCCTGCACAACAAAATGGTTTTCTGAACAGACCTCAAGACCCAGGGCAAGAACGAGAAGCCAAGCTCATCCACCAAGATGAGCTTCCGCACGTCGGTCTGCCCCACACAGCCTCCCATTTCTACCAGTTTCCACCAGGCCAAAGAAAAAGAGAAAAGACACACACGCCATCAATCAGGCTTGGGAGTCAGGCAACATTCCAAACGAGGGACTGAATCAGTAAGCAAACGGAAAGAAAATCAGCAAATGAGCAAGAGAATGAACAGAGCAATGAAATCACAGAAGAGAAACTGGGTCAAAGAGAGAAACTAGGGGGAAAAAAAACAATGCTGAGAATGAGCAAGGAAAAAGGAGCGAAAAGGAATGAACTGGAAATTAATCAGACTCCGTGAATAAGAACGCAGGTGCCCCAGCTCCTTTTCGGTGGCCCTGCTTCTGTGCCCTTGCACAGCACCCTGGGACTCCGAACGATGGCAAGCTGGGCTGCAACTTTCAATCAGTAAATCAGTTAAACATCTTTTATTGATGAAAGAGGTATCTATAATTAATCAGAAAACTTTTTAAAGTTACCGGTGTTTAATATAAAAACTTTTTAAAAGCGCAGATGGCAGGCACCATCTTAAAAGAGGCATTCTGCCTCCTCCTGTCTCGCAATAGGGGAATGCTTTTTCTAAGATGGCACCCTGCGCAAAATATCGGCGCGCCATCTAAAAACGAAGGATAGCATGGGCTCTTTTTGTCTTCTAAACTGCTAATGATATGCAAATTCATGCTGATTTAAGGCTTTATTTGGAGAATTGACTCAGTCTTCTTTAACCAGGTGACGGCCGGTAGGGCAACTCTGGGAAGGTTGTCCCGACATCTCCCGCCAGGAAAAGGTGCCCACCGAGCCTGCGCTGAAAGGCACCGGAGCAGGGGCGCCGAGAAAGACCCGGCACTGCTCCAAAGGGGATTCGGCTGCCAGGCAGCTGCGCGCCCTTTGAGCAGCTCCAAAGAAAGGAGAGCTCGGGCGAGGGGCGCTTCCCCAACCATCCGCGCTCGGCGCTTCCCAGTTCCCAATCTCAGCGGCCTTTGGAAAGCCGAAGAGGCCCCCTGCCTGCCTGAGCTCTGGCCAGCCGCCACCTGCCTCCCTCGCGCTCTCCCGCCATCGCTCAAGCGGTTCCTGCAGGCTCCCCGGATCCCGGCTCCCCGGATCCCGGCTCCCCGGATCGCCTGCCACCGCTGCCCCGGGGCTCCGCCGCCGCCCGCCCAGCTCCCCTTCCGCCCTGCGCCTGCTGCAGCGAGATTCCGGCATGAGGCCGTGGGCGCATCTGGGATGCAGCTCACGGAGGCCGCCGAGAGCCGACAAAAGGGAGGCAGGGAGCATGAAGCACCGCGCGGCTCGCCTTGCTGCCGCGGCGCCTCCCCCACCCGCCGCTCTGACCTCTGCGCCGGTGCCTGATTGATATTCCGCGCGGCCTCCCCTGCTATGCCGGCTGGGCCGGTCTCGGGAGGGAGGCTGCGGGGAAGCCTGCCCCTCGGGCCCAAGGGGGCAAGGCAGGGAGGGACGCGCCCGGGAAGAGCCTGGCGGAAGAGGGCGCCTCTTCCTCTTCCTCTTCCCCCCCCGGGCCAAAGCAAAAGCCCAACCCATTCACGCCTTGGGGAACGCTGATCTAGACCGGCATCGGCCGGGCAGCAGCTTTCGGGGGCTCCCAAGCGGAGTGGGAAGATTGTAGGCCTTCCCACTGTTGCCTCTGCTGGCATTCAGAGGAAGGCAAGCCTCTGAACACAGAGGGTGCGGGTGACCTTCATGGGTGAAACCTGAAAAGCCATCGGAGCAAATGGCAATCCATGCATCTGATGGCAGCCAGTTCCATAGGCTAGATTCTGAGCTGCGGAAAGGGTTTGGTTCTGCAGCCCATCAACGCCCGTGGGACTCACACACACCCACACAGTTCTAGTGTTGTGGGTGAAGGAGATAAAGGATGGGCCTCTGATACAAACACAGCTACTGCAACCACCTCTTTTGCACAAGAACAACTACAAGGACGAGAGCCTGGCCCTCTCTTGGACATGTTCGAGATACGGGGCCTCTCCTATTTAGATAAATTTGCTAGCATCACTCCAGGAAATCCAGGCATCCACTGAGAAAGGCCCACCCACCGGATTTTCAGAGCTCATAGAGAGGGTTGCGAGATCCCACCCACTGGCCCTTTCCCCGTGTCTGTGGCCTCATGTCCATGAAAACCAAGGCTCATTACCTGCACAGTGTCCATGCACAGCCTCTTCAGGCATTGTGCAGACTGCACATGTAATAACAAGCACAACCCTGCCCTCCAAGCACCTGGAGAGCCATCCAAGGCAGAGGCTTCGCTTCAACCCCAGACCGCAGCTGAAGCTCACTATTTATGGATACCCAATTCTTCCTCCAAGGTGCTCCGTTGCAGAGCAACATTGTTCCAGCACTGGGTCCTAGAAATCCGTCCACAAACATTCCCAAAATCTATCTCACACCTGCCAGACCCAGCACTCTAAGACCTTGAGCCTTCTAGACACATTTGGATGCAACATCCAGAATCCCCACTCAATAGCCCTGCCTGGATGGGGATTCTGGGAGTTGTGGTCCAAATGCTTAAGACCACCAGGTTGGGGAGGGCCGCTCTAAGGTCCTCCAAATGCCACGCCCTTGGCCCCACCCTCTGTCCCCCAAGCACCAATCACTGTGCGCACTGTGCCCCATTCTAAAAGGCTGACATAATGTCAAGTATTGACTGAAGGCAAGAACTGTAAGCTAGAATATGTTGGCCCCACAGAAACCCCAGGGGGCAATGAAAGGGAGCTCCTCCAAAACCCCCCAGGATTACATAGGCCCTACATCCCTGCCAAAATCCAGCATAACAGGGCAGAAAGAAGATGCGGTGCCATATTTTAAGGAAGGCAGGATCCAGAAAACAACTCATCTCCAAACACACAAGAACACTGTTCCCCCCTTTTCCCCTCAGGGCAAATTATCCAAGTATAACTACCACCCCCAGGTTTTATATTTATAACCACCGTCACATATGAGGATCCTTATTACACCTGGGTGCATGCACTGAAAGAGTGAACAACGTTCTTTCTGCCATTCTTTAAGCAGTCTGATTACAAGGCAATGAACCCAAAAGGAAACAAACAAACAAACAGATGTTTGCTTCCCTCGTCCCACCATCACAGAGGAGCGGAAGATGTTATCAGCAACAAGATTCAACTTCCAGGGAATCACTCATTCTTCCCTTTTCCCACTCAACCCTGGGAAAAGAAGATCACTCATTTCTATTTTAGCCCTTCCAGATACACAGATAAACGTGACAAATGTATTGGAGATGCCCAGTAAAGTCTCGGGAGCCAGATATGGGAGGAGGAGGAATTTCAGAGGTTAGAGAGCAGAGCTGTGTTCCCCTGCATAGCTCCTGGCTCACAGAAACACAGTAAATTATGCAGACTAAGCAAATATGGGAACATGTGCTTCATTTGCGCAATCTTTTCTGTTGGCAGAGGCTCAGATACAGAAATCTGGATGTCTATTTTTTCTATTTTCATTAAAGCGTACAGAACCCTACCATGCAGAGCCCACACCTGCAGAATTGCAAGTGCATCTTCCAGATCTAAAGGCCTTCAAGAACAATGGATGTCAAACAGTAGCAAGACACTTGAAAAGCATTTGTTACTTAACATGCAGTAGAAGCTGCAGCTTCTAGTGCCACCTCAATCAAAGCAACCCATGATCCCTTCATCTGAAAGCACTAGAGAACCAAAGGTTTAATTCAAGTGTTGACACAATCCATGAATGTATTATCATTATGGAGGTTAAATACCCCATAGCCAGTGAAGCAAGAAAACAATATCGTAGGGAAATGTGCAAGCGACCAGATCAAAAGCTAACAAGCCACAACTCACTGAAAAATGGGGGAAAGTCGGTAGGGTGCTAGGCTGCTGCAGACCCGGCTGCGGATCTGTTTCTGAATCTGTAGGCCACTTGGCAGTAAAATGCGCAAAACTAAGACAGAGCCTCTCTGAGGCAGGCCAATAGCTGCAAAACAGAGTCAAACTGGGAGGTATAAAGTCAAACACGAATTGTGCAAGGGGGGAGGGGCTGTGTGATGGAGGACACCACAAACCCGTGGAGGTGATCAACCTGCATTTCAGCTGTAGCAGTTCAGACTGCAGGTGAGGAAATGTTCTTTTCTTACATGAAAAGAAGAAACAGTAAAATACTCTTCAGTATTAATAGGAAACAAGTCAAGGAGAAGGGTTCTCCCTTATCTTTTTATTTACATGCTGCCTTTCTGTGTGGAGGGATTTCTTTTGTAACATTAAGCATCAGCGCTCCATCCTGGATGTTCTAACTGCAGAGCGACGTGCGGCCCAAATGCAGGTTAATTTCCTCCTGAGATGGCAAACCCGGGATCCCTTCTGCCCTGGATTCCCCAGACTGAAAAGGTAGCAATCAGAGCAGGCCTACACAGCATGGCTGGCTGGGTTGACTCATTTGTATGTATTTAAGGTTTTTCTATGTCATCCCATTACTAAAAAGTCTCTGGACAGCTTCTGTTGTGGTTGTAGTCCCGCAGGCAAGGATGACACCAGATTGGGGGAGGACGCGCTGAGCTAAACCAACAGCCTGGTAAGGTCACATGCAAGAGGCCAGGTCATCCTGGTCTCGTTGCCTAAAGGAAGCTGCAAAAGCAACCAAAAAAGGGTTGGGTAGAGAACGGGATGGTCAGATCCCAGCCCTATAGGGCTGCAGTTCACTTTGCAGGGAGATGATGCTCACAAGCTGTGAGTGAAGTCAAACTACACATCACACACACCCCCACTTCTCCTTTCTGGAGAAAAAGCAGCTCCATGGAGCGCCATCCACAGCTGCAGATAAGGAGGACTTAACCCTTTCCTTCCTCCCCTCCCTCCCCCCACCCCTCCCCTCCAACACTATTTCACCCACGGTCAGTGCTTTTCCCTGCTGCATTTCCCACACCCTCCGTGTTCCAAGTGGTTCACGAAAACAAACCAACGCTGTAGCCTTAATTACAATACAATATTAGCTCAATTACAATTCATTTCAGCCATATCAAAAATGCAAATACACGCAACACATGCCATCAGGTCAGTTCAAAATCAACATTGTATTCCCATTAAACAATTTGCTGAGCAGTTCATGTTGAGACACCTAACAATAAGATACCTCGTCCACATCTAACTCACAGCAAAAGAGAAAGGGGGAGGGGGGGACAAAAATCACTTCGAACAGCCCGCCCCGAAGCAGCAGCTGATGTGACAACACAGGAGGTGATGCGGGACTTTTCTGCAGGGAAACAGCACAAGCAAGGCTGGATTAAGAGCCCCCTTCCTGTGCGTCACAATCGCAGTCTTTCTCAAAACCTGAAATAGCCATTCCTTAACTGAGCACGCTATTAAAAATGCACGCTTAGCGGAATCGAGAGTTGCCCCCAGCTTAGGATCTGTAAACAAGTTTTCTGTCCCAAGGGAATGAGGCAGAAATGTACGCATTCCTAGAGAAATGCGTACACATGTCTACGCTGCAAACATTCTCCAGTTTAAAGGCCCAACTTTCACTGGGCAAGGATGCCTGAGAGAGCCTAATGCATCTGGGAGAGATGCCATCAAATGCTTACAAATTCCTAGGCTGATTTGGAGAAAGCCACAAGAGCCAAGCTGTTTGGAGCGGCAATGGATCCGGACCGATCGGACACAGAGTGCCACAAGGATGCTTAAACCTTTTTAAGTCTTCAGGAAGCATTCAGATTGGCAGAGTAGTACCCTTTAAGTACAGGATCTGAGCGATTCTGGGATGGAGACAATTCTAGAAAGCAACTTGTTTTTCCCATAATCATTTGCATTGGCTGAATACCTTGTCATGCAAATGAAACATTTTGGAATTGCCAGGTCTCAGCATGCGGCCCTCCTCTTCTCCCCAAAGATGTCAGATGCTCAATGAAGGGATCTTGAGACTTGCCCTAGCAACCAAGCAAAGGTCAGATTCCTCTCTCTGTGGATGTATGTCTGTAATTCCTTTTCCATCCAGAAATTGTTCAGTTTGCTCACATACACAAAATATTCTTTCCTTCCTCAGCAGAAGCTCTTTATAGAAGTTGGGGATGGCCCACCACTAATGCTGCTTCTGCAAGAGGTGTGAGGGTGAAAGAGGCACTGAACTGGATCCAGCACGGGTCCAAAAGGAGCTGGGGGGTTCCTTTAGCACCGTGTTGCAGCAACCCCTCCATGCCTCACCACCCCCTTTTCCCAGCTTTGGTCACCACTCCAAATCCCTCTTGCTAAGAAGCGAATCCAGCATCGTCCGCACACAAAGCCACCATTAAAGGCAGAAAGGAACTCCCATCCACTCCCCAAGAGTGTTCAAGGCAGCAACTTTTGCTGGTGCAAATATGGGAAGAGAGGGAAGAACGTTACTACAACATGGAGCTAAGCTAACTACAATCTCTCCTTCAGCGTGTGCTGCCTTAAATTCTTTTGTGGAGGATCAGCTCAGTGCTTCCGTACATCCCAAGCAAAGCCACTGGCCAGGTTCAGACACAGTGCTGAATACAGTTTAGCTCTACACAAACGAACCCTCCCCAGCACACGCTGTTCTTCTTACCCATGGAGGCACACACCAAAGGAGCTTATAGCATCTATCTTCTTTCTTTAAGCTAACCTTGTTTTGCTGTTATATCCAAACCAAATGCTGGTTAATTTTTTTAAACCTTGGTTTATCAAAACAAGTTAGGATTGAAAACCCTCGTTTGACCATGGCTTGTTTCAAACAAACCACTGTTTAAAAACGAATCACAGTTTGGATGCAAAAAGCAACGTGTTTGTTTAAATAGCAGAATGAATGTTCCAGTTTCTTCCCTCCCGGCACACACCAAAGGAGAGGAGAGGAAGAGAAAGAGAAAGAGAAAGAGAAAGAGAAATAGGAAGAACTGAATCCATGGCATGCTCAGCATGGCATATGTGAAGAGCGAGAATTTTCTGCCATCATTTTGCACGCTCTCAAACACTTAAAATGCATAGTTATTAAATGAACTTGATTAACAGTAAAGTTCAGGGCTGGCAATATTTTTTACATAAAAAACTAACTTGAAAAAAAATCACTGCAAGACATGGTAATAGTTTCTTGCTTGGAAAACTGAAAAAGGGAAAAAAGATTCAGGATCCTGGACAGATCGACTAATCTATGTAATGACAGAAAACAGAACCTCCATATTCAGAGAGCGCATACCTTGAGAGTGACAGATGCTGGAGAAGGCTATCTCCACAATGCCCTGCTTGCAGGTTTCCCAGGGACTAGTGTCTGGATGCTGTCTGGACAGAGAGCACTGTGTGGAACGGACCTTCTGCTGGATCCAGAAAGTCAGCTACATCCCCCTGTGCAAGATGCCCTTTACCAGCAAGTAAGCTGCAAACAGTCTTCGAGCATTATAAAGAAAGACTTCCAAGTGAGGAAGTATAACTTCCAAGTGGGCTGAGACCCCGTTCCATTCCCCCATCCCTTAAAAACTCAGCAAATAGCACGGCACTGAACCCAGAAAGGCAGCTTGGAAGGCCAGGGAATGCGTACAGGTCCCCCTCAGCTGCACAGAATGGCTAGAATAAGCACAAGCTGCAGAGATCAGAAGTGCAAGCAAACAACACTCCCAGTTGCCCAACTTGGGGCCATCTGGACAAGCCTTTACATATCTCCATGTCGGAATCCTGGGCAAGAGCCATAAATCCCGGGGCTACACAACAACCTGAAGGCCAGGTATGCCTGCCACTGGCGAGTGAGTGAGCAGGCACACAACCTGTCGTAGCGTCAGCATGTCCGAGAACAGCAGAGCCGTGCTTCTGGCTCTGTAAATCTTTCCCAGACCTCCTTGCAGTGGTGGACCATTTATCATCCCTGGGACTCCTCTTGGGTTTCCTCCAAGCTGCCAATCTGCCTCTGCCCCAGCAGCTGATTTATGATCTTCATCACAAGTAGGGAACAAGGGGACTTCCAGGTCCTCTTCAACGAGGAGAGTTAGCTACTTTCACGACAGCATTTCTGGTGACCAAAGTACCCAGAAACGGGTCTCTTTGCTAGCGGTAGTGAAAACCATCCCAAGAACCCCTGGCTTGGAAATAAATTGCTCTGCCCCTAGCCCAGCACTCACTAGATGTGTTTTGCTAGCATTCCCACCAGTCCCACTGGCCATGCTGGCCAGGGATTATGGAAACTGTGGCCCAGGACACTGGGAGAACACTGGGTTTGGGATTATCGCAGCCATGGCTAAGCTCCTCGTAGCATCCAGGAAAACACAAATCATGCAAACTTTTCAGACCCTGAAACTGTTCAGGAGGGAAAGAAGCAGAACCCGCAACCCGACCCCCCTTTTCTGTTGCCACACTACCCCATTGCCATGTCCGTCTGCCAACAGCAACCGCTCGGGGAGACCTACTGGAATGGCTGCAATTTGTTTTATGGAACAGGTTTGCAGCTACTGCTGCAAAAGGTTTTCCGGGTTTCATTTCATCCGCCTTTTCCTTCCTGTTTTTCTCTATCGCATTAGCCTGCATGCATGCACACCGCCAGGACAGCCACCCCAGAATTATGACGCTATGCATGCACCCATCCATATGCTAGGGAAACAGATCCTTCACCCCGTCGATGCCCAAGAGAATTCTGGGAACTTGGCAAGACAAGGATGTTGGAACGGGCGCGAGCAGCCGGCCCTTCACTGAGCGCAGCATTGGTTGCTCTGAAGGTTTAAAAAAGGAAAACAAGATCAAAACTTGAATCTGCCCCATAAATTGGAGGAGAGCTGGGAAAGGGAGGAAAATGAGATGACCAGGCATCAGTGGGACAGGTGCGGCCAGCGGAGCATGGGGCCGGATGCCACGCTGGAGGACCTTGCCCAGGTTCCCTCCAAACCTGGCAAAGCCATGGCTGCAAAATTGGATCGTGGGAGCTTAAAGGTCCTCTGTGCAACACAGATGGATTGTGGACATCATCCCCTCAATGGGGCGCATGGTTACAAAGAAGGTCAGGAGGATTATTTGAACAATGGAAAGCCGAACACTGCCGAGACAAAAAGAAGGTTGCTGAAGTTGCAGGGCCGGGCAGGCTTAACTCCTCTTTGCTCTTCAGTCTGGAAATCCGCACAGCACCTACTCTGAAATCCAAGCCACAGCTCTGGGAGAGGATGCCAAATATCAGTATTCCAAGCCCCCCTTGGTTGCATGAGCACAGAGCAGGCAGGCAGGCAGGGACCAGGATCTCATCTTGGCGGCCGACGGGACATTTCTCTGGCATGCAATTAATTCTCCCACCCTGATAATTGGAACTGGCTCTATAGTTCTAACCCTGATTAGCAGACACCTGGTCTTCATTAGCAAACCTTTGCTTACACACATGCACAATTTTTCCCATTCACCACTTAATTAAAATGAAGCATCTCAACTGGAGCCTCCCCAGAGGTCTTCCTCTACCTTGAACGACACACAGGCCCTTCCTGGGGGCTGAGGCACAAGAAAGGCATGGACACGTCCAGCTCAAGATCCTTTGCCACTCCTAGAATCATTTTCCACAGGGCCTGCTTCCTGCTGCAGAGGACCAGGCAACGGGCTGCCTTTCACTAGCTGGTGTTTCTGTTCCTGTGCTGTGAAACCCATAATCCAGCACCAGAAATGCCAGTACTTATTTAAATATAAGTGTTTCCAGTGCTGTGTTATTGGCACCAAGGCAGAACCTCAGGTTAAGGGGGTCAAACCTGGGATTCCCCCCGTCCAGAGGTTTCCTGCCTTTTGTGCCATTCCCTAGCCCCCACCCTTCTAAAAAGTTAGAATGCCTCTCCCCTCTCCTGCTTTGCAGCCCCGCGATTGGCCTCCAGAAGACGATTTCACCTCAATGAAGATGCCGCCGAATTTCCATAAATAATGCCCTTTGATAGCCGCATCCTTTTCCAGTCATGTCCCTTAGCCTTTTTAAAAAGCCATCTAGACCATATCTGAACAACTGAGGGCCTGGTTACCCGAAGGAGCATCTCCTTCCATGTGCGCCTGCCCGCCCCTTAAGCTCTGGGGCAGATGCTCTTCTCTGGCTGACCTCCCTGAAGGAGATTAGCAGGGTGGCTACCCAGAGAAGGGCCTTCTCTGCAGTGGCACCCACTGGTGGAATTCGCTCCCCAGAGCAGTTTGCCTGGCACCGTCACTTTATTCTTTTCTGCACCAGGCCAAACCCTTTTTATTTTCCCGATGTTTTAAGACCTGACTGTTTTAATTGGGGTTTTATAATTAGTTACATTTTAGGGTGCTGTGTTTTTAAAAAAAATACATTTTGTGTTGTTAAACTGTCCCGAGACTTTGATAATGGGACTGTCTACAAAAGTTTTAAATAAATATCTTGTAGCAGTGAATTCTAGAAATCAGGCTTCTCCAACAAGGCACCTTACCTGGGTGCCGGATTGTAACAGCCTCCATTCCCAGCCAGCACAGGCAACAGCTGGCTTGGGGAAGCGTGCTGTAAATTAATCCTATGTTGTATGAAGAAGCAAGGGCATTCGCTGATCCTGAATCTATTGCTAATCAAGTTCATTAGATGACCTCAGGTGGGACTGATGGCGCTTCCCAGAGACGGCCACACAGAAGTCCATCTCCAAATCAAATTTGAGCTACTGGCTTTTACATTCACCGTCTTAAACAGCTGGGGATGAGATAAGCCATGTTTATACAAGCACATACTTCGCATAGATTTTTCTTTTACTGACCTGATTACATTATTTCAAGTCTTGCACAGCATTGGCTTCCCTGGTGCAGAATTTGACATTTCCGACTGCAAGAGGAATAGCGCTTCCCAGCCCTTGTCGTGGAGCGGCTGTCCTTTGGGAATGGATCCAAGTGTACGTGGACCACACGAGGAGCCAAGCTGTCTTTGCTAGGGCTTAAATTCAGCTTGGACCTGCCAGAGCTCATCCTCATCATCATCATCGCATTACATCTGTATCGCACCTTCCTTCCTCTTGAAAGAAACTCAAGGCAGTTTACAAGGTTCTTCTCTCCATTTTATCCTAGTGACCTTGTAAGGAGGGTCAGGCTGCGAATCAGTGCACCCAGTGAGCTTCAGGCTGAGCGGGGAGTAGATCCCAGATCTCCTGAGTCCCAGTCCAGCCCTCTAACCACTACACCACCTGGCTTAGAACCTGTTTTGAATGCCTGCCAGCCAGTGCCTCATCTTAAGAGCATCTCTCTCTCTCTCTCTCCCTCCCTCCCTCCCTCCCTAAGATTCAGTTGTGGGCAACAGGAGCTTAACCTCGCATGTGCTAGTCTTTTGGCCTCATCCCTCTTGCCTCTGACCATGCCCCTCCCTGGAATATGGCCCCCGAGAGCTCCTCCCTCATGTTCAAAGAGGCTCTGCACCCCTTCCAGATGTTACAGCTGGATCTCAAAATTTGTCACACTAGCCGTGGCCAAGGAACAAGCACCAGAACGAAGTGGTGTAGAAAAGAGCAGGTGTGAATCTCAACAGCTGGGCTCATCCAACCGTCTAGAATTTGTCCTGCGCAAGTGAAAGGATGCCATCCATTCTTATAGGGAAAAACTGAATGCTACACTTGGGAACCATGTTTTGAGGGTGGCCACAGAACACCATCTGCTACTCTTGTGTAAGACAGCCCAGCCTTCTCCAATGTAGACAATTACTGTGTTCTGACAGTATGTTAACCACACTCAAGCACTGCGTGAACTAGTCCACAGGTTGTACTTGAAACATAGGTTATCATGTTGTCTGAACTCATCCATGCTAACAAGCCATGGCAACAACCAGCAGACAGGGTTCATTGGTGGGCTGTAGACTGTGGGATGTTCATGGTGAAAAAACCATGGGTTGTTAATGCAACTGGGTTGAGGCAACATGACAACCCACATTTCAAGGACAACCCGCTCTCAACACATACTCGACTCTGGTCCTTCCTGAAAGTAGCTCCAGGTTCATGGAAAGGGGGAGTCAGTATTTCCAACATTCCCCCTCAACAATGCAAGGTGGGGCTGAGGGTTGGGAGGGTGGATAGAAAGAAATAATGCAGAGTGGTCTGCAAGGAAAGTGCTCGATGTGGCAAGATCGAGCACTCAATTTGTATGCAGCAGTTCTCTGGGTCAGTATCTAGGATATCCCAGGTAGGAGGTGATGGGGAAACATCTCTGCCTTTTTTTTTTTTTTCCAGAGAGCCATTTCTTCTTAGGGTAGGAAATACTGAACTGAATGGAGCAGTAATTTGACCTGGTTACAAGCCAGTTTCTCACAGGGGTTTCCTTTCATGGCTTGGGGACCTTAGGAATTTTGAAAGGATAAGGGACAAAAGCCAAGCCTAGAAACCTGGCCTCATCTGGCCTCATCGACAGCTCAGAGATGCTGGAAGAGAGCTCTCCTACCATCCACCATCTATCAAACTTGGCAAACCTTTAAATAATTAGAAATAAAGCGACATCAGTGCCTCAGCACATGCACAGAGACCTGTTCTCCTTTTCTGCACTGAATAATCACAGTTCACTGTACAGATCTGAGAGAAGGGCACCCAAGCAGGCAGCAGGGAGCTGAAGCCAGCATGAGCGCGGCAAACTCTCTTTCTAGAAATCCAAGCTGCAGTTCTAAGCAAGCCGGCCCTGTTGACCTTAGCAGGGCTTTCTTCTAAGCAAATATGCACAGGATAAGGGCAACAGATGTGCAATGTCTGGTCAGGTTGCTGGGAAAGCATCCAGTATCCGTGCTCCATCTGTGTCTATACACATACACACATCTGCAACGAAACAGCTGGACCTGGCTGGAAATGTAACTCGGGGCAAACACAGTCTGGTCCCACTGAGACCGCTCCTGGCTTCGGCACACATCAGCGATAAAGACGCCCCAGCTCTTTTCCCATCCCAAATATCAATAGCGGAGATAAAAGAGGGAAGGGGTCTGCCCAGGACCCCACCCCAGGGATACCCCGCAGCTTATGTCCATCCCAGCTTATGTCACAAGCAGCTGCCGCATCATCATCCCTGGTGTGGTTGTCTTAGCAACACCCCCATCGGCTGTTGCTAGGTACCACAAATCTGAATCGGTGGCATGTGGTGGTGGTGGTGGGGTGGGGGAGGGGAGGAGGAGGAGGACCGTTTATTGCTGTGTCAGCTCGTTCTTTTATCCCACCCCCCACTCCCTCCTGCTCGGGGGTCTCCATGGAATCGACAGCGCAGCCGGCTGCAACCGTCAAGGTCAGGTTCCCCCTTGCCAAGGTCAACAGCCCATCGCACGAGGCGGCTCTGCAGACCGACCTCAGGCCGCCCGACTGCAGCCCCTCGCTCAGCCCCGTCTCCAGGCCTGCTCACTCGCCTCCAGCTCTCCCAACTTGCTCCTGCGCTCCTTTCCCCCATCTCCCCGTCCCCGGTCCCCTGGTCCTTGAAATAGAAAACATACTTGACTAATTCTGCACGTTTCTCAAAAAGTGTCAGAAGGACGCTCCCCAGGGAGGCCTGGACGGCTGCCAGGGAAGGCGCGAGCAGCTCCCGGGTTCCTTCCCAGTGGGTTTCTCGTTTGAGCCAGAAGGCGGAGTGCCAATCCACTGCCCGTCTCCCACAATTAGTCCAATATAAGAGGCTTGGCCTGGAAGCGAGAATAGCGAACAGAGCAATTATTCATTCTCTTCCAAAGTGTTAGAATTCAGGCCTGCCTGATGAATCTGATTGACAGAGGGCTTAGGACAGACAAGACAAAGTTATCCCTTCACGTGATGCATAACTAATCTGCAAAATTCATCACCAGCGGGTGCTGCAATGGCCCCTTCTTGTAAGTAGCTTAAAAAAAGTTACTGGATAAATTTCTGCAGGACAACTGCTAGCCTCCCTGGAAGGGTGGAAAGCTAGATTATGAGGATGTCCTGTTTCCGTTCACAGCATTTATAAACCACTCACTATCCAGGAAAAAAGATTCCCGAGTGTTGAACGCTTAAAAAGGGAGGGAGCCCAAAAAAGGGAGACGGTGTGGTTGGAGGGCGGGATGGGGGCTCAGGAGACGCAGGTGCAAGTCCTCATTTGGTCATGAAGCTCACCAGGTGACTTGGGGCAACTCACTCTCCATGTAACCTACCTAACAGGGTTGTTGTCAGAATATAATAGAGAGGAAGAGGGTTACGTAAATTGCCTTGGGTCCATGAAAGAAAAAGCTGGGAAATAAATAATAAACAAGTAAGTTTTTTTAAAAAGAAAAAACAGAAATATTTTAAATCAAGCTGTACCAATAAAACTGTGGCTGCTCATTCCAGAAAAGCTTGTTTACACAAGCAAAGTAAAGCTGACACCTGCCTGTCATCAGCTTGCAGGAAATTATTTATAAGTAAGTAAATTCCAAAGGCCCAGTCATGTGAGTGGACTGCGAACGACCCTCAGGTCCAGATGTTGCTGGATTCCTTCACCCCAGAGAGTTGTAGCCCAACAACTCCGAAGGCCATGTGTTCCTGCAACACTCTTGTTCCAGGGGTGTAGCTACCTCCATGGACACAGGAGACCCCACTGTACAGAACAACTGCCAGAGACAAACGGGGGAAACTGCTTGCCTTCTCCAGCATTTCAGTGTTTGCCTCTTCAGTGCCGGAGAGGAACGCCGAAGCTCTGCACAGCCTGGCGCCCTCCAGATGCCCGTGACGTCCAGCCACTGGCCAAGCCGACAAGCACATCTGCAGGGCCCAGGGCTGGAGAAGGGTGAGCTAGAAGGACTTGTGTCCACATGGCATTTATCATCAGTGAGCCTAAAAGGGCAACTCTGTGATCCCTAATCGCAACAGGCGCAAAAAGTTTGCAACAACAACCAAGGAGAGAGACAGGAGTCCTTTAATCTGATGGTCTCTCATCAGGGTTGCACAAAGCAGGCCCAAGAAGTGGGAGAGCTAACCTTGGAACTGTAAAGGCTGATGCACTGACCAATCCGAGCACACACCTTTCTTGTGGGGGTTGCCTTGGGCAGGATCCAGCCGCCCCCTTGGCAGCCCTTCACTGCCCCTACTTGTCTGCTTTGTAAGCCCCGGATGGAAGAATTCCGTGTAGACACCGGAGGGGCTGAAGGTCAGGATTCCTGGCATTTCGTTACCAGAGCCCGCTCAACTGGACCCTTATGCAGCGTCCACAAAGGGGCCTATTGTTCCGCCTGTCCAGACACTACTCCGGGCTGATTTCACTTCTAGAGTCATGCTCAAAAAGAAGAAATTGCTCAATGTGGAGAGGCGTGAGTGTCTGCATTCAAGGACCGCCCCTGGCCGTAACAGCATTGTGTGAGCATGACGCTCCTTACCAGCCTCAGTTCCCCATCTGTAAAATGGGAATTCTATGAAAAACTGAGGCTATGAGAGGCTTTGAAAATTTCAGCTGGAGACAGAGATCATTCTGAAGCAAGCTGAAAGTGGCTGAGAAGATGTCTCGTGCCCCCTTCTTTCTGTCCCATGGTCACCTGTGGTCAATCACATTTTTCAGGGTTCAGAAAAATCACCATCATCATCATCATCATCATCTCTATACCACCCACAGCCAAAGCTCCCTGGGTAGTTCGCAACATTAAGTCACCCATCTATATTTCAACCAGGCCCAACCCTGCTTAGCTTCCAAGATGAGGCAGAATCCAGCATTTTACCAGGGACAAAAAGGGTTTTCTGCACACAGGGTACAAGTAAGCAATCCCTCTTTCAGGCCACCTTCAACTCCCCCAAAAAAACCTTTGTTGTCTTCCTGCAGAAATGTGTGCTGTATAAACAGAGCATTTTCACAAATGACGCTAAGAATGGCATTTGAATTTCTCATGTCTGCAAATTGAACGAGCCACATTGATTAGAATGCACATTCAATTTACAAAATTGTGCCGCTTCATTCCATATTGCATTAACATCATTCAGAAGTGATGCGTTGAGAGACTAAATACAACTCTCACGTTCCCCAAACATCCTCCAAGAGGTGTTGTGGGAAAAGGCAAATCAAAGTATTCCTTCCCCTCCTGCCTTCTCTATGGGGAGCAATATGGAGAGAAGCGGGGAGGCCGTGGAAGATGGATGCGACATCCCTCTTTCAGAAATAAACCGGAGTGGAGAGTCATAAGGAGCAGGGTGACCAAACGCAGGAGGGGGAATGGGGAATCCTTCTGAATCCTTAGCCATCTTGAGACCTTGACAGAGCAATAGCGATGAGACCAAATAGCAATATTCAACTCCACGAATCCAAATTCCTGTCATCTTTTAGAGCAGTGGCTTTCAACCTTTCCACGGCTGGGGACCGGCATAAACAGGAAAACCACCTCGGGGACCACTGAGCCAGAAACAAAAAGCCCCATACATGTAATATAGTATTCTGTGCATTAGTTTCCAAACACAATACCAAAGAAAGGAAAAGTCTCCAAAACAACCATAAACCGAGCAACAAAAAATGCCACCAAAAGAACAAAACACCGAAATTGGTGCAGCGGGGCTCCCAGCTGGCTCCAGCCAAGCCGTCTCTCCCCTCCCTGCCCCGCTGGTGGCACTAGCACTGGCACCCGCCCCACAAACGCAACGCCAACCAAGGAAGAGGTGGTGGTGCACAGCCAGTCCCCACACCGGTTCGCAGTGAGCGGGATGCGCCCCCCACCCAGACCAGCAGGAAATCTGCAGCCTGGTGCGGTCCACAAGAGGCTGGCTGAAAACCAGAGCTTTAGAGCACTGGACCTCTTCCAGCAAAGTTCGATGCAGCCGGCCAGGCCAGCAGAGCCAGGGTGGTGCAGTGGTTAAGAGCGTGGGTCCGGGACTCAGGCGACCTGGGTCCTAGTCCCCGCTCAGCCATGGAACTCACAGGGTGACTCTGGGCCAGCCCGACCTTCCTTGCAGTGAGGATGGAGTTGAGAGAAGGGCGCAGAGAATTATATAAATTGCCTCGAATTCCGTGAAAGGGCAAAAAAGGCAGGGATATAATGCATAATTCAAAATATCAGCAGACATTAGCTGAAGGCTGTTACTGTCACTAACTAGGCCTAAGGAGACAGTGTGTCCCAGTGGTTAAAGCATTAGATGGAGGATGCAGGAGATCCAAGGTTCCAGTCCTCACCTGGCCATGAGCCTCACTGGCTGGCTTTGGGCCAATCATTCACTTCCAGCCCAGGCTACCTCAAAGGTTTGTTGCTGGTGATAAAATGCAGTGGAGGGGGATAAAATGGATTGCAAGAGGGAGAAAGGTGATCATGATGAGGAGGACGAAAGATGGGAGGCATTTCAGCCTTTTAGAATGAGGCAAACCTCCCTGAAAGTCAAGGAACCACTAAATGATCATGGGGTGAAGGAAAGGAGTGGGGTCTTCTCAAAAGCATCACTGAGAGGAATGGGACCCCCAGTGGGCCGAATAAGACTCCGTGGCCCACGATTCCACACCTCTGCTCTGGAAGGTACAAGAAACAGAACCCAGTGAGAAGCCCTGCAGATCGAAACAAGATTAAAGAGGATTTAGGCTGGGTCTCAGGGGCTGACCAGCTGAAAGATGAACCATAAGCAAGCACAAAGCTACATGGTCCCAGTCTGTTCCACTATGGTGAAATCTTTCCCTGCTGTTCGGTCCATATTTCTAAATATGCATTTATGCAACTCATGTGCTCTTTTGCACTTTTTTGCGGTGATGCGTGATCGTTTTTTTTGAAGTGGTCGCCCTGATTAAAAGGCTCAGGACAGCAACAGGAAGACCCCTTCACATCTGGTCACCTTTATTTATATACTTATTTATTTACTTATTTTTTGATTTATATCCTGCCTTCTTCCTACAAAGGGCTCAAGGCAGCTTACATCATTCTCCTCCTCCATCTTATCCCCACAACAACAACCCTGTGAGGTAGGCTGGGCTGAGAGTCTGTGACTGGCCCAAAGTCACCCCGTTGGCTCCCTGGCTGAGTGGGGACTCGAACCCGGATCGCCTGAGTCCCAGTCCGGTGCTCTTAACCACTGCGCCACACTGGCACCACATCATTAGAAGCATACAAGTGCTGAAAAAAAGAGAGTTGAAGGGCCATACTCTCACCTTCAGGAGGTGGGTGTTTTAAGAGAACAGTTTTGTGTTTTAATTCCTCCTTCTCACTCTCCTGATTCCACTCACCTTTCTCCACTTTTTTTTAAAAAAGCCCTTTGAGCCTTCCTGAACTTCTGCAAGGATTTCAGCACACAAGCCTGGCCCAATTTAATAATGAGATCATCATTATTTAGGTTTCTAAAAATGTACACAACAGCCCAAAGGCCTCTGAATGCCTATACATAATAAAAACACTATAAATCTTTCACAAGCGTGCACACACAAAAGGATAGCAGATTAAAGTGAGATAAAACAAAAGATTAAAATGTTTTAAAAGTTCAAAACATAAAGCCACAAAGACTGTGGATGATTAACGCCATCGAAGGCTTTCTCTGCAGGCAGGGCTGGGGTATGAAAGGAGGGTGTCGAAGAAAAGTTGCGCTGGAACTGCTGCAGGAGCGTGACAAGGGATGAGGAAGGACAGAAACAGAGCGAGTCAGAAGGGGCCTCCCGGGCCATCTAGTCTGACCTCCGGATGTCCATTGCCACGTTCAGTCCTAGTCTGACCATCCTCCACCTGAGAGCTGAACTCTCCAGTAATTCACCACAGTTCACCTTTTAATAAACAAGCACAGGATTGCGCTCTCAGGCATTTCTGGTGTCCGTTGTGGCCCAAGGGCAGCCCTCCCGAGCTGCTGCCATCCAGATGTGCAGAACGGCCAGCCCCAGCCAAAGGGCTCCTTCTGCCTTAGGCGACAGGCACATCTGGATGACGGCAAAACGGGGGCCGGAAGGCTATCCTTCGTTGTGATGTGCCGTCAAGTTGCTCCCAATTTATGGCGACCTTAGGAATGAAAGCCTTCCAAAGCATCTTATCCGTGGCATCCCAGTTGTTAAAGGCAGGGAAGGCAAATCACTCCTTAAGATGACGCCATGCCTGCCCCGTCCCAGCAGTTCATGACAGGGAGGTGGGGGCAGGGATGAGTCTATGCACCTTTCTCAACTTTTTGTTCTGGAAACAGCTGCCCCTGCTCTCTCCCTGTGGCACATCCAGGATCAAAGGTGGGCAGAGAATAGTCTGGAATGTTCTGCCAGATTTCTGGGCCATCTATGGCAGCCCGGCAGGGGCTTCTGATGCTCAAAAACACCAAAAATGAACAATTTTCTTCTCCCTCCAGGCTGCTGAGAAAGAATTGGACGAAGTGTGTGACTGGGTTGTGAGTTTGGTTCTGGAACAGAAAAGAATTTTCTTGCCTCTTGGGCTGAGCACATGCTCAGAGTCCCCCTTGTTCCTTAGGAGAGCATCCCCCCACTTCCCCAAGGACCTGTTTTTCACTCTCTCCAACTGACAGCCCTCGGTATCCGAGTAAAACAAAAAGATAGATTGCACAAGCCTGACACGCAGCCCAGCCCCTGGGCTCAGCTGATCTTTCTGAGGTGGGCAAAGGCGTTGTCCCGTCTCTCAAAAGGGACTCGACTGGATGACCTCTTGGTCTCCCTTTGGCCCTATAATTTGGAGGGCTGTAGCTCAGCGGAGAAACACCAGCTCTGCAGGCCAAAACTTCCACATTCAGTTCTCAGCATTTCCAGGTAAAGCGGAAAAGCCCCTGCTGGGAATTCTGACGGGCTTCAGGCTGGGCCAGACTAACACCCTGGCTCAACAGAGGCTCCTGTTCTTGAAAGGACTCAAATCTATCCCTCTGGCTCCCACCTCCACCCGCTTTTCAGCTGTCCCAGAATTGGAAGCAGGAATCCCGCCTCCCAGCTCCTCCTGTCTTAATTAAAAAGAAATGTGTAGCTCTCTAGCAGTTATCAAAGCCGTGGTTATGGGGAGTGGCAGAGCAGGAAGGGAGAGAAGAAAGTGCGAATGGTGTCAAGAAAGCAGAAGAAAGCCGTTCCTTCCGGCCAGGCAGGCACTAGAGTCAGCAGAGCAAAGTGCATCCTCCTCCAAACCGGCCGGTGTCTGGTGCAGAGAGCCCAGCCTAGATAAGAGGACTAAGCACTGAAGACAGCCAAGCGCTGGCTTTCTGTCAGCTCAGCTGTCGGGGTAACTGCTTTGGGAACATCCGTGAGGCAAATTAAGGCTAGATCCCAGAAAGGAACACAGAGGGGTAGGTGAACGAGGGCTTTTCCGCATCCATCATCCTGTTCCAGATGTCTGACAAACTGCTGCTCTGTGGTAGCAAACAGCGCTAAGGACTCCGCCTGCAGCTTTGGGTCACTGCTGCCCATTTGATGTGGATCAGTCGCCTACTTAACACCCTCAGTCAAGCTGTCGGATTCGGTACTGTTCAGGTGGCAGAAGGGCGACGTTCGCCCCGTACTTCGGGCGCAGGCTTGCAGGCTGAGCTGCAGGCTCTGAAACAATTCACATTGTGAGGACGCTGCCGGTGGAGAGCAAGTGATCCTAGATTTATTATTTAAACAGACTTGCAACACTGAATGCCTAGAATTACAGAGGACTGAAAGCTTGTCAAGCAGAACCTCCTGCTGCACTGAATGATTTAGGAATGGTTTACATCAAAGACTATTGCTTCCCACATGAATCCGCCCATGCATTAAGATCAGCCTTGAAAGTTTTCCGACAGAATCCCATAGCACTGAAGGTAAGAGCACTGATGACCAGGCCCAGGGCCTCCTGGGGGATGGCACCCCAATCTTGGAATTTTCTCCCCAGAGGCGCATGCTTGACACAATGCCATTTCCCCCCAATATCTACTGTTTTCTAGATATTAAAAAACCCCTGTTTTTATCTTGGGATACCATTTTTCCACCAGCCAGGTTCTTGTTACTTGGTTATAATGGTTAAAGTTAACATTGTTTAAAATTGAAACTTGGACATGCCTCTGATAATTGGCTTGAAGAAGTGAAGTATTAAGCAAATGTGATAGTAAATACGGAGCCATCTCCCTGCTACCCAACCCAGATATTAAATTTAAATCGCACTGATTTTACCTTGGTCGAGATCCAGTGAGTAGCGATCCCACCAAAACAACCCTGAGCCACACACTCTTCCTCAGGACAAGAATGCCCAGCCACGTGCCCCAGGAGACGCAAAGGCCAGGGGCGCAATCACGCCCCGCATCTCTCGAAGCCATGGAGAATGGCATCACAGTAAATTTGGCCAGTCACAGCAAATACCCACTGCAAGCTTATTTCTTCCTACGGCCCACGAGGTCATCTTCCCTGGGACCCAGAACCGCTCAGGAAACACAACAAATGCTAGGGCATTCCACACCAGAGTCCGAGTCCCCTTTCTGCTGCTGCTATGAATATCAGACATCACAAACAGGCATCACAAGCTGGGGAAGAGACATCTACGGCTGTGCTGGCCAGTTTCGACAGGCTTCCATCACTCCCCATCTGTCTCTGCTCTGATCCCAGCCAAGCCTGCCAGCCAGTCCCTGTAAGTATTAGATTAATAAGGTGACAATTCCATTTACATGTTGTTGAACATTTCCATCCAGCCCGTAATATAGCCGTTCCCGGATCCCAGCCAATCACCAGCCAAAACCTGGCAGAATGACAGCTTGCACAACTCATCAAATGCCCCCATGAGCCCTTCTCTTTGGGATATTAGCCCCTCCCATGGGGAACAGACGTCCGGAGGAGCCAAAGGAGGGTCTGCTGTATCTAACCCTCCTCAGATCCTTTCCTTCTTTTCCTCACAACTCTACCAAAGTTTGGGAAGGACTGGAAGGGACAGCAGTGGAGCAGAGCGCATGGGGGCGCATTCAACACCCCACTGCAGCCACGAAGGCCTCTGTAGCGAAGGGAGGGAGGCGTCAAAAGGCAAGGCAAGGGGCCACCGGGAACAGCCTTGCCGAAGCTTCCACTGGCCTGACAGCTGAGCGGAGAAGAGAAGAATTGGCCTTTTGACGGACAGTGGGATGTGGATGCCAGCAGTCCGTGGAGCTCTGCAAGAAAGAGAGCATGACCTAGCATTCTTCGAAGGCCATGAGTGTGAGCCTAGAAGCCTCAAAGCGGCCCACAGGCCCAGATAAGGACCTCATTGTTCTGCTGCTGACTCACACGTCTTCCATCATCAGACTGGCTGGCCAGCTCCTCCAGATCCCTCACTCAGCCATCACAATAAGGTAGAAATTAGTTCATCGTTCTGGCCAGGTGAATGCAAAGCGCACACACTAGAAGGAGCCTCTTTCATCCAGGTTGTGCTCCATTTCAGCGAAGCTCTCAGGAGAGGCTTTCCACCGGGGCTGAAGACAAAGGAGAAGGGCCAAAGCTGAACCGGACAGGGCCAAAACGCCAGCCCAGCTTCGTTCAGAGCTCTTTCCTATCCGCAGCTAAGCCTCAGGAGAGCGTCCTCGATCTTCTAGAAAGGGGAAAGCTCCACAGAAGCTTGGAGACCACTCAGTCACCAGTGGCATGGGTAGGGGAAGGGGCTGTGGTGACTTGGGACAATGCCAGGAGGGCATGCCAGACCGGGAGTCCAGGAGGGCTGGATGTGGTCCCCAGGCCTGACATTCTGCACCAAGGACTCGGGAGTCTCTTCCACATGATCTTCCAAGGCCCCCCACATACTGTGGTCAGCAGATCCCTGCAAGAACACCTGCCCTGCACACACCCAGACTTCAGAAACAATGGGCACTGAGCACGACAAAAGGCCAAGCCTTCGCGCAATCAGGAAAGGGAAAGCTCCCTGGCTGTGTGCCAAGCAGTACACGCCTAAAGGCTGATCACATCCTGCCCGTGTACAAAGACTTCATACCCAACAGGGAGAATCCCTTCCCAAGTGGCGGCCCTTGGTGTTAGCCGAAGAGGCCGCTAAACAAAGCGGGCTGCATATGGAAAAATGAATGGCTTGGCATAGTTTACTGAGTCATAAACAGATCATCCCCTAGCTATGCAGCCAAAAGTGTAGGAAAGCGGAGCAAATCGGGCCAATTTCCTAACAGAACGAAACCACTACTGCTACAGAATGACTGGAACACACCCGTCTTTTTACACTGCCCTCACTGCCAAAAGAAGCAAGCAACCCGTCGAAAAGGATGCTTATTTGGACCGACCTGGCTGCTAAGCAATATCCCCCACCCCCCCGCACTGTTGTGACCCGTTTGCAAGCAAGGCTCCCTGATGCAGCCAGAACTGTTAATTAGCTCCATATCCTAAGTAAGCTGAGTGATTGCACAGCACTGCTTTAGAAACTCCACAAACAAATTAAACCACAAGCTTGCACCTTCCCTTGGTGTCAGCTCCTGCTTGCAACACTTGGCACCTGCAGACAGGGAGTGAGCTTCAGCAAGCCAAACCCTCCACTAAGTCCTTCTGGCCACTGTGCAGCAGAAAACACACACACACACACACACACACACACACACACCCACCCACCCACCCAGAGAGAGAGCGAGAGCGAGAGCGAACCATGAAGGCCTGCCATGTCTCCTGCTGAAAATTAAATACTAGCAACTATATTGCTCTTCTTCCAAGGGGAAGAATGGAAGCACCTGATGCTCAGGAAGTGCAACTTTCCTTTACACCTGTACAGGTATCTTAGTGATGTATCCTAAGGTTTAAAAGGGCTTAAGGGGCAATATCAAACCTTTTCAGCCCAAGGGCTGCAACTCCGTTTCAAAGAAGCTCTTGGGAGCAGAGGACCATGGCCCTGTGGTGCTAAACGCAAAGAGGGCAGGGCCAAGAGCGAAAGAGATGGGGTCACAACACAGGAATATCAGTGTATTTAGGGCAAAGCTCTCACTGCCAGTAATTAATTCTTAGGAGACACATTTCAAATTTGGGAGAAATGCAGAAAAGCCGGAAAAATCATTGAATGATCAGTGCTTGGGGGGCGGAGTGAAGCCATCTGGAAAACTCTGGATTTGGCCTCTGGGCCTAAGGTTCTGCACCCTGGTTTAGAAGCATACACTGATCACACCCCAGAATTATAAACCAGGGTTCCAGAGAATCCTGGCTGATTTTTGCTCTTTGTCTCCTCCACCTCAGCACAACATCAAACAATTAAAGGTGCAATCCTATGCATGTGGGATTTTCTTCTTCACGAACAACTCCCAGCATGCCATAGCCAGCACAAGTGCTTCGTGAACGCTGAGTGTTAGTATCCCACCAAGTTCAGGGATCCTAATTCGTTGCTCCCAAATGAGCCTGGATTAATAAACTGAGACTAAACCTTGGTTTGTAATTCTGGCTTGTAAGGGAAGAGCCAAGCCAGGATCTTTGGACTACACACTTATAAAAAAAAATTCTTCCTGGTTGGTTAGTGACCACCCCTGTGGGTAAGAGCAAGGCCAGAATAAATGGGCTGCATGTACAAGTCCAGAATGCACCACAGTAACCATATCACCCCATGAAGTATGACTGTTGTGTTTCAGCTTGAGTTTAACCTGGTAATGTCTTTGCTTTAAATGGAAGCTTGCCTTTGGGGTAGGATGGGCTGCCTGGAAGTTGGAATCCTGCACTCCTGGGATGTTGGGACAGGGGAGAGTTGTGGCCATGTTACTGCCTGCAGAATTTCTCCATGCCGGGGAGGCAGAAGTGGAGCTTCCGGGGAAATTCCACCCCCTTTTTGGATATGCTGCCTCTCTACCTCCGCCTCCAGTACTGTACCAGCAAGAATCCTTAGCTCCCACCCTGCAATGCTATGCCTGCCTCGGCTGCAGCCAGAGATAAGAGGGGGAGAATTAATCCAGGCTGTGCAAGAGGACGCAGCACTGTGATCTGGTAACGGCTCCCCTTGGGATGCTCCAGCAGGTTAATCCCTTATCACAGCCTCTGCAGGTTGGATCTTCCCACTGGCTGCTAATGATACCTGGGGATGGGCTCCCTTTGGCGTTAAAGGATCACTGAAACATCTTGAGAAGGGTGCTCGGACACATCCCTGTTTGCTTTACCAAGCACAGGGAGCAGAGGGAGAGCAGGAATCAAGGGAGGGGAGCCCCAAGGCTGATTTTGCAAGAATGCTGCAGTTTGGGATTGAGAGGTAAAGCACATGCATCGTAAGAAATGCCAATCCTGGATAAAATTAGAAGTGGGGAAATGCTGAGACTGGGGAATTTCGGGAAAGTGGTTTGAAGCCCTTTCTTCTCCCCTCTTTGGTGCATCCCGAGTTCCACAGACATCCTCCAGTGTGTCTTGGCTGCATCCTTTAAAATCTCTAGCAACCTGACGTTGCTGGCTCTCCGTCTGTGCCCCTTTCAACCCATAAACAGAGCTGCTTCCACACTGAGATTCCGCAGGGAAAAAAGCGCACAACATTTTCCCAGGGGCATGATTCAGCTTGCTGAAAATGAGTTTTCATTTTCAAAGGAAGCTTCTAATCCTGCTGTTGAGATACACTTGAAAGGAGGGTTGGCATTGCCTGCTGAAGCCCAGGAGGGGAGGGAACAAGATTCACAAGGGTTGGGGAGGTGGCGTTGGTGCCCTGCTTACCTTCTGCCCCCACCCTGAATCACCAAACCATGCAAAATAAGAAATTATGCAAATATGATCCTTCTGCGTGACGCGCACAGGTCACAGAATCCAGCTTTTCTTGGCACAGTTTAGATCACCTAGATGCAGAATGTTATTTTAATTTTTAAAATTTGGCATGGAGTGCATACAAATTGGCCTATAATGCCCTCAGCGATCTGGGCCCTTCAAGACAGTTTGCTCTTCTTTTGTTCTGCCACAAAAAGGACAAGGAATGAAATTACAGCAGGGAGGGGCCTTAAAAAGAGAGGGCTAAGAGTAGGCCAACAGCATGTGGCTTGACTCGGAGTGCCTGCTGATACCGCTAAATGAAAAAGAACCCAGGAAGCCTGCCTTGCAGCACTCTGTGGACGTCCCGGCTGTAAACGACTTTCTCTGGGCCATATGTCAGACTCAAACTGGGTCATGGGGAAGCGAGGAAAAGGTCAGAGAGTGGGAAGTAATTTGCTAGGTCACGCGGGGCCATCAGCTGCCCGACTTCCCAAGGACCCTCTTCTGCAGACAGGACAACCGTCTCCCAAATCCCGGCTCCTGGTTGACTTTCAACATGTAGTCTTCGTGCCCGCAATGGCAGACCGGCCGCCCACAGGAGCCCTCAGGCAGGATGGGCGCAAGGCCTCCTCTGGCCGAGGCTCCTCCCGCTTCTAAGCCGAACAGCCCCTGGCTCTCCCCTCCCTCACCTCTTCGTCTCCACATTACGACACTCACACTCCTAGTTCCGAGCTCTTAACACAAGCCCTCTGCTGTAGCACCCAGATTCAGACATGCGCCTTGCTCTAAGGGTAAGCACCTTGCGACCTTCTAGAGATGTTGGCCTACAACTCCCATCAGCTCTGTCCTGCATAGCCAAGGGTGACAGCTGATGGGAGTTGTGCCCCAAACATCTAGACAGCCAGCAGGTGCCCACCCGGGCAACACTGTTACCTGTTCAGAAGGATTCACCCACATCACCTAATTCCAACCTCTATTGTAAAGCGGAGAAGAGTTAAGAGGAGAGAGCCAGCGTGGCGTAGTGGTTAAGAGCCTGGGACTGGGACTCAGACGATCTGGGTTCTAGTCCCCACTCGGCCATGGAGCCAACTGGGTGACTTTGGGCCAGTCACAGACTCTCAGCCCAACCCACCTCACAGGGTTGTTGTTGTGGGGATGAGATGGAGGAGGAGAATGATGTAAGCTGCCTTGAGCCCTTTGTAGGAAAAAGGCAGGATATACATTGATAAAATAAAATAAATTGATAAAAGTAGTGGTGGAAACTCCAGCCAGTCCAGTCACATCTTCATCCCAGTTTGCAATGTCCAACTGGGATCATAAGGAAGGGGTCGGGGAGATGCGCATGGCACACCTTTTGGAGTGCCGGAGCCATTGCCCAGCTAGCTTCGTCACGGCCCCACCGACCTTTATGACACAGGAACTTTGTCCCACTCAATAAGGCCACATTCGGTTCAATCCCAGCAACACTGGCTAGACGGAACTGGGAGAGGGACCCATGGAACGGTGTCCCCACGTCACCAACAGGCCAGGAAGCTTTTTCTTCCCCACGGAAGGGGACTCAGCTCTTGCCCCAGACAACCTCTGAGCCAACTTAGCAGCACCCTAAACTCACCACCATCACCTGCGAAGAAATGGGCCTTCCGAGAGATGCAGGGACCTGCTTCCACGTCGCAAACGCTCAAGGAAGAATTCTTCCCCCCAGATCAAGCCAAAATATCCCCCACCCCCCTCCTTGTCAAGATCTGTGGCTGCCAAGAACTGGGTTTCTGCAGGAAGTCAACATTTCTTCTATACTCGCTCTCCGTCCCTGCAATCCCATAATGGGAAAACAGGGGACTTTTTTATATTCCCCTCTGTGAAATTTAAGTGCCTCCTATATTTTAACAATGTTGCTCACTCCATCTGGAATTATCAGCACTTTACAGCCTCCTATGCTAAAAAGAGGTTATTTATTTGTAGGGACTCCAGGTACACACTGGGAATTGATGAGCAAGACACGGCGCTATTCAGAGGAGAGGAAGATGGGGTTGATCGCTGGAGAGGGATGGGGATGGGATCAAAACGCTCCGGCAAAGGTGACTCAGATCAGGCCAGGACTTGAAAGAAACCGGCACTGCCAATGTGCAGCTTCACCAAACTACCCCCCGAGCTGGCAGAGATTTCAGGAATCTTCACAGATATGATAATGACATGGCTTTCCATTTATCGCAGAATATGCTTCCAGATGGTAGTCACATTAGTCTGTTGCAGCAATATGCTAAATCAGACTTTGCACAGAACACAGTGGCTCCCTTACAAATGCCCAGATGCTCAGCTTTTTTAAAAAAGCAGCCAGGTTCCTAGCCCTCATGGTTTTGGAAACAAATATGGTACCTAGAGCAGTTTCTGCCAACCTCTGGGTGGCGAGGGGACACACAGCATATGGCATGTGCCATCGTGAACGTCAAGCAGGCCGTACAAGCTACACTGGACACAGAACGGCTGCTGGGCTGCTTCACCGCTCGTGCCAATTAGCATTCAGCACACGGGCAGGAGAATGTGGGGAGGAAGGAAAGAGGGGTACTGCATGCCAAGCAGCAATGCTGAATGAGTGGCAAAGGTAAGCAATCATTCCACCACACGTCCTGCCACGGCGTGCATTCAGTCGACCCTCACGCAGGCGGGTCCACGAATAAGCCAGTGGCCGCTGGAAGGTGAAGCCGAGCAAGAGATGAGAGAGAAAGCCCTGCTTTCTTCCCAAGCCGCACACACGCACAGCCGCTGGCGCCCTGCGACATCCCACCCACCGGCTCTGAAGACGTCCCCAGCGACTCAGGAAGCCTCCCTCGGCCGCTCACCCTGAAAGATTACAAGCAGCGGCAGAAATGTCCCAGAAAAACTGTGCGTTTATACTTTGCCTCACTCTGTGACGCTCCTGCCACTCTGCCTCTACTCCCCAGCCTTAAGAAAATGCCGCCTTGGTTAGCTGTTGCTGGACTCAGAGGTGCTGTGTGTACGGGCAGCAGTGTGGGAACCACAGGGGGCTGTCCCCGTGGATGAAAGCATCTATTCTAGGGCAACACGGTGCCCACAGACCAGAATTCCCACAGCCAGTGGCCAGCACGGCCACTGACACCGTAGCCCAATGCATCTGGAGAGTCCCAGCGTGGGGCGGCTGGCCTGAGACCGCAGCAACTGGCAAGCCAGGACACTGGACTGCCCCGGGTTCCTGGAAGAGGGAGCAAGCAGGCCGGGCAGCCACTCTCTCCCCCTCAGTCACCTCCCCTTTCCTGCGCCTGCCTCTGCTGAGCCAGAGCAGCGGCCCTGGCCCAGCAGCGGGCCAGCAGCCCCGCCATGAAGTGCCCAAGCTCCCCTTGGGTGCATCCTCCTGCACTGCACCCCCCGCGATACTCGGAGATAGGCTTCTGCTGAACATGGAGGGGCTCGCACGATTGCAGCCAAAGAGCCCCTACAGGGGAAGGGCCATGGCACCTACTCTGCAGCTGTGGCAGGTCTTGCCTTCGCCCCCTGCAGCTCCTGGCAGGGCTGGCGAACCTCCTGCCCGAAGCTCCAGGGAGCCGCTGCCAGCCAGGGCGGACAGTGCTGGGCTGGCTGGACCACGGGCTGACGCGGCTGAGACTGGCTTCCGTGCTTCCGTGCCTTGCCTGCCACAAAGCTCCCCCACCCCCTTTATCTAAGGGCAGCCCTTCCCTGCTAGCAGCCCGGCCCGGGAGCCCCTCCCTATTCATCGGGTGCCAGGAGGCGATGACAGCTCCTGGCTCATCTGGCTGCAAAGAGGCAGCCGATCCTGGTGGAGGGAGAAGGGGAAAACAAACGGGCCTGGGGACTGGGAACAAAGGCTGAGAGGCGGCTCTGTGTGCCTGCAGCCACTGCACAGGGGGGCCCTTATCCCCGCCAGGCAGCTCAGAATGGGCCATTGTGCACCCACAAAACTAGCACCCCCCTCAGTCCCTGCGTTCCGCAGCCCCACGGACGGCCACTCCAAAGCCTGTGCGGGAGGAAGGCTCCCCGCATGAGGTGCGCAGCAGACCCCTGCCAAATCCGTCCCACCCACAGTGTCCCTCGTTTCTAAACAGGCCTGCCTGGCTCTGGGAGAGCCGAAGGCCAACCCCCTCCCTCCTCATCCTCAGCAGAATGGCACAAGGAGAAGTCGGAGTGGCCGGGTTTCTCCTGCTGGAAGCGGCAGCATTTTAAACAGGAAACAGGGAAAGTATGCATGAATCATGTTTGCACCAAGCGAGGGAAGCAGCACCAACGACATTCTGCAGCCAAGGCTGACTGGGACCGATGCAGCTGGGCACCCAAACATCCTTCGAAGGGCCTGAGGCTCCCCGTGCCCACCTGGCCCCTTTTCCCCATAAGCACCCACTGTGGGAACACCTAATCTAGGTAACTGAGCCCAGAAGAGTTTGCCTTTTACTGGTCTGACATACACTGCAAGCTGCGGGTGTTCCCCTTGTCACAAGTTACATGCAGACCAAACGATGTGCTCAGGGCCAGGAACTGAACCCACTGCAAAGCTGGGCTTCACTCTCAGGGGGAGGGCCATTAACTGATTCTCCCGTTTCCCCTTTCCAGTGACTACTCCAGGCTCCCACGCTGACATTTGTCTTCTGCTCCGTGTCCTACTTAGCTTCTGGCACAGACGATCTCTGAGGAAAGCTTTTGCTCCAGCCCCAGAGAGGGTGACCCTGCAGCCCTTGACGGGGGAACAGGACACCCCGGCTCCCGACGTGGAGAGACGCACACGTAGCCCGCTGTGAAAGAAGATCGCAGCTGACCCGCTGTCCCTCTTGGCTCGGGGCTGGTCTCCTCCCTGGCAGCTGGCACTAATATCAGAGATCTATTAAGGCCTCATTCCAAGGATTTAATTCATTTCTGAGTGCAGGGGGGGAAAGGAGCCAAGGGCTGTGGGGAACAGGCCTCAGGGCTCCCTGCCAGCCAATGCTGCGGTGGTGGCAGAGCGGGGAGTGGGGGACGACGGCACGAGGGAAGATCCACATCTCACCGCAAAAAGCGTGCAGGTGGGAGGGTGGCGCACACAACCAGCCGGGCACCAGCCCAAGGATGATTCCATTAAAGCACGTAAGTGAGCCCTCTCAAGGAAGCCGGCAAGTGGTTTCCACGGGGCAAGCCTGCAGCGTGCGCGTCTAACTGCGGAGTGGTAGGCGCGGTGTGAGGTCCGGCCTCACCGAGCTTTCACCCCTGCCCTGCAAGGCACCGACGCACCCCAACCCCGTTTTGTCCCCCGGTTGCTCCCCGAGTGGCAAAACGGGGCACCTTGCAAGCAGGGATGCACACATTAGCCGAACTGCGCTGTGCATTCATTCGCACGTGGTGCAGAATTCATCACCATTTCACTGATCAGAGAGGAATGTTTTCCCCCAGGCAGGCCAGTTGGGGCACTGGGGAGAGGGCATTTTCAGCAACACACGCCTAGCTCCTTCGTCAAGAGCAACTAGATCTGCAGCCTTCGCATACTATGTCTCCTTTTTGCACAGGTAGCCCGGACTTTGAAGGTTCACTAGAGGGAGAGGCTGCCGGCAACCAGGCTTTAGGTTGGACTAGATGGGGGCCAAGAAGTTCTCTGGCACGGCACGCCTCTGAGGCCTCCTATTAGACGCAACAAAAACGGGGAGAGATTCCCCCTGAGATAGGGACCAAGCACCTGAGGTTCTGCCCCATTCATGAGCACACCCCCTGCTAAGAAGGCCTGGGGAAGACTGGCAAGGACTTCCGTTCCACCCACAGCAAGCCCCTTTCTCTTCTGCTGAGCAACAGCAATGCCAATCCCAGCTTCTCCGTGCGCACACATCTCCGGGGAGAGAAAGAGTTTCATTAAATCCTGACAAACAGGAATGAATTACACTCACTCACCTCTGGCAGTTGTCCGGTCTTCCTTCTCGCAGGGTTGCCCACTGGGATCCCAATTCCTCACACTCTTGCCAGATCAAATCCACAGCCTGACAAAAGCTGGGCCTGGGACCAGCCAGAATTTCTCTCTGCTAACTCACTTGCCCCCAGGAGGATCAGGTCAACAGGCTGGCCCCCAACTGATCTTTTCTCCCTGCTCTAGCTCAGCACTGCAGCCTGTTCACTGGCAGAGGAAAAGGGGAGAGGAAAGGGAAACGCCGTGCGATCAATTCAAGTTGCGACAACCCAGATTTAGGCTGGATGTCAGGAAAAGCTTCCTCACTGCCAGAGCAATACGACAGTGGAACCAGCTGCCTGGAGAGGTCATGGGCTCTCCCACACTAGAGACATTCAAGAACGAACTGGACAGCCACCTGAGTGGGATGGTGTGACCTGGAGTCCTGCACCAGCAGGGGGTGGACTGGATGGCCTTCGTGGCCCCTTCCAACTGTACTATTCTATGATACAGAAGAACTGGACTGGTGCCTCCTGCACTGATCCTGCTTATCTCCTTGTCTGCTCTTTTGATGACCCTCGCCATACACAGGTCAGGTCACTGCTTTCCACCCCATTTCCACTCCCCAGTGTGCTTTGGACAGTTGCCTGGCAAGAAGAAATCCAACAGGTGAACATTTTAGTTGTCACTGGATTCATATGCCGGGGCCAGCTGCACCAGCTGAACTCCAGCCTGTCATGCAACTGTCAGGAACAAAAACCTTTGTCAGGAAAGATTTACAGGTCTCCAAACACCTGAAAGAGCCTGCATTTGCAAGTCCTCCTAACAGTTCAAAGCAGATATGACTTAAGAAACCCATAACCGGTATTTCGTCTTCCCTCTTCTGTTTCCCCACTTGAAATCCTTCTTCAAAGATTCTCTTAGAGTTTGGATGGAGGGATACAGATGCCTGCGTTTTCCCCTTGGCAGGCAAAACAGCTGATCTTGGGGTGAGGAGGGAAATTTAGTTTTGCTAAGAAGAGACTTCAATCCCACTCTTTCAGTTTCTTTAAAGAAAAGCAAAGCGCAGGAACATCAGTCAGGGGTCCCTCAGGAGGAGAGGGCAAGCAGGACAATTCCACACAACATGAACCAAGGGCAGGTCACAGGTGTCAAGCGATGCAGTTAAGCGATCAAGAGCACTGGGGAAGACCAACACATGGTCAAAGGGGGAGAAAAGGCGGAATAAGCAGGCAGCAGAGACCTGCCCCAGTCCCCTCCGGAAGCACTCAGCCTTGCTACCTCCAAAACGATAATCTGTCCCGTCAATATTCCTGACTTGCAGGCCAAGCTCAAGAAGCACCCCAGCCCTTCCATCGCCTTCCTTTACTCTTGGACCAGCCTGAAAAACAGGAGGCCTCTGGACACATCCAGTTTCCAGGTGTGTGAGAAGGAAAAGGTTCCACTGTCACCATCAGTGGCCCAAATTAAAATCCCCAAGTATGGGGGCTTCTTCCTTGCCGTTTTTCCTCCACAATCGCCAGCAACTCTGCATTGGCCACCCTGATTATGCATACAAAAGGATACTTAAAAGTACATTAAGGGGTATTGAAGATTTACTTAGGAGAATTAAATCAATCAATACGAGCCCACAGAATTTCGGTTGAAAAACAAACAAAAATAAATAGGCCTGGCTGAACTCCAGTGAGGATCACTGTTGAAGCCAAAGGTAGTGCCCACGAGCTCGGAGCCAACCCTCCACAGCGAACGACTCCATCATCACAATCAGTAACACGAATCCGAATCCCTACCTTACCCAGGAGCATGTTTTGAGATGACAAGACAAAGGCAGATAAAAACCACACTTATTTATTCATAGAATCACAGAATAGTAGAGTTGGAAGGGGCCATGAAGGCCATCGGGTCCAGCCCCTGCTGGTGCAGGACGCCAAGTCACACCATCCCACTCAGAGGGCTGTCCAGGTTCTTTCTGAATGCCTCCAGTGTGGGAGAGCCCCCCACCTCTCCTGCCAGCCGGTTCCACTGTCATATTGTGAGGAAGCTCTTCCTGATTCACCTGCACCAGCATCCAGAAGGGCTGGTCATACTCCAAGGCTCGTGGGAAGTCCAAAGGAACACCCAGCCAGCTGAGCCTCCACAGGGTCAGTCACTAATCCAGTATTTGAAAGAGCAGAGTGGAGGTTGCATGAAGGAATGGACCTGTTTGCCCTGGAAGAATGACCAGGCTTTTACCCAAGAGGGACAGAGGGACAGAGCACTGGCCTGGGGGGTGCTCACCCTGTACACTGACAGCACGGACTATGCTCGTGAGGCCTGAATGGTGAAGACAAACTTAAATTCCACTTGATTGCAGTAACTTCTAACTTGCTATTCCATCTTTGCATCGTGAGGTGGGAAGCGGAAGGCCCAGCCTGGGCAGGCAATAATGTACCAGGTCGTCATTATTATGGAGAAAGCCTTATAAAAAAACTAACTTCACTTCTTGGCAGAAATAAAAAGATGCAAGGCAAAGAAATTAAAACTTGAGAAAGCACTTTCTTATACCTATGAGCATACAAAACAGCATTATCTTTAGAAGCTCAATGCACATGTTTTGTATTTTGGGTGGGATATTTCCAGATTTTAATATATGTATTAAAATGCAAGCAGCTACAGTAAAAGACTCCATCTAGGATTACAGCCTTGTAAGAGAGTGTGCAACTTCCTCGAAGAGCAACCTGAGTCCAACAAAACACACCTACTCCAGCTGCCACCTCCTTCAAATGGAATCTTTTACAAAACTGTATTTATTTATTTAATTTCTACACCTCTCAATAGCCAAAGCTCTCTGGGCAGCTTACGACGACGACGAAATAAAAGGAACGCATTGCCCTGGCATGCTGAATTCCTTCCAAGCTTTGCTTTGGCCAGGAAGGGCCATCCACCACAAGAAATCGCCAGACCTAAGCCTTCCGGGTCAGAGAACAGCTGCAGCGTGACAACTTTGGGTGCAGAGAACAAAGCCAACACAAAGCTCACACCCTGGAACAACTGGACAGTTTAGAATGATGGGTGGTGTTCATGCCACTTGTTTGTGGCTCCTCCACAGGAATTGTGGGCATTTTAGTTTGGTGAGTGCAGAAAAGGAACCCCTTGACTCTCTCCCTACCTGTTTCATAGAACCACAATTCCCAGAGTTCTCTGGGAAGGGGGGGGCATGATCAGTTAACCCAGCAGTATAGATATATCCCTCCCAAGTGACCACTTGCCACAAGCTTGCACAGATGCTCCATGGGCAGGACTTCTCTTTGCTGAGCAGAGCTGGTCTGAATTTCACTGCAGCTTTGCGCTGCATAGATAATGCTAAGCTGCCAAAACACAGCCCTCAACAAGGGATTCTATACTGGGGAGGGGCGTTTGTGCAAGGGGGCAGGAGTGGGGCAAAAGCACTAGCAAGGAACAGCCATTAATATTCTGATTTACATTCCTTAGCATCCTTTTTCAAATTAAAACACAGAAAGTTTTTGCTAAAACGAAGATTCCCCTACCACATGAAATGATCAGAACATCAGTGACTGCCAAAACAATTCAATGGATGCATCGTAAAGGCCAGTAAAGGCCATTAAATGCCCCGGAAGAGAGGAAAGTCTTAACCAGGCACCAAAACAATGATGCTGTTGTCTCCAGCAGGGCCTGTTTTATGCCAACATCCCACGATCGGGCCACCACTTGAAAGGCCCTTCTTGTCCTTTCCCTCGGAGAAGGCACTTGGAACACGTACCCCGTAGATTCAGCTGTTCAAAAGCATTTCTACGGGAGACGGCACCTATTCTGTTTGTGGCGCGGTGCGACCAGGTGAATCATACCGTTTGTCTCTTCCCTGATCATCCACTTCAATCCAGACCACTGTTTGCCACAAGCAGAGAGACGGGTACATTTCAAAGTGCTGTATGCACTGAAACTTGCTCGATTCAACGGAGCAATAAAAAGCACGTCAAAGGACAGCATAAGTGACAAGGGTAGGCAATAAAATTCACAGGGTCACACTCAAACTGAGAGAGAGAACAAAATCCTTCCTGGTCTTGGAATGTGTCATCAGTCATGTTTCAAGCAGAAGCAAAAGTCCTCCCCCAGTCAAATGAAGAGGAAGCATTTTGTTTTGGTTTTTTTAGCTATACCATTCTGTCCAATATCCACTTACCAGTTTACAAAGTGGATTCAGGGTGAGCCAGGGAATACTGCACATCTGTGGCAGAGATCGGCTCGTAAGCCACCGATTGGCTGCAATCAATATCATCACAAACCCGATTCGCACCTTCCTGGGATTCGCGCTTTCCATCTCTTTTACAATTGATTAGGGAGGGAGAGGAGGGGGGGTGGATGCACATTTAAGGTAGGTATCCATGTAGCTTTAAACAGAAAAGAAAAAAGCTAGACTGTGAACCGGTGGGGAGTGGAGGTGTGAGACGGATCACTGAGCCAGCACTCTAATTCCCGGCCTTGCGTCTGTCACATGCATTGGCTGGCTCTGCAGGGGGACGGACTCACACCAGTCCTGCTTTGCATGTGAGGAGGGAGATGCTGGGGCGGCAATCTGGTGGGGCCCCACCATTTCCTTTGCATCTTCTCTCAGAAACAGGAGGACAAGCTGTGCCCTGCAAGTGGCAAGAGAAAGGCCTAAGGAACGTCCCTGAGGAAGAAAGCTGCACGGGGACAAGAATCCAGAGGAACCTGGGCAAGGGAGTGCACAGACTGGTTTGCCCACAGAGGCTGGTATTTGTGGGGCTGTCGTGCCGTGAGAAAGGCTGTTTTCCTGCACGGCCTTCAGTCCACCTAGCTTTGCAAAGAGAACCTATCTATCTATCTATTTTATACCCTGCCTTTTCTTGCAAAGTGGCTGACATCATTCTCTTCCTCCTGTTCCCAATCTTATCCCCACAACAACCCTGTGAGGTAGGCTGGGCTGAGAGTCTGCAGCTGGTCCAAAGTCCCCCTTTGGCTCCACAGCTGAGTGGGGACTAGAACCCGGACTGCTGGAGTCCCAGTCCTGTGCTCTCACTGCACTGACTCTCTGCCCCTCCTACCTAAGAACACATCAGTGAAGCTATGACGTTATATTGTTAATTAATATTCTCAGTTTATCCAGTGGTGTCACCTTTGAGCTAGCGATGTCTGTGTTTTGCTAAAGGTGAAATGCTGCTCTGGTCAGCTATTGTCCTCAAGGGACCAGCCAGTCAGCAAAGTCAGCTGGAAGCTAAAGAAGGGGCAAGTACAGATATTAATTTATATTATTTATTTCATTTTTATACCACCCAATAGCTGAGGCTCTCCGGGGGGCAAGCAAAAGTTAAAAACCCAGAGATACGTTTTGGGACACTGCCCAAGCCCTGTACACACTAACCTTTCTAAAGAATCCAGCTAAATGAAACTAACAGGATACTTTTCACATGCTCAAAGGGTACTCTTGGTTTTATTATTGCTTTATAAACCTCATGAGGTCCTAGTGCTTGGCCTTGCTGTGAGCTCTTCCCCAGATAGAACCCACAAATCCAGGCACTCTGCTCTCCTTGATTTAAGCGCCATGTTGTTGAACAATAAAATAAACCAACCACTTAATTTCAAGACTAAGATTACAATGCATTGAAAGAAAAGGGTACAGGCGGCCGGTAAGCCTTTCTCTCAGCCCAAGACATTGTTCAGCCTGAAGCGAAGTGGTGGATGTTGCCTCTAATCCCCGGGTCAAGAGGCCCAAAGTCCCTAAAACTGGCCAAGCCATGCTGGCATCCGAGACCAAAACACCAAAACACCAAATCCTACAAGCACCTTTTTCCCTGGCAGTAAAAGGACAACCACAACAGTAAATTAATAACTGATCACCCGCTTCCTTTCGTGACACCCCAAGTCAGAAGTCAAAGCAGCTGCTAAGCCTCGCCGCGTGGCACGGCTCGCCCACTCCCACTTCTTCCCACCTCCCCAGTGGCTCCTCTCCGCGCTCTCCGAACCAAAAGAATTCCTCCCGAATGGCATCCGACAGAAGGAATCCCTGCTCAGCTATGCAGCCCAATGAATAATTGAGGGGGAAATCAATGGGCTGGAAGTGTGAGGAAAGAAAGGAGAAGAAGCTGCAAGCAAAATGGAGCAGAAGCCTGGAGCAGATGCCCTGTCCTCTTTCCACTCCTGTATCATCCGACACCCCAGTTCGCTAAGCAAAGACGGTCTGCCTCTGTCCCAGAGGCTGGGACGAACCCGCCCATTTCTCCTCAGGAGATACGCAGCTGGATTATGGATCATTAATGATTGATGGTTACAAAAAGCCAACTGGGTACATGGAGATGCTAGCGGTTAACTGGCTGGGTCTCTGCGCAGGCGCTCGGCGGAGGAGCAAATGCCCCAGGACCCCCGATTATCGGGGAGGGAGGCGGGAGGGCTGCGCTTGCAACCGAAGCTGCAGACCAAGCCGGATGAGTGTGGGGCAGCCTCCTTCTGTGTGCACGTGTCTGCCCCATTCACATGGGAAGGACGGAAGGAAGAGGGCCTGCGGCGAGGGAGGAGCGTGAGCTAAGAGGGGCACATTCTCTCCCTCTCTCACTCTCTCTCTCTCCCTCCCTCTCTCTATATATCTATCTCTATATCCCCTAGTTAATACCTGAACAGGGTAGCCACATAAGTCAACCAACATGGCTGCTCCAGGCTTCTTCAAACGCCACCCCTCATGGGCTCCACTGCTCTCCATTCCCCCTTCCTTTTCTCAGGGATCAGCTAGGAGGACTGCAGAAAGACCTGGCACAGGCCGCCTGCTCCATGCTTGTCCCCACATCCCCCAAGCTCTCTGAGCTAGGAGCTCTCATTGATCTGCCAAAGCCATCCAGGAATGCGGGAGCCCCGGGCTCTGCACCCCCCCAAACACACACACACACCCCTGCTCTGACCCTTTCTCTCAGCTGGAAGCACAACCTGGAGGCTTCCCGTGGGCATAAGGTGCCTGACTTCACACATGCCTCCCGGGCATTGCCTAGATCAGCGGGAGTTTGGAGCTCTCTTCCCCAAGCGAACATTTCTGTCGCCGAACGTGTCTTCTGCAGGACCGCAATGCGCGTCTGGGGACTGTGGGGCACTGGTCCAGCAGCAGAACAGCCGGGCCTGCAGAGCATACTCAGTGTCCTGCGCATTCACCCAAGAACAGCCTTCCAAACCTGATGCCCCACAGGTTTGCTGAGCCACGGCACACATCCCGTCCCCCCAAGCGAGACGGGAGTTCACCTGAGGGCAGAACCCTTACAGTTTGGACATGGGGAGTTTAACAGGCAAGCAGAAGGACGTGAACCACCGGCATCTTAGCGACCCGGGAAGGAGCCAAAGGTTCTCCCTACAGGGAGAGATTCCGAATCTGCTCCTGATGGACAGAACCGCACAGGAGGACTAGAATCGTCACCTGCACGGCCAGGGAACCTTCGGGATGTGGCAGGTAGGTCGCTACGGAACGGGGAAGCGGCAGGCCACAGTCTGCTGGGTTTTGTTTTAAGGGAGAGATCTTATTCTCTACCATGTCTTTTCAACATACCGTGTTCCATTTCACATGGCGGTCCTGCGCATCGTTTTCACTTCCCATTGGGAGCAGGACTATCCCCACCCGCTCCAGCCAGCACTGTCAGGAACAAGGGACCTTACAGCCCAAACCTCGGAGGGCGCCAGGCTGGGGAGGGCTGTTCTCCACTGTCTTCCCCCCAGAAGGAAGTTGCCCGATCCCCTTTTGGCGTCCTCTTTAATCACCTCGCTGTTGCTTCCACATGGCAGAAGCAAACCCTGCGGGCCATGCTGCGTAGCCTCAGATGGGGGCTCCCCGCAGCCAGGAGGGCTCACCCCCACCCCTCCCTTTCGGGGATCCAAAATAGGGTGGGGAAGCCCTGAGCCTTTTTCTAGGTCTGCTATGCGTAAAGCAGTCCAAACCCCTTCCTCCCCTGCCAGCCCCCCAAAAGCTCTCACCCACTAGTTTGCTGAACACGCCACTAAATGTTGCAATCACTAGACGCAGCTTCCCACTCAAGAGGCAGAAATAGAAGCAGAAGTCCTTCCGAGTCCCAGTTCCTCCTCTTTCAGAAGATGAAAAAGGAACCTGGAAAGCCACATCGTAGCATTGCCTTTCAAACTGCTGAATATAGGAGGAAATAGAATCCAGTGGGCCGAGTCCACCCCCCCTTTTTTTCTTGCAACTGCTGGAATCTTCTCCCCTCATTTCCTGGAGTCAACCCCTGAAGCCTTGCTTTTTTGACAACCCTTAAATCCTTTCCCTCTGCAGAAGGTGATGGGGTCTTTAGAAACAAGAAAGATTCGGGGATGGGAGGAAAAGAGAAAGAAAAACAGATAAAAGCAGCAAGGAGAAAGGCAAACCAAGCAGACAAAGGCTGCAGAGACAGGCTCAATTAGACCGTGTGTGTTTGAAAGGAACTGGGAAGGAAAAGACTGTGGAAGGGATGCCCATGAGAGACAGCTTCCCAGCGGGGAGACGGTGGGGCCCTGTAACTGTTTCCGTAAAACAAACCGCGCAGTCTTGCCAACTCTGGCAGCCATGCAGCCGCAACTCCGGAGCTGCCAGACTGATGGCACTTCCCAGCTCGGGTCGGTCAAACCTCACATTAAGTGCAGGGCATAGTGGAAAGGTAACCAAGTGGCGCTTTCCACAAGTAACACAGAGATGAAAAGCTATTAACGAGAGCCAGTGTGGTGTAGGGGTTAAGAGCGTGGGACTGGGACTCAGGCGATCCGGGTTCGAGTCCCTGCTCGGCCATGGAGCCCACTGGGTGGCTGTGGGCCAGTCACAGACTCTCAGCCCAGCCTACCTCACAGGGTTGTTGCTGTGGGGCTGAGATCGAGAGCTGGAGGAGGCAAATGATGTAGCCACTTTGAGTTGTTAGAAAAAAGCAGGATATAAATATAATAAATAAATGTACACCTCCCTGGGCCAATCATATAGACTCAAACTGTGAGTGTGGCTCTGAGTTCATTGTAAGAAAAAAGCAGGATATAAATATAATAAATAAATGTACACCTCCCTGGGCCAATCATATAGACTCAAACTGTGAGTGTGGCTCCATGTAAGAGAGACAGGAGGGCTGAATGTCCATTTTGCCACTTCATCTCTGAGGCCATTTTCCTCCCAGCTGGGGTTCCAATACCAGAGTTTATCACTCCTCCTCTTTCCTCTTTTGTGCTTTCAAATTGCACTGCACCTCCGAGTACCAAAAGCAGGCAAAGAGCCGAAGCACCAAAAGAGACAAAGGCGAGGTCACAGAGTGGTTCATCAGAGCCTTTGTGACAGAAATGGGATTTGAGAACAGATGTCAACAGAGAAGGGAGAACTGGTCAGCAATTGCAAGGTTGTGTGTATTCTGGACCAGGCCCCACTCCAAATACTGTACCAGCATGTAGCAACTCCTGCAGCAAGAAAAACATGAAATCCTGCAAACTGTATAAATATAAAACTATCTTGCTTATGTGGTGGAATTTATTCTGCACTTTTATCACGATGCTTTTACAGTGCTGCATCATGTCATCTGATTCAGCTAATTAGGGAGGAAAACAAAGAAATGTGCCTTCCTTACTCCTGAAGATCTTAACTCAGCAAGTTCTCTGAGATTTCATCCTGCATTGCCACACACTTTCAGGCACAAATTTCTGCCAGCATAAGGACTAGAAGCTTGCTTTGTTGTTTTTAAAATAACAAGTCAAGGTTTTTATGAAACTGAATTCTGCAGCCAAATATCACATCATGACATTATAAAGCTTGTAATACACACACCCCTGAACAATATACTCCATCTTAATTCATCCAGAATACTAGTACTCCTCCACCTGGCATGGATTCTCCCATTACCTCTTAAGGTATTTTGCAATACTCTAAGAAATCTGCATTTTCCCACCCTCTAGCCATTCAGATTCAGAATATTACACAACAATTAAAGAGTGTTAATGAGTAACTAATTTTAAGTGAGTTTTAGTATTCACGACCAGATCTTAGATTCCCAGCAGTTCCTGCTCTAAATTATAAGTCACTTGTTCATCCTGGGATAACTCCCAAACATTCTGACATGAAGGAAACCCCTGTCCCAAATTAGAATAATAAGTCTTGCTTCCACTGCTCCCCCAAACTAAAGCAGCTCATTTAAAAAATAACATCATAACCTGACAGTCCCCCAGGGTCCCTCTGTAATAAGCCGGAGCAGAAGGGCATCGGCAGAGAAGGGCTGCCCACACGCGGGATGGCAGAGCGTGCAACCCAGAGCCACGCGGGCCGAAAGGGCAATGCCTCGACCAGACGGCTCAGGGAGCTGGGGCTCCTGTTCACACACAGAGGGCAGATCTGGAGAGAAGGCGATTTGACACCAGTCGGATGCCAGGAAAGCTAAGAGGCCTTAGAAGAGCTACTGAGGATTGCGATCTGTTTACAGGGCTGGGCAGAACAGGTCTTTGCCCCCCCCCCAAAAAAAAAACCAAGGCCAGATGAACGGCAAAGGATTCACACACGCACTTGGTGGGAGCAACAAGGGTCTTTTTTCGACCAGCGAGGTGCCCGTCTCCCCAAAAGCCTCTGATTGCCCTTTTCTTTGGGAAAACGTCCACAGCTTGTTTTGAGGGGAAGGTGCAGAGAAAGTCATCTGAAGGGTGAGATTTATGTGCACGAGGGATCTACAGAAGGCACTGGGTTCAGTCTAATCTGGGGTGAGAGCCATGGATTAAGGGAAGATTGTCCCACAGACGGGCTATGGAAGCCTGCAGGGAAAGTCCACAGACCATTACACGGTTTTATTTTGCCCATAAACTGCTTTGGGCATGGTTCCATGGGAAAGTGGCAAAACACTATTACCGTATTTTTCACTCTATAAGACACACCTGACCATAAGACACACCTAGTCTTTAGAGGAGGAAAACAAGAAAAAATATTCTGAATCAAATGGTTTACTGAACTATTTAATAAACTATAACAGGATACAGTAATACCGTATTTCAACCTTGTAAAGTGAACAGCAGTCAACAGTGGCATTAAGAACCATCATCACTGTCATTAACAAGAGAGAGACTTTAAAGTTCGAGTACTCTTCTAGTTTTCGTTGAACCCATAGAACTCATCATCACTAGAGTCAGAATTTATGAAGCTCTGTTGCTCACAATCACTGACATCACTTTCTTAGTCAGTAGTGTAATTATTGAAGGAATCCACAATCTACACCAGTTATACAAGAGCTGCTGCAGACAATTCAATAACAAATCTAAAAAAGCCAGTAATGTCCACGCTGCCCTACTAGTAAATAATAGAAAAAAACTTCTGACAAAAAATGAGATATTGTACGGTAAAACAAACACACAGCGGACTAAGTAGCCTTTGAAGAATAAACTTCATACACAAAGGTACTGCTGTTCAAATATCCACTGATCCTAAAAAAAAATGTGTCTGATCAACTAACAGATAACTGATCCATGTAAAGCTTCCTGATAATCACAGGCATATTCCCTATCACTTCCCCATGGGCTTCATTAAAAGACGGGTTGCCACTTGAAAACACACACCAACCTGTGATTAACAGCTCTCACCTGCGCCGGGCGGGGGGTGGAGCAGGGCACGCCGAGTGCGTGCCGGCCAGGTGGTGCCACGTGGTGCAGGCGGCCGGCAGCGTCCCGGGCGTCGGGCACACACACACATTCGCTCTATAAGACGCACAGACATTTCCCCTTACTTTTGGGGGGGGGGGAGTGCGTCTTATAGAGCGAAAAATACGGTATATACGGCCATCACAGTACATCACCCGAGTAATGCCAGAAAAGAGAGGAACAGCCTTCGGACTACAGCTTCAGGTGGCCACATGTCATCCTTCACAGAGGACAGTCCTCTGTTTGAAGGGCTCCCCAGTCCAAGTCCAAGAACCGTCCGAGGCCAGGACAGCAGGGCTCTGAAGATGCCCATCAAGGCTACACACCTAGGCAGCTGACCAAACAAACAAACCTCATCACAGCCTTTCCCTGCTACCATGAGACGTATTACATTTCTATTTCGAGTCCGACAATGTTTTCTCAACTGGCTCCTCTGCCATGGACACACTTTATGCAAATCTGTGCCTTCCTCTTTGGTGAAGCATTTCCTCTTTTCTGAAAAGGCTAAATAGCCATCTGGCCCAATCCTGCCTGTTCAGCCTAGCTTTATCCACATCGCCTCTGGGATCCTTCCCCAGCCCCACCTAGAGCTGGCAGGAATTGAACTCAGGACGCTCTGCATGCAAGGACATGCTCGATCGTTTAGCCACAACCACTCTCCTGAAGGAAAGCTGTCTGCACGTGTCAACAGGAAGAAGAAATGGCAGCAAGTTATTCGAGTACTTTTTGCTGAAGGATGAGATCAAAGGAGATACGTCCAAGAAAGGATTTCAAGCGAAGGGAAGCAAGGGGATGCCAGGTAGGGGCTCCAGGAGGAAGTTCCAGGCATAAGGGATGGGAAGGAACAGGAACTCTCAGGGCACCTTAAGGCAGGAAATTTGAAGCAGCAAGTCACATGCAGAGAGATGAGGAAGAAACAGGGCTCCAATTTGGCGGGGGGGGGGGAATGTCACAGTCCCCCTCCCTCCTTGTCACTGTCGCCATTGCCCGTTGGCTTGATCTCTCCCTCTGGGACCAATCCGCACTGTGCCTGGAAGAGATGCGACAGGAAAGAGGATGCTCTTCCATCTCCCTGTTTGTGACTCTGCTCACACCCCTGAAGAGGTGAAGAGGCAGACACAGCGAGGGGCAGCAGAGGGCTCTGGAGGGGGAACCCCGTCATGGGTGGGGGCTTGCAGGTGACTGAGAAGACCAACCCAGACCTCGGCCCTGGCCAACGGTAAAAGGACAGGCTGGGAGCAACCCACAGAGAGGCTGACATCACTATTTTGATTTATATGCCACTGCCCATAATTGGGCTCCTTGCGCAACTTGCTCCAGTTTTGCAGACTGTCCCTAGAAGCATGCTTTAAAAAAGAAAAAGAAGAGCAGAGTGCAAAGAAGGGCGCAGGGCTGCATTCACACCTTCCACTTGATCCAGTTCCGCGTGTTCCCTCCTTTCCGCTCTCCATCCATCACGATACCAACCCCTGAAATGACTGACAGGCTCCAGGGAATTACTGGCAACGGTTATTCCTGGAGGTGCATTTGCATGGCAAATCTCTCTGTGTTCCCCATGCGCCACTCAATGTTATTTAGGGTAAGCACATCTGTATGCATCAACCAGCATCTCGCGTCACCCCCTTCCACCGCTCCCGGGGACCCAAGTTCTAACAGCCCTGCTCTACCCTGCCCTCCTTTCCACAGCATCACACAATGCCAAAGTCACGCCACCCTCACGGAAAACTGGTTTTTTGGACCACAGGCCAGCAAGCAAGCAGTTCCCAGGTCAGAAATCGCGTTATGCAAAAAAAGGCCCATTGTGCAAATGTCATTCTACCAGCACAGCTGCAGGAAAGAGGCACCGAGCCATCGGACGCACAGGTCAGGGAGGCACCTTTGGTGGTGTGGGCGACGGCCTCCTTTAATGAACCAACATTCGCCCCGTAGCCCTTGGTGCAAGAAGCCAGGCAGGCCAGACACAGCAGGTGAGCCCAGGATGCACAACTCCTTCCTGGGAGGGTGCCCAGCTCAACTGGAAGAGCAAATGCTTTCTGTACAGACTCTCCTGGGCTCAGTCTGCAGTATCTCCAGTTAAAAGAAGCAGGAAGCAAAGGACAGAAAAGGGGGCGCATCAGTCAGAGGCCCTGGGGAGCTGCTGGCAGCCCACGGAGCTGCAGTGGGCATCGCCTCCTTACAAAGGGCATGGCACGAGACAAGCTGTTCCACAGAGAAATTACTGGGATACAGGAGAGGCGAAACACTCAGGTTCTGATTTTCTTCAGACCGCTTCCCCATCTGAGCCCTCCAAGCCATTAGAACTGCACAGGAGGCCCTGTATCCAGTGCCATCTCACCTCACCCGGAGGCCAAACGAGTCTCTCCAACAAGCAGGGCCTTTCTACTGTGGCTCCAAACGCTTTGGAATGCCTCCCACCAAGAGCTCCAGGTGGTTTCTCCCCGCAGCCTTGGCAAAGCCAGTTCTACAAGATTTGTATTGCCCAAGGAGCTTTCAAACTGACTGATCCTTTTTCCGCAGCTGTCCTTGTTTGCAATTTTGATAGCTGGGTTTGCTCGAAGTGGCATTGTGTATGCAAAACTTTTAATCTTTGCACAGAGCATTGTAAATTGTTGGGTGTTTTGTTTTGAGGGAAAGCGGCAGAGAAGTGTCAAAAAGAAAACAGAACCGACATAAATCCAATGCTCCCGGAGTAACACGTAGCCAGCTGCCTGATGTTACCGTGCTCAGCCCTGCCGCAATTTCACACAAGCTTGTGAGGAATTTCCACCCGGTTCACTTCCACTCACTCTCCGCCCTCTCATCTAAATCATGTTTATGGAACTGCTGCTCTTACAATCCGATCTTAATCCATAGCTTTTGTTCCAGATTAAAATCAGCCCAGAGTGTTCTCAAGATCACTAAATGCAGATTAACATCACCTCTCCAAAATCCTGGCTCCCTTCCGCCCCCAAAGAGGGAACAGCTGAACAGCCACTTGCTGCTGTGAGGGTCCACCTCCCTGCAATGGGAAGGGGAGGCTGTGTGTTTTGTGTGTGCGTGTGCGTGAATACAGGCTGAGATGAAGAAAATCCCACAAAATCACAGAATGCCTGGAACGGTTCCAGCACAAATGCAGGCTTCTTCCCCCAGAAGTCTTCCCCATCATCTTCAACAGGGTTCGTGCCCTAGTATAATAAGACGCCTTTTAGGATCCTGGACTTCATCTATCAGTCTGATTAATTAAGAAAAAGTCAAACTGATTGATTAAGACGGCCCTAAATAAACAGGCAGTGGAGTTTTTTTTAAACTGTCAACTATTCTTAGTGTTAATACATGCAAAACTTTGTGAAATGGATGCAAAGAACATGGCGTGCAAAGCTTTTCAATGAATTACTAGGGCATTTGATATTTGGGTGGTTAAGAAATACCCTGAATAAATAAAATACACAATTGTGGAAGCAAAACTTTTACACTGATTTCTTACACTCAGGAATGCTAGAAGAAGCACCCTGGATTCCATGCAGAAGGAGAGAAGGTGGAATATAAATGCAACAACAACCGCAGTAACAATAACAATCCATGTTATTCATCTTTTCCAGTGGTATAATAATGTGAACTGTAATAGAAGATGTGACCGTTTTAGAACATGCAACGTTTTTTGGTGAATCGTTAATATCTGTATCTTCATTCAGCATGTGTGCAAACAGCCACAGTTGATAACCGGTTTTCTTAAGAGGAACTCCCTTAAGGATAAAATAGCTGCATAATTATCTATCAACTGGTAATACTAGGAGCCATTCATCAAGAAGCACCCAAAATTAATTCCCAGGAACTTTAATGTAGACCTACAGCCAGTGCAACGAGGACATCAGTGGAACATAATGCCAATGAAAGGCTTTATAAACCAATAAAGCAGAGGAACCAAGAAGAGGAACATACACGGCAAAAGGAAAGAAAACCTTTTAGACCTTTTTCTAGATTTTATACCCTGCAGGGCACAAACCTACACAGGGGACCTGTAACCACCCTGTACTTGGTTCTGTTTTAGAAGAATCTGCACTATAAATTGTCTTTCTTTTTTTACATCTGTTAAACTTTCATGGCTTTTCCTCAAAGAATCTGGAGGAAGCTTTCCTAGAAGTATAGCTTCCAGGGGAAAGGGGAAATGACCGCTAAATGCAATTTTAAATCTGTAACCTAGATATGGGCCAAGTCTCCTCAATACTGAAACAATTCAGAGTAAAGAGTGGTGTGTGACAGTTTCAAGGAATCAAAACAGCTGAAAGACGATCAACTATGGATGGCTGAGAAATTAGATTTGGTTCATTGGGGAGCAGAATTAATCCAATTCCCATCTCCTAGAACCTGGAACTTAACACAGTGTTTGGTCTGAAGTTCATACATTTCTGATCTTGCATTATGATTTGCACCACAAAGATGCAATTGAAAAATGCACAAATGCAAGACTTTGCAAACAAATGCCATGTCTGTTTGGAAAAAATGCTGGAGGAAATGTGCACAAGTTTTCACATAGCAATCCCCCCCCAAAAAAACCTTGTGATCAAATACAAACATAAACCAGCGCAAGCTCTGAGAGCAAAATCTAAAGCTTTGATGAGCCTGATTTTTGCTGAGTCGGACAATCCTCTATCAACCACTCCCCGTGGACAGGTAGGAGTAACCTAGGAAGCCACCTACGAAGGCCTCGGCAATTATAGATGACCTATAGGCGGCCTATAAATATATGTAAATACATAAAATAAATAAATAACCACTTCTGCTTCAGCTCATGCAGTTTACGCTTCCTCTTCTGCCTTCAGCCTGGACTGGATGCCCTACCAAGGTATTTACAAAGCAAAACAACCTCACACAATGACTCAAACCAGCAAAGCAAAGAGGAGATCCAGGACAGGCTGTTTCACTGCCCCGTCTGACCTGGAACAAGCCAGTGGCAGCTCTCTCCCAACACAGCAACCTCAAGCGGCCACAGATCCATGTTAACTCGTCCTGCAAACGCCCCGTTCCCAGCACTAGGCCAGAACTGCCTTGCCCAGGTTGAAAGACAGCTGCATCTCAAGCTGGAGCAAAGATTCCCTATACAACACAGCCACGGCTCCTGAGAGACCAAAATGGCCGCATCCCAAGAAAGAGGCAAGAGATCCTTGCACAAACAGCCAGTCAAGTGCTCTGGGAAGGACAGCTTTGCTGCCATTAATTACTCGCGCTCCATCAGTGCTAAATGCTGCCACAGCCCTGCCTCAATCCCCAGCGGGACCGGATCCTGTGCGTCCTCTCTCTCTCCCCCAAGATGTTCAGTGCAAGCAAGAGGGAGAGGGGGGAAGAGAGGGAAAGCTGGGCCGGAATCCGTAGGGATGGGCTCGGTAAACACCCTCTGAGCCTACAACAATTAGTTCTCCTTGTGGACTTCTCGGTCACTCCATCTTGGTATGTGGGTAGCCTAGAGGAGAGAAAGCAATCAGGAAAGGAGTACACCATGGTAGCAATAGGCCCTGAGCTATGGAAGGCAATACTTAGTCCAGATAATAAGGGAGGAAACAATTAGGCACAGCAGTTGAAAATGAGCAAGAAGGGAGCAAGCGCTGCAGAGACGAGGGCGGATGGGGAGATGAAGCAGAGAGAAACAGGAAGGGGGAGATTCTGGACTCCTCCATCCTCATGCTCACAGCAGGGTTCATCAACCAACTGTGAGCACATGTCCCAGAGCTATCTTCTCTCTCTTGGAACTTGGCCCGAGCAGAGCAACAATAAGTATGGGCAATTTCTGAAGCACCACAAGGGCCCAGAAAGCTGTTCCCACAGAGCTTACTCTCAGAGCTCTTTAGAAGCATGAAGCAAGAGCTGGATCTGGGCCCAGGGCCTCTGGCTTCACCTTCTTGCCCAGCCATTAAGCTCCACGGATGACCTTGGGCAGGTGACAGTCTTTCCACTCTGCACAGGCTTTGTGAACTGTTGCACTGGCGAAGAAACAGTATGTGGGCAGTCCAAGAAGAGCTGCGGCCTCCAGCAAAGGACAGAAACGCTACTCCACCCCAGTGCGCACAGAGGAACTGAATGGGCAGGCAGGGGGGTCTCACTTCCTCGCCAGCAAGGGGCCAGCATCTTCTGCTCCACCCCAGAGCAGGCTGCATGGCACACACGCCTCTTTCCTCTCTAGGCTCACTCGCCGCCACCCGCCTCCCTCCCTCCGGCATGCGCTCAAACAGAAGTTGCCGAAGCAGCAACATTGCATCACCTGAGCAAAGCAACACCTGGGAGAAAGTGACCAGGTAAGACAGACGAACAGCCCAAAAAAGCAGCAAGGAAAGATTGCTTTTGCTGGTCATCCGGAGGATGAGGACAGCTGGGGCAGAGTCCGGAGGAACGGCCAGGGAGAGAAGCTGCCTCTGCGGCCAGCCGTCCCCAGCATCCGCGGCCTGAGCCCGCTGCTTCACCCCGGCCACTGGTGGGCCAGCCCTGAAGAACACAAATGCAGATGCGCTTGCTAAATAATTTAATCTTGGACATGCTAACTTTGCACAGAAGTGAAGGGTTCCCCAGACGCAGCTTTTCTGGCCTGTCACCTGTAGGCCAGGGAATTTGGGGGCATCCATACGGTGCCACGCTGCAAGGGCACAAGCCTGTTCAAGGCATTCCCCTTTTTCCCAGGGAGCCCACAGAAACATGGCTCTGCGGGGGGGCGGGGTGGGGGAGGGAATGAAGACCTCATTCAGCATCCTTACTAAAGCTAAACTGATGTGAAATTCATATACATTTATATGAGTTTTTTATTTATACAACTATATAATATTTATATTTCATGTTACTCCTATGCCACCTTTCTGATGAGGCACTCAAAACAACAATAGCTTCTGTAACTTGAAGACAAGAAGCCAAATAAATCTCCAACTCTCACGAGTAAAAGCCTGAGAACCAGGACATATTGTGTGTCAAACCCAGGCTGAGGAGGTCCTAGGTCTGTATCTCTGCGCAGCCAAGCAGCAGGACGAGTGCCCTTAATAAGCCTCTAGCCTAACCCACAGGGTTGTTGTGAGAAGAAAATCACTCCATGTGGTGCTCTGAATGACTTAGAGAAAAGGGAAGGCTAAGGTGCCATGCATTTTTTTCTAAACCAACAAGATGTTTCAAACCCCAATCAGAGCGGACCAAAGAATGGGGGAGCTGTTTTCTCAGAAAGGAAAGGACACCACCGTGGTTGCATATAAAGCGCTTGTCCCAAACCAGCCCCACCTATTTACAGCGTCCCCATGAAGCAAGGTTAGAGAGAAAGCACCTGCTCCTCCCCGGGCCTCCAAGCGAGCTTTTCAGCAGGTCGATGCTCTAACCAAGGTCTGGACAGATGGGGCACCTGCCGCCAGCACGGCGAGGAGAAGCACGAAGCGCAGAGCGGTGGGTCAGGATGCCTTGCTTCGCCTTCCAGTTCCGAGACAGAAGCGAGGCACCGTGCCCAGAGCGGAGCTCTCCCACACACGCGCGCAGTTGGCTGTCCTAGAAGCCCAATGGCCTCTTTGGCTCTCATCTCTTCATTAATGCCGTCCTTTAATATCTGGATGATGATGGATTGGCAGGCCCAGCAAGGTTGGCGGAAAACGAACTGGGCAGCTACCACAATTTGTCTCACAGCAGGAATTCATCTATCCTCACAAGGCTGCTTCTTCCCGCACCCACCCTGACTGCCTCGATGGCGATCGGCGGCCTTCCACACACATGTCCTCAGTGCACAATTTGAGTAGCACATGCCTGGCATGAGTCACTGCTTCTGTCCCACACACACACACCTGGTCACCCCACCCCCAACAATCTGAGACTCATCCCTATGGAACAGCATCTCTCTCTTTTTTTATAATAAGTTTTATGTAAAATTATAAATCTAAAAACAAAAAAACAAAAAACATCAATCATCAAAAACATCGGGCCCGCTGGGTCAGCCCCCACATCCTTTCCTTCTATTTATGATAACTTAAAAACATATTTAAATCTATATGAACTCCCGTTTCTCCAGCCAATAATAAAGAGTCCCAAGTTTGACAGAAGTCTGGAACAGCATCTCTCAAACTGGCACCTTGCAAATGCATTGGATTACAACTCCCATGCTTCGCATGATCAATGGGGGCTGTAGCCCAACAGATCTAAAAAGCACCGGGCCGGGGTAGGTTGTTCTACAGAATCAGGCTCTCTAGCCACATGCGCAAACCAGTCCTGCTTCTCACTGCTCACTTCCCGTATGAGGTGGGGGAGAAATCCATCCTTTTATCAATCATGAAGGGTGTTTAATACACATGGTCCAAATAGTGTGTTTCTAAATGTCTTTATGTTGTTGCCTGCCTTCGGAGAAACAAGTGATTTCTAGATGGAAAGTTGGATGGTTGTGATTTTTACTTTTTGGGCCAATAATTTACTTATCTATTTAATTTCTATAGCACCCAATAGCTGAAGCTCTCTGGGCCGTTTACAGTACATAAAATACAACAGAATGGAGGTTAGATGACTGTGAAATTCTGAAACTAAAGAAGCAGAGAATTCTAGACCTATTCAGGACAGTGCAAGAACACAGCGCTGGTTTTCAGTCTCATCTCCTATCCGGGCTTTAAAAAGTCCTGGAATCCCTGTGAAACTTGATAGGGTGCCTCAGTTTTACCATGCATTCCTTCCTGAAAGACTGCATCTCGCTTCACTCCTTTTCCATGCTAATGTACACAATTATTCTGCATGAAAGCCAAGCAGGGAGAGAAAAGTGCTGGGTGCTTTCTTAGCATAGGACAACAGTTATGCCCTTTCCAAACAGAACCGGCATCCTAGAATGAGTCCCGTCATCAAAAGTACAAAATTTTGAAAGCAAAAGTAAAATCCCTTCCTTCCCACCCAGTTTGATTATCTATTATAAGCTTGATTTCAAGCTGTCCTCCATGGGAGGGGGGCACCTTATGTGGAATTATTCAGGTAAGGCTGTGCATCTTGAGTGAGATGAGCCAGAATCACACTATTCTGGTCCCGGGATGCTGCCAAATCTTGCAATATGTTCACAGTTCAGCAGGGACTGGGTGGCAGAGCCAGAACGAAGGATGGAGGAGTGTAAGCACAGCTTGAGGAAGGCTCCTTCTTCAGGAATTCACACCTCATTCATTAGTCTGGGATCACAGGATGCAACTGGAAGGCCTTTATTTAATTATCAAGACATACAGAAACTTGGCTTGCACCGAAGAAGCCACCAGCACTGAATTCCCCATGGGGCTTCTCACCACAGTGGCAGCTGCCATTTTGAATACTGGAGCCATGGTGAGGGTGCGCCAGAGCTTCTTGTTCTGTGTGAACCCAGAGAAGGTGAGTTTGTTGGGGTGGCTGACAAGCCAAGCAGAACCCATGGGTTGTTTCAGGGTTGCAGGAGGCTCGTCAACTGCCTCAACAGTCCACCTTTGCTGGGTTCACACATAACAAGAAGCTACAGTGCAATTCTGCTCCTTCCTGAATATTCAGTAGGGTGGTCCCAGTGCAACAAGAACTCATGATGGCAGACCCTGACACGTGAAAGGGGCCTCAGTCTGTCCTATCCTGAGCACTCAAGGTGATGGATAATGGTTTGTGTTAATATTTCACCAATTGCTTGTTTAAGACCCCAGTTTTTCTAAAAGGCTGGGATACAAAGCTTTGATGGGCAGCATGAGGCAGTTTCTGCTGAAGAAAAAGGTGCCAACGTGATCTCCATGAAGATGGCTAAATACACAAGAGTGGGCCAGTGGAGTGCCAGACTGTACATATACATAGTGGGGAATAAGAATAAAAAGTAAAGTTATCAACACATCTCTCATGCGATCAAATCTCGCACCCAGATCATATAACCTCTGGGGGAAATTAAGGGTTGAATCCAGTGTTAGTACTACTTAGAGTAGATCCACTGAAATGAATGGGACTTAAGTACCATTTATTTCAATAGGCTAACTCTAAATAGCACTAACACAGAATATAGCCTTAAGTGCTCACCTTAAGTAAAAGAGGAGTCCTGAAATATATTCTACTCAAACTGTGTAAGATACCTAAAGTTTTCAACAAAGCAGAACAATTTCCATACATGCTAAAAGAACACAAAAATCACAGGTGGAATTGATCTGGTCCCCTCTCACTCACACTTTCTATCTCCGTGTTCATTTCAAAACAGGCAAAATTTGGCATCTACTGCAGAATTTTAAATCCTGAGCCATACAAGCAGCCAGTTGGCAGGCTTGCCTACATAGCAAGTTTATAATCTTTGTAGTTTTAAACAAAGTCCTGGAAACATGTGGATGGAGCTTTGTGAAAGTTCCACAAGCAAAGTGGGTGGGTTAGGGGATCCCCGTGTTGGTTCATCTGAATCCGAAGAGGGGTCAGAAGTTCTCCTGTGATACATAAGCCATCTGCCAGCTCCCAAGCCGGGAATCATGTAATAGTACCCATTTCAATCAGGTGAGGTGGGAGGCTTGGGGGGAAAGGGAACAGCTGACACAGAGAAAAAGAAGGCGAGCACTAAGGTGGCAGTGGATTTTCTCAAGCCACACAGCCAGACAGGGACACTTGGAATGGACTTCCTAATCCCCCCACCACCACCACCGTCTGACCTCACTTCCCCCATCCTACCCCTCACCCAAGTCTCCCAACCTGGTATCCCGACAGAATCATTGGACTCCCAACTCCCAACGTTCTCAGCTAGCTGGGCAGAAGCAGGGGAAGGCTGCTGACCCCCAATCCCACCCTCCACCGAGGAAGCCAGCTTCACCCACTGGTCCAAAAACCAGAATGCTGGCAGGGCAGCGGGGGGGGGGGGAGCAAATACGCAAAAACGTGCACCATTAACTTGCACCATCACCTCTGTCTGGGCATCCTTGACACAAAGTCGAGATGGGGGAAAAGGGCAGGGCAGGGCAGGGCAGGGAGACGCCAGGCAGCTGCCCGAAGGCGGACGGGGCGCTGCAACTTTCCCACCCGCGAAGCAGCAACACGCGCGTGCGTGCGCGCGGCTCGCCCCCGACGGGCTCCGACCCGCCCCCTCCGATCCGGGGCTCCCCGCGGACGGGTGACCTGGGCGCCCGCGCCGCGCGAGGACCCGAGCCCTTCCGAGCGGGGCTGTGCTATGTTTCTGAATGGGCGGCGCGGGCCCTACGCCCCGGTGCGGGGATCGGGGCCGCCGGAAGGCCGGGCGCCGGCGCTGCCCCGGGCCAGGGTCGCGGACCGCGCAGCAGCCGGGGCCGAAGCGAGACGGGACGGCGCGGGCGCACCGGGCCAGGACCGAGGTGGGGCTGGGCCCCGCAGGAGCGCGCTGAGCTCCAGGACCCAGCCAGGCCGCCGTTCTGGTTTGCGAGGGGTGCTTTTGCATTTGTACCCCCCTTCCTCCAAGAGAGCAACCAAGCCTGGCTTCTCTCTCTCCGTTTTACTTCCACAACAACCTGGTGATGTAGGCCACGTGAAGCAAGGAAGGGGCACAGAGAATGGGGGAGGGGAAAGGAGCGAGAACACGACTGTCCCAAAATGTGGGGTTCACGATAGAGCAGGGATTTAGGAAGCCAGCAACCTGGTGCCCTTTGGCGGTTTCAGACCCAACCCTAGGAAGCCCCAGCCTGGGATAATGCCAGGGGGATTCTGGGAACTGTCACCTGTAACATCTGGAGAGAACCAGGTCGCCTTCCATACCACGCTAGGAATCTTATGCAACCTTCCCCAACCGGGTGGGCATTGTCGGCCCCGGAACGTCAAAGCGTGGCTCCAGTCCTAGCCGCCATATTTCCACCATTCTGTATTTCTTCCGAGCACAGAGAGCTGCCTCTTCCACTGAAAACTCAAGAGCATCCAGCAAGAGACAACAACTGAGCCCAGAGCTGCTTCCTCTCTTCCACAACACCAAGCACAAGCCCCGTCAGCCCATCCACAGGGCAACCGCAAGCCAGCCCTCTCCGCCTCACCTTCCTATGTATAGAAAGGGCACCCCACTGGCACCCCACTCGGAGGGCAGCTGGGCACACAGCAGAAGGCGAAGATGGCACAGGGGGCTGAGGGACACCCCAAGCATTAGCAAGACGCTGCAGGGAGTGACAGGCCAAAGGGAGGCCTACCAGCCCCATTTAAATACCTCTAAGTGCATAATCTCATAGGTGCTTGAACAGGAAAAGTCCTCCGACTTCCAGTGTACTTTTTTTTAGATCTACACAGGGCATAGGATTTGCCCCGCAACTCTGTACTATGTGCACGTACTAGTCTATACAGATGTACTAGCCGACTGCTCTGTCCCCACCCACCCAGCTCACTCGGTGAAAACAATACCAACACACCTGTATTGTGTGGGACAGGGCTTACTGGTTTGTTGTGGAACCTCAGGAAAGAGGCCTAAAGACTTACAGGGCTGGACTATTTGTAAAGGAGGGGGTGGAAACTCTGTCCAAAAAACAAGCAACAACTATTAAGGGTGTTGAACTTCTGTGTGAATCAGTGGCAGGTCCGTTTCTGATCTGCCCTGATCTTATATAAATTGGGGACCAGTTTAAAGAACACACACGAGGGGTACAAACAGCCCCTCTCACAGCCTTTCTTCCAGCCACACTCACTTCCAGTATCAGAGCATAGATGAAAGAAAAACAACACCAGGGAAGGTAAGTGGAGAGAGAGATGGAAGGTTCCCTATTTTCCACCTGCGCAGTTCCTTTTCTTTTGAAGTCAGCCCCCAACTCATACCTTTGCCTTATATGGAATCACACCAGATCCACATTTAAAAAGACATAGGTGTCTTATTAAATGTGGGTCTAGTGTGATTCCATATAAGGCAAAGCCATCCTAAGCAGTTTGGGCCTCAGCCTAGGGAAAAACGTGGCTGACATCCAGTGCTGTGCATGATGGGAGAAGAGAGGGAATTAAGATCAGGGGCCGTGTGCGGGAGCTCAGATGGGAAGCACAGACAGGCCAGATCTGGCCCACAGGATGCGTTGCCTATCCCTGCTTTAAGACATGGTTTGAGATCCCTTCAGCTAACACAAAAGCAAAATGCTGTTTTTTCCTTAGTTTAGCAGGCTAGAACCAAACTATTTTCTACTAACAGCCTTGTGCAGTGCAAACCAAAAATACCAGCATGCACACGCACAATTATTCAAGGAAACATGTGCACATGCATAAAGAAATCGTCATTTGATGATAAAAATGCTCAGCAAATAGCTCTTCTGCATTCACAACCCGCAACTAGCAATGTACTTTTCCATCCTCTGATGGAGGTAACCCTTCCGAATGAATGTATTCTGCTCTCTTCTCCACATCACAGCAACCAGCCCCTAACTATCTGAAATATGCAGGGGGCATCCTGATTTAAAGGGTGTGACTTCATTGCGGGCTTGTACCCCAATATCTCTTTCTGCAAGTTATGCAATGGGATAGTACAGTCATAGGGCTGCTGCTTCCAGAAGTGTCCAAGCTTACGACTTCTTGAACCAACTTGGGCATCTCCTGCAACCATTTCTAGCAAATGGTTTCTACTCAGGGATATTAAAGTGTGAGGAGCCCCAGAGTTGGGGGTTGTAGCCAGGCAGCTGCTGGGAAAGAAACAAATTTCACCCCCCCCCCACTCCCAAACATGGTAATAAGACAAATGATGGATGAGAGTTGTGCCTTCCTTGTTTGTCACGAGGATGGATAACACCAGGAGGTCCAAGTGGCAAGTCAATAAACAAATTGCATGCAAGGCTGCGTTGTTTACATTCGAGTGTGGAACGAGGCTTTCTAGGGCACAGGATTTGGGCTCCCTTTGATTTGGGCTCCCTTAGCCACTCGATCATATAGGGACATGGCAAGCCGCAAGATGCCACCATTAGCCAGTTGAGTATATCCACCACTAACCCACAGGATTCAGTTTTAACATACCTGGGGAAGCAGAGTTTTACCAGGAGCTTGGGGCCCAGCTATATCACAAATATCCAGCACAAATACATTCCCAACCCTTCCTCTTCCCATCTCTCCTTAAATTATTAGGAAGGGACGCTTCATGGGTCAGAGACAGTATATCACTGAAAGCATCTATAATAAAGCTCATACAGAAGGAGAAAATGCAGTCTGTGCATGCTCCAAAGCACCTTTGCTTCACCATATATCTTCTCTTGAAAACTAGTTAGCGGTGTGAGCCACAGCAAAACTTTAGAAATGGTTCTCTCCCATTCTTCAACCCTGAACAATGGGGAGCTAAGCAGAGGACTTGAAATGCCATCAAAGAGTGCTCCGGGAAGACAAAAGCTAACCAGCACCCCAGTCCCATCACAGCAGCTATTTTAGGCAGTAAGAAACATTTTTTTAAAGTCCTCCATCAATTAACACTGGCATCAAACAGAAAGTGTCTCGCAAGCAGATTTGCATAAAAGGCCCAATTGAGGGTATACACAGAGTTTGTTTGGATGCAGGTTTGGGAGTGTGTTACCATGGCAGGGAGTTTCAGAAAGTGAATGGGTGCTTTAATAGGCAACATTAACGACCAATGGTGGGAACAGGGAAATTAATTGAAATAACTCCCTGTACCAGGATCAGCGATGCTGCTACTCCGACAAAATTGTCAAATTACCTCCACCACCTATTTCGAGGGGTGTCTCCTATTTCAGATCACAGCCTTATAAGGCACGGATGGAGGGTTCATTCTCCGTTCAGAGCCTCGGATGCTCCACAGAATAGAAATGAATGTTCTTTGTTTCAAAATCTCACAGCTCTACAGTATTCTTGATTCTGAACAGGCAACCTGAGAAAAGAAAAGTCTTATATTTTTGAGCCACCATTCCTTACTCCAGAACCTCTCAAGTCTAAACAACACACAGGATGTGGCTTGTTCCTCTCTCCACCCCACCATTTTCAAAGATCAGAGCTTCACAGAAAACAGCCATTTTTTACTTCAAACTCCACCATTCCAAAGAGTTCTTTATTTTGACATCTGACAAGCCTGGCTACCAGAATACTTCTATTTTAAATGACTAGCCTTGTTCCTGGGGAGAAAAGCTGTGCAAAATCAAAGTGGGGTGGAAATGTAGGACTTAAACCCTGCCCAGCTTTAAAAAATAAATTTGCAATAGCTAGTGCCCTTAAGCATGTGCAGAGTTTCTTCCCCTGGCAAGAGAAGTGCAGCTGGGATTGTACAGAAAGACTGCCAGGTCAAACGGTGCTTCAGAAATCAAAGCATTCTGTACACCTCTTGTTCAAACACTACATTCCCAAGTCTGCAATCATAGCCACTATTCACCAATACACCTGGTATGGACATATTTACAACTGACACTCTTACACTAGACTGGTATACACCCTGTAAACAGCTGTTAACATGAGAGAAGTAGGGAAATTGGGAGCTGGGGGCAAGAAGGAGAACGCATATACATACACACACACACACCCCTCACTGACCTAGAAAGTAGATTTACTCCAGCTATTGATTAAAGTGGAATGCAATTACCCAGCGCATGGACCTGCTGGCTCCGATAAGAGAAAGAAGAGTTCATTGCAAAGTCACAAAATTAAAGTGAAGACCAGCTCCCATCCTAGTTTCATTTTCTGCAACCAGATTTCACCTCTCCTGCTCTCCACCTCCCTTTGCTTTCTCCATTTCTTCCCCTGCTGGCTGCAACATTATCTCCCTCCCTGGTGCCTTCCCGTACAGGCTAAATGCATCTCAGCTGAGCAAACCCTTCCCTTTAGCAGCCAGATCGTCTGCCTTTCAAATGTCCTTCTACATCTCAAAAGTTGTATTTGTGTGTGTGAGAAAGAGTCCTCTGGTTCCACAAATGACTCTCCTCCCAAGCTCCTGTGCTTTTTGTATTAGAGGGTGCATGAGAAAACACAGTTCATGTTTATTTTGACACAAACACACAGAGCTTTCTGCTGCCTTTCGTCTTAAAATTCAACCTAGTCAAGCCTAGAAGAGATGGCAAAGATTCCACTTGAAAATAAGTGGAGAGAACAAAACCAGAACTGAAAACTGTCAGACGTTGAACTGGGAATTCCCAGAGTCAAAGAGCTTTCTTAAAGCCAAACAGAAATCCATTTTAGAAAGAATTTTACAGTCCACAACCCAAAGCTTTAACCGATCTACCCACAAGAGAGGAATTTGTTTATTGAAATCAATATCCAGCATAGGAACACATTTTCTAGAGCATATGAAAATTCGACTGATGTCATGGAGTTTACTCGCAAGGCAATGTACTTCATATAATGTTGGTCCCTGCTGAAAAAATATCCATCCACTGAATAGTTCCATGGAAGTTAAAAGCTTGCACACACAAAGTTCATCAAGTAAAGTTGGCCCCTTTTACTATCTTGGCATTTCTTACTCCTTTAGGACCAACACAGAAACCACCATCCGTTGTAAAAAGGGGAAACCCTTCTTGATGCTGTTGGGAGCCTATTCGACTCCATTTCTCCCCACCTGTCAACTTGGTTTCACGTGGCTATGCAATGAACCCATTTATCGTGAAACTATCTGGCAAAAGCATTTCCCCAACTGGAAAAGTGCACGAGAACCAACTCACAGAAGCTGCGTCAGTGAAAGGCACGGAAATGTCACACGCGTACACTCTGCTGCACACATGCAAGCACACCCAAAGCCCCATGCGCCCTGCGCCAAGCACAATCCATCATCCCAAGCCTTCACCTGCCCACTGTATAACTGCATCCTTGAGCAGTGAAGGACGGAAAGGCAGCAGCTTGCAAGGAAGGACCACGCAGCCCGGCGAGGGAGGCACACACCTGACAGGCCTGCAGGCTTGGAGCCATGCTGGAACTTCAGCCTGAGCAAAGACTGACCTCTCCACAGAGAAAGTGATTGATTGATTGAGATGCCAGCCACTTGCAAGTAAAGTTCAACACTCTCCTCCATGAACTGCAAAAGAGGGAATCAAAGGCTTGCATGTTGACCTTTTCAAGAAATCTTCTCCATTTCAAGGTGGAAGAACGGGATGAAAGCCTCGAGTAATACACCAGCCCCTGCCTCTGGGCGCACCTGGTGGGGATCCAGAATGCAGTTAAGCTGAAAGACCATCTTTGAGTCAATGGGATGCTGTCTCAGACTGTTTAAATGCAAGCCTTTCAGCCGAACTAGGCTGTAGATGGTACTGAAAGGTTCTTTGTGTTTTGGGTGTTGTTTTGCTTTTTGTTCAAACTCAATGGTATTTTCCATGGCTTTGTTCTCTTTCCAGTCACCCCCCCACCCCCTCACTGCATCAGATGGGAATTGATGGATATCCAGGCTTTTTTTGGGAGGGGGGAGGTTTGGGAACGCCATTTTTACTTGTGCTTCTTCCTGCAATTTTTCCCATTGATCAAAACAAACGCTTGTAGGATTTGTTTAGAGATGGGGCCAACTGTCAGCCCATCTTGACTCCCACTAGAAAAGAAAGGAGAGCGAAAAAAGGTCCAAAAATGTGGATACACTCAGAGGTCAATGGCAAAAACCGTTAGACAGTCTTACATCCTATTCTACAAACTCAAGGTGCAGGCTGGGATAAAAGAAGGAAGGGAAAGAGAAAAAGAAGGCGGTGGGAGCAGGAAGGAAGAGATGATGTAGGTATTTGGACCGTTTTTTAGACCTAAGATCTGCTTGGAGGAGGAAAATTTAAAAGTAGAAACTAAAAAATTCAGCACGCAACGACGAGCACAAGAAACCCACAGAAAAATGAAAGAAGCAGTTGCAACCTTCTGGACACGGAGCTGGACTCTACGAACAGGTCTGCCTGGCGGAGACAGCTCAAGAAACTGCAAGGTGCCCCCCCCCCCCCCGCGACACCGGCAGACAGGACCGCTCTCTGCCCTCCCCATCCAGCGGAGGAGTTGAAAGGGCATCCATGCCAACCTCTGGGACACCGCGACTTCTCCCTCTGCAGCACCCCGCTGAAGGAGCCGGTGGGGAGGGGAGGGGAGGGGAGGGCCCCTGCCCGCCCGCAGGGCGAAGGACGAAGTGCGGGGCGGCGCACAAAAGCCCCCCAACCAAGCCCCACACGCACCCCCACCACTGCAGTGACAAGGAAGGGGGCGGGCGGGCGGGAGCCCTGCCATTGTTCCCGCTCCCTCTCGCTGCCTGTACATCGGCACACGCCTCTGCTGCAGCGCAGCCACCGGCATTAGGGTCACACAATGCGGGCAGGAAGGGACGGGCTGCCCTTTCCTCCGCCGCGGCCGCGCTCCCGCCGGGGAAGCGCCCCCTCGGAGCGAGCGCCGCTCCGTCCTGCCGCCGGCCGCGGGCAGGAGCGGCGCCCCGCGCCCGGCGCTCGGAGGAGCGAGTCCCCGCGCTGGCCGGCGCGGCGCGAAGGCTGCGGGCGCGGGGCGGCCGGACGAAGCGCCTGCCTCCGGCGGAAGCCCGGCTCGCCCGCATGCGGGGCCCCGCTCCCTCGGCTCGGCTCGGCTCGGCTCGGCAGGGCAAGCGCGCCACGCCGCCGCCGCCGCCAGCAGCAGCAGCAGCAGCAGCAGCTCCGGCCCCCCGGTGGGGGAAGCGGGCTCGCCGGCACGGCCCCCTCTCCGCCGCGCTTACCTCTGCCAGCCACGCACAGCAATAAAATCCCAGCCGCGGCCACCGCAGGCGAGTGCCTGCCGCTCCCCGTCCAACGCATCCTGCCTGCCCGCCCGCCCGCCTTCCCCTCCGGCCGCTCGTTCTCCCTCTCGCCGGCTCTGCACCTGCACTCGAGCTCCCCCAGCGTTAATCTATGTTAATGAGATGCGGGGGGAGGGACGGCCGGCGGCGGGAGGGGCGGTGCCTGCCGGAGCAGGGGGAGGCAACTGTTTACAACTCCCATGCGGGACGGGGGGGGCGCGAGGGAGGGGCTTTAAAGGGGCAACCGGCCGCGCGCCCTCGCCCCGCCCCGCCCCGCCGGAGGGGGGCGCCCCTCGCCCGCGCAGCGCGGGACAACCGGGGGGGGGGGCCGCCGGCGCAACTGCAGCGGCGCGGGAGCAGCTCTGCCGCACGCGGGCCGTTTGCTAGCCTGGTCTGGGCCGCCCCGGAGACCCCACGGCTCCAGCTCAGACCACCGAAGCCACCCTGTGCTTGCTGAGGGGACAGTGGCAACGAGAACGGCAGCTGCCTGTGTTGACCATAGGAAAAAAATTAAAACCGTATTAATACAAGGCTCATTGATACACCGATGGGTTAATAATCTTCGTAGTCTAATCTATCTCAAGAGGGTTGTTGCAAGGATAAGACTGGGAGGAAGAGGAGGAGAGTCAAGTTGCTCGGAGTTCCTTGAAAGAAAAAAGGTGAGATATAAATATGAATAGATAAACGAAGTCACCAATGTGAAAACTAAAGATCTTGAAAAATACAACATCCTTCCTGATGAAGAAATGTGGAGATCTTGAAAGCTTGTACGTATTGTGCAACTTTTTGTAGGCCTCATGACAATAATATTTTAATACTGATCTTGCGATAATGCTGAATAAATAATCATGCAATTATTAATCGCAAGATGCATAAAGAACCAAGCATTTTAAGACTATTCATGCACTAATACTGTTAAAATTGGCAAGACATGCATCAAAAAGCATATACGTTATACATAATCCATAGGAAACAACTCATGCAAACCATCTTGCGTTAGTATCATAGCTGTAATATTTGGGGGGGATGTTCAAATTTCTAAAAAATCATTTTTCCTGCTAAAAGGAATGCTAATGGCTTTTTCACATCACTATTATAGCCTAGCCATTCAAATGTATTGTATTTCTATGCGCAGAAATGCTATCTGTTAATCATGTACATGGCACAGCTGGTAAGGACCGCTGAGCAATCCTTAGTGCCATCAAACTCCTCTTGATAAAGCTCAGAGGAAGGTTCTACCTTTCTTTCTAGTTGACAGATAAGAGAGTGAAAGTTCTCCCATTTCATTTAGTAAAATTCAAAACAGGAATATTCTACAGAGGATCCACTGGGACGTAAAAAGGCCCTGACAAGAGCAAAGTAAAGATCAACATTCTGTCTCCCACAGTAACCAGCTGTTTCCAGGAAGCTCACTCCCCAAAATTTCTCAGTCTGCCTGTATGCCACCTATTTTTAAATGGCACAGATCTCCAGCTCCAATTTTGGTCTCCGAATTGAAACAAAATATTTTAATAGTGACCTACAACATAGTCAAACTATAATACTGTACCCCCACACCTTTATTGTTGCTTTTAAACCTTTTGTTGTTGTTCAGTCACAAAGTCGTGCCCGATTCTTCGTGACCCCATGGACAAACCTTTAAATGCTTGTAAATGAAGCAAGCCCACTTTTTAATGCAGAAGGGTGGGATACACATTTCCTAAAATGCATGCATGAATGCATGAAATCAATCTAAATGAAGATGGTTCCTGCTCTGAAATCAGGTTTCTTCAACAGTTGCTTAGGACTTTGGGTCCCCATCACCCCAACCATCATGGCCACTGGCCAGGAATCCTGGAAGTTGTACTCTGAAACATCCAAAGGGCGTGAGTTTAGGGAAGGCTGCCCTGAAATGATGCTCCAGATCTAATGTAGGGCATCATCCCAACATGCCTCACGTTAGGGGCTATCCTCCCAGCTCCTTTTCTTCCTCCTGAACTTTCCACACCTCCTAAAACGGCTTAGATACCAATAGCACAGTTTTAACCTCCCCTTTCCAAGCTTAGAAATGGTGCCACAGTTGATCCATTCAATGCCCATTTATGGCTGGAATGGGAACTGTTGAAAAGCTGGCCAGGGCATTATTCTAGTGTAATAAAGGAGGCCGGGGGAGGGATTGTGACCCCTGGTGGCCTAGCTCTTGGGACAAAATAGTTGTGAGCTGCCCAGAGAGCTTAAATAAATAGAAACCCCAACCCCTCCGTAAGAGAAGCCAGCTGGCCCCAGATGAGCATACAAAAGCCTCAGCCGGCATATATGAAGGCTGCAACTGAACTTCTAGGATCAGAGGCCCTGCCTAAATGCCAGCCCTTATTATTCCTTTTTTAATGCTACCTTAACCATCAGAGGCTAGGATTTTACTATTTCAATCATTAGGCAAAAAACGTTTAATGCTTTAGCAGTAAAAGCTCTTCCTCTTGGTTGTTAAACTGTTATAGCAGTTTGGAATGGAAAGTGGTTATGAGCTCAGGACCTGGAAAATACCACCTCCCCTTGCACCAGGGGGTTGGGCGAAGACTTCAAGCAAGGTCCTTAACCTTTGGTTTCAAAACACTGGTTTTCTTCACCCCTTCCATTTTTTTTAAGCTTGCCTAACCCAGGAGTGGTGCAGGAGACTGTTTCATGTAAAAATACATTACAATATATCATGCATCCAGCTAAAGGAAGCTCCAAATAGCTGTAAATAAAGCGGCCAAATTGAGACAAAACAGAGAAGGAAATGTCAAAATGCCACCGTTGGCCCACATGGCTAAATCCAAGGCCAATAAGATCTTCAAGAGCTTCCAAGAAGCTCTGATTCAGGCTTTGCAAAGCCTCCATGAACGAGTTCAAGTTGCAGAGCAACCGAATGCCTGTGTGTGTGTGTACCCAATATTTTCTTAACTTGGCACCACGATAATACTGCCAATAAGCCTCCTTTGGACAACCTGAGAATCACAAGATGATAATGGTGAGCAGGAAACCCCTCCAGTTTTCTGGCTCTCCTCCAATATGGGCAGCTTGTCAAGGAAGAATGCAGAGATGGAGCCGTTGACACATCTTTTTTCTTGTTCAATTAAGAGTCACGAATTTCTGGAGGAGAGAAAGGCAGAGATTGCCAGGGACTCTAGACCTGGAGCCACGACCTGAGGTCAGGTTCCCACCTGCAGATAGCATGCGCTTGGGCCTCAGCGCTCTCTCCAGGCAAACACAGGAATAGGGCGGTGGGACGCTGCCCACACAAAAGGCAGCTGCAACCGAGCTGACCGAGCCACTGGGAAGGGAGGAAGAAGGCAGGATTCATTCCGAATCCATCCAGTCATGAACATGGGTTGTGTTTCTGACATCTGTATAACTCAGTCAAGTGCATCAAGCTGCATTAGTCACAGGCAACGTGACTAACAGACTCTTTCCCTCCCAAGCTGACTCATCAACCTGGGCTTGAGAAAGCTGTTTCCAAGTCCCAAATGCAGGTCCAGCCCTCCCATTGGGCAGCATCCGGCGGCGGCCACAGAGCACAGGTGGGGAGGCACAGGTCTGCGGCCAAGTCCGATTCCCCAGGACACCAACCCGCCCTCCTCCTGGCCCCATCCATCTGGTGGTTTCCCAGCTTTTGTTCAGTCCCCTCCTTCTAAAAGCTTGTAATGCATCACCTAAGGCGTTGTTATCAGCAGTTTTTAAACACAATACTGTGGGGTTTTCTTTGGATTTGGGGCCTTAGCCACCCCTGGCAGGTGGCCGCTGAAAGCTTCTCCAAAACCGAATTCGACCCTTGGGCTGAAAAGAGTAGCTTCAACCCTGGTGAGCAATGTGGCAGTCCAGATTAAACAACCAGAAAGGGCAATAAATATATTTTGGGAAAGGCCACATGTGCCTCTGACATCAATATTTTGGGCCAGCCCCACCAAAATACAGAGCAGCAACCAGGATTCGGGCTGCTTCCAGAAGTTGGGCTCTTAACACCGCCCGTCAAAAGGCAGCTGTTCTGTCTTGACGTGCGTATCGTTTTTGTTTGTTTTCTCCCTGAAAATAAAACAACCAGAAGTGGTGGGGAAAGGACATTTATAAATGGACATTGTCATTACCTAGACCCAACGTAAAATTTTTTGAAGAAGGCTGCAAAATAAATGCCTGTTCTAGAAGCAATTTTAATGACCGAGGGAAAATGTCTCTAAGTACATGAAAATTTCAGTCCAGTCGTCCTTTCCTCTCACCTCCCTTGGTTACACTGTCTGATGCTTCGACAGAACAGAACACCAGGATCAAATTGGGGTGGGAGGAAATAGAGCAAGCCACAAATGAGAAACCAGATTAAATCAAACAACAACTTTCAATAATTTATCCAGCTCTATTTTGAAACCGAATGAGAAGCTTTGCTACAGCAACAACTGTTCTTTGGAGACTATTCCAAAACAGTTTAAATGCCAGATTTACAGCTTTTAGTCAATAGAATTGGCTGAGTTTTTCCAGGCAGAAATTATACTTTGCTATATTTCAGCATATTTCACTGCAATGTTTCCTCTCCATTACCATCCCATAAGTCCCCAGTAAACTGATTTGACTTCTTAAAATGAAATACCTCAGACTAACAGAGGGAAAACCTTCAGGGGAACCCCAAGAACCATCCAAGTCTCCTGTTTTTTAGCACCAGCTAATTAATTACAGCACCATGAATTACAGCACCAACTAATTAACCAAAAACCCATCCACAATCAACCGTCATGAATACAGTCCCAATTTAATTTTGTTGCTCTTGAAATACTTGCTCTGAAAAAATGCAAGTGTTAGAAACAGAGATTTGTATACTTCTCGCTGTGACGGCATTATCTTTTTTAATGGCACAGTTCCTAGCCTTGGCGGATTTCAGTACAAGCTGAAATGCATCAGGAGGCTATTTTTGACAGCAAGTCGCTCCTCCCTCAAGAGATATATTAAGATATATTAACTAAAGCAACAACCAGGTTAAGTCCCTTAACCTGGAGGTTGCTTTACTGTTGTAAGAATGCACTCTGCCCATGCTCAGAGGCAATACTTTGTCTGTCCCGGGGCTGAATATTTCGTAAGGATTAAATTATTTGTTATTTGAACAGTGAAAGGATACAGTGGGAGTGACTCTTGAGTGGCAGGCTGAGCTGTCTTACGTTGGAAGGTCACGTTCCCTGGCAGGGCACCCCAAGAGCAATGGGACCGTGTCATTCCTCTTCCGACTGCAGAGAGAGGGCTGGAGGAGGGCCCATGCCCTCAGATGCTGCCTCTCTGCAGCATTGGGAAGGTCCAGCACCACTGCTCTTGAAAGGCCACCCGTAGAGAGGATCAAAGGGAGGAATCCCAGGGGTTTGAATCTGCAGGCTCCAGTTCCTCCAGCAAAGCCCTGGACTGGGCGAAGGTGAGTCTCGTCCCATCCCATTGGACACAAGCTTAACCCCAACAGTTCTGTCTTTCCTGGTGGTGCATGTCCAACAGGGAATGCGAAGCAGGAGCTTCTCCCGCAGCACAGGTGCTCCCGGCAGGTTCCTCCCTGCTTGGATTCCGGTGTGCATGTCACTTTAGTTCCCATCTTTAAAATAACCCTGAGTCCTGCTCGCATCTGCAATTTTCATTAATCCTTTCATTTTTAGAGGATGATGTTCAGGGAAAGCCTTTCGGATCTGCAGACAGCACAAATTTGGGTGGGAATACCTTAGAAGATAGGAACGTCATGCAAAAACTGTTCCCGGTAGGTTAGAAAAGGGAGCAAAAATGACAGAGCAAAATTTTATGTAGATAAGTCCAACATTCGTCATTTAGGAAAGAGAAATCCAGAGCACATGTGAAAGACGGGGGTGTGCTCGTCTTCACGCATGAGAAGGATCTTGGGGTTCTAGTTGCTCATCAGCCCCATGAGAATCAGCAGTGGGATTTCCCAGCAGGACAGGCAAATGCCTTTTTCGACGGAATCTATAGAAACCTGCTTTCTAAATCACAGAAAGTGAAATTTTCACTCTGTGCTGGTCAGGACTCCCCACATATTGTGTCCAGTTTTGGACGCCACCGTTGAAGAAGGGTTCAGATCAACGGGAAAGTGTTTAAAGAAGGACGACGAGATGAGAAACTGAGAAAGACTGATGGAATTGGGTACGATTAGAGGAGACTAAGCGGGTGGAAGATAGGAGTGTCCTCAAGGCTCTCACGCAGAGGAGGACTGGACCTCAGGCCTGACCCCCACCCCCCACATGGGGAGCAGTGTGTGGTGGTGCTTTTTCCCACCACTGCCCCAGCCAGGAAGGTCCGTTGCCACCACTGGTCAGCGCCCAGCCGTTCCCCTGGCCCAGTGTTTGCTCCAGCAAGCCAGCAGGGGGTGGGCTCTCTCAGGCAGCCCCCAGCCCTCTGCTGCTCTCACAAGGAGCCACCCAGTGAGATGAAGGGCAGTTGCGTGGCTCCCAGCAGGATGCATGGGGCAGGCAAAGGAAGGGGCAGAGGCCACCTACGTTGTCTCTCGTTTTGTGGGGCAAGAGAGCTTGCACTAGTCCTGTGCAACCTCTTCTTGCTCTCACCCGAGATGGCAAGACAACAAATTAGCTTCAATTACCAGAAGGCAGATATTGGTTAAGCATGGCAGGGAGGGGGAAGCTTCCTAACAGGGCAGCCAGAAAATGAAATCGACTACCTACAGAGGTGGTGCTGAAGATAGTCAAGCGACGACTGGACAGCCACCTGCCAGGAATGCTTTAAACCGAAAGTGGGACTCAGCGGCCTTCCGACTCTGATTCATTAAGAGTGTTAATAACTACCCCAAAATACCTTGCTGGATCTGATCTGATGCCTGCAGCCACGCCTGCCATGCAGACTGAAGCCCTCTGTTTTGAGACTGGACCTATTGTGACTGTACAATCAACCGGCCAATTTTTCTGACTTCGCTGTTGCTTCCCCTTCTGCTTTGTGTATCACCCATCCTGATGGAGAGCTCTGGAGAACCTGACCTCTTGCACGTGTGCGCGGATTTTAGTTAGTCTTAAGGTATTGCACAATTTGGACTTCGGATCCTCACCCCACCCTCCCAGTGATCCAGTGTAGCTTTGTTTCATTTCTTTAATCTGTGATGGGAGATCTTGAGCATACAGTTTTAGAGGAGGAAGAGGAGGGTTTCCAGGCATTTTTCCCTCAAGGAACAGAGGAGAAGGGTTGACAAGAGTGTGCTCTTAATGCTAAGGCGAGCAGGAGGAAGAAGAGGGCAAGGAGCTACCCAAATTGAACTGGGCAATGGAGCAGAAAGGCAGAGATGAATGGGTGGCGCCTCGCAGATCAGAGGGCTGGAGAACCTGAGTTATGAGGAAAGATTAAATTGGTCCAGGCTACCTAAACAGCCAGACGGGGGAATGTGATAGTCTATATAGGAGACACCCAAGCAAGTAAAAAGGTCATGCATGGAGAGAGGGAACAGCGTGGCTTCGACACGCTTAAGGAAGATGTAGGGGCTACACATAGACCAAGAGCCAAAGGCTGGACAGGCTGACTTGGAGGGGCAAATTAAGCACAAGCCCCCCCCCAAGAAGATTGCCAACTTCAGGACTGATCTCTGCTCCTATGCTTTTTAAGGGCAGCTTGATCCTTAGCAGGGAAGTGGATTTATTGACATGAAGTGAAAAGCCTCTGCTTTATATTTCTGCAAATCTTGCTGTTGTTGAAGGTGAGGGCAGCCAGGACCTTTTTTTCCCTGGTCAGTTGGCAAAGAAAGCCCAATTCAGACATATCAGAAGCATGTATTTTGCAAGCATGGTAGCAGGTTTTGGTACAGACTGGAAGCATGGTGCTTGAATGGCCCTGCAAAGCCCCCTCCCCCTGCAGAAGTCACAAACAGACCCTAATGCCTAAATGCTTCAATCTGCGGCTGTTCAAAAAACAAGAAATAGCAGCAGAATGCTCAGAAAGAAATGTGAAAATGCACCTTACACATATATTTGTTTGTAAGGCTTTTTAAAACGATACCCTTGCTTCTCAGATAGCTTGCATTCCTAGTAAAACATTAATACCCTCCAGAGTTTAAAAACACGGTAATTTACAGAGAAACAGCAAACAAAAAGGGAACAGCTGCAGTAATACCAAGAAATGCTGCCAAATATCTGGTGATGAGCTAAGCTGCCAATTACCGCTCTTCAAAAGCCATTCAGAAGCATCTACCAAAGCGCATCCTTCAGCAGCCTTCCCCAATCTGCCACCTCCCAGACTTCCTGGACTACAATCCCCATCATCGCCAGCCAGCGTGAGAGTCGTAATGCAACACATCTAGGGGAAATCAAATTGCAGAAGGCTGCAGGATGGGATGCCCCTTACAAAGTAGGGCTGGGAAAGATCCCAGCCCCAAACCTGGAAGCGTTGCTGCCAGTCAGTGTAAGTAACAGAGCTATGCAGAGCAACTAACTTTCTGTAGGCAACGTCTTATGCAACCTTCAGCTTTCTACATGCTTTTTAGGGATAGAACTAAATTCTGCTGACGGTGCTGAACTGCTTCCCCCACTTCCCATTGCTCAGAAAAAGGGGGTGAGCTCCGGTTTTTTAATGGTGGGCCACGGCAGCTGACCTGCAGGTACCAAGAAGTGAACCAGGAACGTTTTGCATACAAAACCTGTGTTCTACCAGCAAACTACAGCCTCTGCCTCCAACTTGAATTCAGCAAAAAGATGTATGTCTCTGTCATCAGCCTAAGGAAAACCACACTCCCTGCCCTGCTGCAAAGCTGAAGAGGAGGAGGAGGAGGAGGAGGAGGGGGAACTGACACAGGTCCGTGAATGTCACCTTTCCCATGCCAGGGCCCAGAATTTTCCTCAATAATCTTTTGCTCAGGCGTTTATTGGCATTTGCTATGCCATTCTCCTTCTTGCACAGCCAGCTTTTATAAGCTCTTCCTTTGAAATGCTAGTCAGTTTACATTCGAGGAAAATGAATCATCTGACATGCTGGGGGAATTTTTGTTAAGTTTTTTTAATGTTGTTACTGGGTTGCCTGAACTCTCTTCTGGCTCTTTGAAGCTTCCTTGTGTAATCCACAGTGACAAGAGGGCCTGCAACTGACAAGGGGTTTACATTTGATTGATCCGAAGATGCCCTTGCTGCGAATCTCAAAAAATGCAAACGCTATATACACACAGACGTACAAAGGAGCGTCCCACTGAAGTTGGTCTCATAGGTACGCACAGAGTTCAACGTTCAGCTCGTGCCGGAGTTTCCCTGAGCAAAACATTTCCTGATAATGCTGGAATTGAGCCTTGACGGAAGCCTCTGACCCATGCACTTCGGCAACGAGAGCAGAGGGGTCGGGGCTGAAGTGTCTGCATCGTGCTCTGACATCTGCCAAGTCTAGCCTCTGCCCTCGCGGTTATATAATGAAGGCTGCAGAACAGCCACAAACAACAAGAAGGTTCGTGAATTCTGAATATAATAGGATCAGGAGGTGCCCCACAGGTCATCCTTTCCGACCTTCCTCTGCGCAGGGGAAGGAGGTTGCCCAAAATTGTACCTAAACTGTGCTCCTTCATGTCTATTCCTTGCTGTCCACCATCAAAGCTATGCCATTATATCACGCACCTGGTGCCAACACCGGTCTCATTTCCGCATCGGGCATCATCTCTCTTCTCCATCCATTTGAATAACTGATTTTAATAATGTCTTTTTAGATGCCTTCATTTTATTGTATTTTAATTATTAGTTGGTTGTCCTTCTCACCTGATCTGTTAGTGTTGTTATTAATTGGTTATTTTTAATGGTAATTATATTGTTGGCTGTGATGTTATTGCTATATGCTGCCTAGGGAGCCCATTGGAGCTGCTTGGTGGCTTATAAATATAAAAATAAATAAATACTATACTATTCTATACTATACTATACTTCCAGCAGCTTTCAGCTCCTACAAAATAGTCTCTCTCCTCCCATCACAAGATTGTCATCATGGCTTTAATTACAAGTCAGAGGTTTTTCTGCCCCTCACACACGTAACCCCCACGCTTTGTGTAACATCTTGACTGATGAAGAGACCTGGAAATCTCAAAGCTCATGCATTTGTGATCTTCTGCTTGGCCTACTAGGTGGTGTGCATGTATTACACTACTGTGGATTTTGGGATTTTGCTTCCGTAGTTTCCTTTGTCTCCTGGAACTGTTGATCTCAGAGCTGGTCCTCTGTGTTAGCTGTAGCACCTACACCGTGGAATTCACTCCTCAGAGAGGTTCGCCTGGTGCCGATGTTATATTCTTTTCGGCGCCAGGCAAAAGCCTTTTTATTGGTGCAATATTTTAATATTTAATTATTTTAACTAGGTTTTAACATTGTTATGCTCAGCTATGCTGTTCTGCTTGTTATGTTATGTTGTATTTTGTTGTACTTACTTATTGTTTGATTTAGTTTTGGTTGTAAGCCATCCTGAAATGCTTTGTAAAGGATGGGGTATAAATATAGTTTGATGATGATGATGATGATGATGATGATGATGAAGAAGCACATGACAGAGATTTGTGTGTAGCAGGGGTGCAACCAGTTCACACAGGGAACTCAGCAGCGTTGTCAGTCCTCCGTGTTACCTCATGAAGTGAAAAAGTGCCTTAGAACATAGCTAAATTACCCCGTGGCTATACATCACAGGGGCTTATTGGCCTATTTTCTAAGAAAGCTTGGTTGCTTTTACAGATTTTTTCTTTTTCATCCCAGCTAAGCTTCTGAAGAACACCAGGCTTTCCCTGAGCAAGTTTCAACTCATGACTTTCCCTTATCCTCACCAGATAGGATGAGTAATTGTGCCTTTTCTTCTTTCTGGCTTCCATGCAAATACATAAAAACAATCAGCATATCCCTACACCACCCATAACCATCTCTAGATCAAACATGCCCATTTCCTTTAAGTTTTCCTCTTGAGAACTAAAAGCCTGATCTATATTTGTGCATCACACCAAGAGAGAGCGGCGAGCAAAATAACATATCTGGAAAGAAGGTACAAATGGGAATGAGCATCTTTGTTCTCTGTTTTCTGCTACACTGATGCAGAAATGCACAGAGGGTGCATTACGAGTGCCTAAGTGGACTACACAGCCCCATGTTCCTGGGCAGGCAGATACTCTTCGTTCTCTTTGCTACGCAGTGGAACAGGGGCAGGCACCATGCTGTGCTTGGGTCCCAATGAACCAGTTGTCACCTCTCTTCCTCCCTCCCTCCCTCCCTCCTTTTTAAATCATGTTAGTTTTATTTCAGTTCCTTCCTAATTATGCCTAACATGGAATTTGCCTTTTAAATTTTTTGTTTGTTTTCCTGATGATTTCTTCCAACGTATACAATTACATAGAAAAAAATACAGAGTAAAGGAAACACTACCATAAACAAAACAGAGTAAAGTGAAGACACCTTTCTCGGTGCCTGTTGAGGTGTGCCGCCGCTCCCACTGTTTCAAAAACTTATTTTCTTATTAGCCGCTGGAATTGCTTCAAGAGAAAAGAGAGCGAGTGACAGAACAAGATGGAAGGGGATGGAGAGGAGAGGAGAGGAGAGGAGAGGAGAGGAGAGGAGAGGAGAGGAGAGGAGAGGAGGGACAGAAAAAGAGCTTGCCTTCTGTTAAGTAGGTTGCCGTTGATACTAAGAATTGTGGGTTCAAAGGAACTGATTAGTGTGTTGCAGCTCAGGCCCCGTTCTTTTGCTCTGATTCCCTGTCCTTTGCCACATCTTCCCATTTCATGGCTGCCCTTGGGACTCTAGCAAATTGCCCAATGGGCTCTTGGGCACCAGAAGTTCTCCTAACCTGCCGTCATGTTTCCCATTACTCTGCGCAACGAAGAAGTGCCAGATCTGCTTCTCAAAGGCAGAGTAACCGGTGGCAGAGGACAGAGCACCCAAAAGGTTTCTAAAGAGACCAGCTCTCCCTGGCAATGGGTGCCAGGCCACACCGGCAGTGCATAGCTGCTTTTTATGGTTTTATCTTTTCTATGATCAATAATGGTTTTATTGTATTTATGTATATTTTTATGCTGTAGTATCATAAGCCACCCAGAGAACCTTTGGCTTATGGGGTGGCATAGAAATGGAAATAAATACATAAATAAGGCTAGAGGGTTTCGAACTGCTGCAACAGCTATTGAGACAGAGCTGGGTGGTTCCGTTCCATTTGGCCCTCCGTTCTTCATTTACTTATTTAGATTTATTAGACTCCTTATAGAACAGATTCTCCAGGTGCGGAGCAAATAGCAAAATCCAATAAACCATAACACAGTGAAAAGCGTGCTTGGAAATCCTTTTTAAAAATCCTGAGACCCAGGACAAAAACACAATTACCAGTGCAGTCGCTAATATACAAATCACGGGAGCCTAAACCTCAGGAGCAAATGAAAGAGAGTTAAAACTGCCATCAGCATCCCAAGGCCAGAAATAAGTTGGCCTCTTTTCAGATATTCTCCAACACTGAATAGGGGAGGGAGGGAGGGAGGGAGGGAGGGAGAGGCGAGAAGGGCCTTGGGGGCTTACCTCAGCCAGACTCTGCCACCCCAGGGCCTTTTCTACCAATTGCCATGTGGGAAAGAACTTGAAAATTTGTGTACAGAGGGGTAAAAACTGTTAATCTTATTTATTTGGATTTTATTAGTTTCTGTTACTTGCTAGTTGCCTTGCTGGGATTTGTATCCTGAAAGGCAGCATATAAATAATTGTAATACATTGCATAAAACAAGCAAATGGCTTAAGACATTCAACAGATGGCAAGAAGCTTAACGTAGAATCAATATAAGAGGTCAACAACGCTTCAGGTTGAAGACACACAAATATTTTTGCAGTGTGACCTAGTGGTCAGGAGCACAGGACTGGGACTCAGGTGATTTGGGCTCTAGGCCCCACTCAGCCATGAAGTTGACTGGGTGAGTTTGGGCCAGTCACTGCCATTCAGCCTACCTCGCAGGGATGGTGTTGTGAGGACAGAATGAAGAGGAAGACAACCTTGTAAGTCACCTTGGATTGCTTGCTAGAAGAAGAAAGCTGGGATGGAGAAGCAATGTAATAATAGGCTACTTCAGCTATAACCCAAATAAAAATGTGGAAAGAGGACGTGTATGTTAACATTTAACAACCACCTTCATCCCTTGCTGAGCTGCTTGTGGCAGATGGGGCCAGGAGCAGCAGTTTGCAAGGAATGGCATGGGATAAGAGGTGGCGACTTCTGCTGCCCCACCAAGTGCTTTCCTAGACAGCACCTAGTGAGAAAAATCGCCCTGAAAGCACTTAGAAAAAAGTTCTCCCTCAACAATCCCAAGAAACAGATTCTAGGACTTGGGAACAAGACCAGCAGTTTCTCAAAAGCAAGGCGAGCCACGGCTGCATGCTAACAGCCATCCAACTCTTATTTCTCATTTCCCTGAGAAAAGACCTCAGGGTTCAAGCTCAGCATTTCTGTCAAGAGCTGAAATGGCCCCTTTGCTTATAAAAAGCCCAAGGTCAAATGCTATCAGCCAGGTGCCATTAAAAACACAAGGAGGCAGCATTTGCTGGCAACAGCCTTGTTCAGCAGGCCAGTATTATCACTGACCCATTCTGCAGAGAGACTATAGAGGCTGACAGTCGGCAACTCACTGGTTGCATCCACACCAGGAGATGGCTGAGAGGAAATTTTAGCTCCCAAGCCATATCTTAGATCTTGTATTGTTGTTAGTCGTAAAGTCATGCCCGAACCATCAGGACCCCAGGGACAACATTCCTCCAGGCTCTCCTGTCCTCCACCATCCCCCAGAGTCCGCCCAAACCCACACCCACCGCCCCAGTGACCCCATCCAGCCACCTCATCCTCTGCTGCCCCCTTCTCCTTTTGCCATCAATGGTTCCCGGCATGTAGATCTTGAATTACAGCCACTCTGTTCTCAAATTACACACATACTGGTATATTTGTATTCCTTAAAATTATTTTAATTATATTTATGTCTGAAAATATTTGGAGTAAAAGGTTGGTAGCCTCTTCAAAAGGAAAAAGAAGCAGCAGCAACCACTTCGAGCGGGCATGTAGAATTGTCCCTGCTTCAGGTCCCAATTCAGCCTCGGACGTCTCCTGAAATCTGTGCCGCCTTCCCTTGGTCCCACCCCTTTTGATTATTTGGTGCTTTCCCAGCATTTGTGCCTTTGCCCCATTCTGAACGGTTACTGGGCAGTTATTGACAATCTTTGCTTTAAGTGCTCAGGCTGAAGGAGTTCCACACGCTTTGACTTAGACGTTTTTCAAAGGGAAACAATAGAAATGTGCTCTGACAGCAGACATTCTAAGGGAAGCAAAGTCTGTGCCAGAAAGAAATGCTTTTTCTGTGCTGGAGGTACATCACAAAAAGTCCTAGTGTCTCAAAATGCAAAGCGCATCCCTGAATTCACTGTGGATTAGCACCCCCCCCCCCCCGCTTTTTTAACAGAACCCAAGATTAATGTTTGAATTCCCCGCACGACAGATATCTGTGCTCATTCCAAACTCGTGAACTCTTCGGGTCATGGCATTAAAGGAGCCTGGCAAATCTTGAGTTACGACGCCTGCCAAATTTGTGCTCCACAGCCATCTGAATACAATTTTGAACCCTTCACCAGTTCGGTATTATTTTCCAAATGGCTGAGGCCTGGGGAATGCTTTTCGACCACCCCTCCTGAACTCAGACAGAAAGCACAATTTCCCCTTACGCTGGGGAAGCTTGCTTTTGAATTGGGCAAAAGACAAAACAAGACAATTGATCTCCAGAGATTCTTATCGCCACTGTTTACTATGTTTCAGAAGTGGGAGAGATTATGTTTGCTATCTTCATCTAAAGTAGCCTTCCCACTGGCATGCTGGCTGGGGATAATGGGAGTTGTAGTCCAACACTACAACTAAGGTGGGGACCTATTTTGCTGGGAATTCCTCATCACCTCTCCAGCAGGAGTCCGTGAAGCAGTGCTATTGCCCTTGATGCACAAATATCCTAGCAAAAGGACCTGTCTATTCACATAATTAGAATGAGACAGATCTCAAAAGGTAACTCATGCAGAGACACTGGGCAGTCTCTGCGATTAGGGATCCTTTAGGCTCATGAAAGCCCTTCATTCTTCAGTCCGTTTCCGCTGGCAGATGTTGGGAAAATTTGGCTAAATCCTGGCAGAAAAGGGGTGCTTATGTGTCTTCATGTTATAAAATGCCTGCACCCCTTTCTCAAGAAAGTATCCCAAAAAATTCCAAGCCAGGTTGCTGTTTGGCATTTGCTGTTGCTTTAAGAAGTGGGACTTGATGGCTTCCCCAAGAAGCTGCCAGGGCTGTTGTTTGGCTGATCAGCAAGAACTGGTCAGCCTGCCAGGTTAACAGCATTGCAATCACCCTCATTTGCATGCCAAGTTATGTTACGATCCTGCAATCCTGCAATGCAAAACGCCATTGTATTCTGAGCCCTGTGCAGACCTCTCACCTTCTTCTGAGTGTTCACCTTGTTTCCTCATCAACTGCCCAACTGCTGGGCCCATGTGACTCAGCATCTATAAAACACTCTGTGTATGTTCTAAAAACTTGTAACTGGCGGGACAGACCACTACCTGGTAGCACGCTACAGCGGGCCTGGGTGATCTTTCCATAAAACTGCTAGGGTTCAGGGCAATTCAGTCTTCCCTGTGGGTCCTGGTGATTCATTCGTGCCCTTTGTTAAGGAGGCCCTGACACTGCACGCAGCCCGGAAACTATTCCTGTCCCGACTGAGGCTGTAACATGGCTCACTGCCCCAGAGGTTGACTGCAAAAAGCTACTTCAGAAGGGCAAGGCAGGGACGAACACACCTCTCTCCTAGGGACACAGACGCGTCCATTAAAGGTAAAGTTTTCCCCTTGACATGGAGTCCAGTCATGCCTGACTCTAGGGGGCGGTGCTCATCTCCGTTTCCCGGCCAAGGGAGCTGGCATTTGTCCACAGACAGTCTCCGTGGTCATGTGGCCGGCATGACTAAACACCGAAGTGCACGGAACGCTGTTTACCTTCCCACCAAAGTGGTACCTTTTTATCTACCTGCATTTGCAGGCTTTCGAACTGCAAGGTTGGCAGGAGCTGGGATGGGGCAACGGGAGCTCACCCCGTTGTGCAGATCCGAACTGGCAACCTTTCGCTCTACCAGCCCAGCAGCACGACGGTTTAAACCACTGCGCCACCTGCAGTCCTTGACACGTCCATTATGAGTTGGTAAAACGGCAGTGGAGGGCCAGAAACCAGTGGGTGTTAATGTTTTGGACCATGGAATGGGCGGGTGGCTGGGGGGGGGGCGGGTCTCAATCTGGCCCCCCAGCTCTCGTTTAATAGATTGTCAGGTCAGCCATAAGGTATTTACTTGAGTGGTGCAGCGACCAGACTCTGGACCCCAGCAATGTTGCTGTCGTGATTGTGCAAACCTTCATGACATTTAATTACCTCCCATTACAGTTTAAAAGAAGGCTGATTATATTAAATCATTAATATAGCACTTGGAAAATGCAAAGTGCTTTAAAATTCTAATGTTGTTCACCTTCGGTAAAGTAGATGGTAATAATTCCCATTTTATAGATGGTGGCTGGGAAAGGAAGGAAGAAAAATGCCCAAAGGCCGCTTAACGAATCACATGTGACACACTGCCTATTAATGTGTTCATCGCATCTTGCTGTATCCTAGCCTTCCCCAACCTGGGAAGTACCATCCAGACGCGTTGGACTACAACCCCCAGAATCCCCCAAGGTTATGGAAGGCTGCTCCACTCTGGGGTCACACACTGCGGCTCACAGCCACTGTTCTGCCAGCTCTGTTCAGGAGAAAGCCGCTGTGGCTGGGGCAGTGCTGTGCGGTTCAGGAGGTCTGTTTTCTGGTCCCCACTTGCCTGGGTGACTGCGGACCAGTCCCTGGCCCTCTTTTAAGTTCCCACAAGGGTTGTTATGAGGATGAAGGGGAGAGAGGAAGACTATGCAAGCTGGACTGCGTTCCTTGCAAGAGGAAGAAAGGTGGGGCCTAAATGGAGGAGGAGGAGGAGGAGGAAGCAGCTTGGTGGAAACCAGAGTTCAACAACCACCGCTGGGAACCTTCTGCATCTGCACTCAAGCCACCTCCCCTTCCGTTCCAAGGCGTGCTCCAGATCCATGGAAGCTCTACTGCAGGGAAGGCACCCAGGATCAGTCCTGGAACCCGCCTGGGTCATCGGTGTGCTCCAGGGAATGACCAAGGACTCAACGGTATCCGCCAAAAGCCCCCTGGGGGACTTCAGGAACAATCCAAATCCCTTCGGAAGGACTGTCTCTTGCAGAGGGGAAGAGTTACACTTACCCCAAATCTCAGCAGGCAGTGATCCAGCCATGCCAAAGGGACTGATTCAAAGTCCTTCACCTTCAGATCAATAACTCCACGCCCGGCCAAAACCCAAACACATCCGGGGTGTCTCCTGCTGCATTTGCTGGTCACTGGCACGTTGGGACAGTCCCATCAGTGTCAGAGTGTCTCTCTCCGAGTCACTCCAGAGAAGGTGCCCTTGGCACGGACTACTATTCCGAAACGCTGGCTTGTCCTTGCAACTGGGACTCGTGGGTCTGAACCCAGAAGGCCAGTTCGGGTTGCTCAGGCTCTCGCATGCTTCCGAGCCCTGTGCAAAGTGACGGCTTCAACCGATGAAGCTTTGCATGGCTTGGACCACAATACCTGTTGCCACGCTTCCTCCCCGCACTCTCTGGACACAGCGCTCCACATCCAGGGCCTTCTCTGAGTGCCGGAGGAAGTGGGAGCCAAGGGCAGCTACACTGGGGAGGGTCTTCTCAGTGGCCTCCCCAGGGAGGCCTGCCTGGGGCCAGCACCGTCATTTTTTCAGTGCCAGGTTAAGCCTGCCCTTTCCTCTACACATGTGATGCTATTGAACAGCATGTTGGCCCATTCATGTCGGTCTAGTTTATGCTGCAATTGTTTTAGCTGTTAAACAAGGTTGCAATCTTGCACAGCATTTTATTGCACTCTTGTGAACTGTGAACCACCCAGAGAGCTTCGGCTATCCGGCAGTACAGAAAGAAAGAATTCTAGAGGGACTTGAACCCAAGACTTAAAACCATGAGCCCAAACTGGGAGGGAGCAGAGCGCAATGGCAAAAGGACCTGGGGAAAATTTCTCACACCTCGAGTGAAGGCTGAGAAATGGTTCCCATTGTTTTAAAGTTCTCTGAGTTGGACTAAGTCTGGATCCAGCTTATCTGTTTTTGTTATTGTGAGGATTAGAAATATTTAGGCTTGTCCACCAAAGTGCATGGACTTCTCCATATCATGGAAAAAACTCTGTTCTTTCCCGGAATTCTGGAAAGTCCCAGGTACTTAAGTCTACATATAAGTGTTCTTGATTGTCCTTGTACAGAGACGGGGAAAAGGTTATTTATGTCACAATTGCTTCCCCTAAGTAACTCTGGATTCTGTAGCACAAAAGGCATGTCAGTCCTGACCAGATATTTGGATTATACAGATACATAATATGAAGGCTCTATTTAGTTGCAAACAGATACATTTAAATTGTTATAGCAACCAATTAATATCCCTGCCTGCTCAGTAAACAAATGCATTCAAAAGCTGGAAATGTGATTTGAATCAATTATTTAAATTAGCCTGTTTTCTTGGCAATTTAAATAATTTACTTAAGATTGCCTTGATTTAAATCAGTCCACCCGAGGGCTTACACCAGAAAATTGACACTTCCTGATGGACTGTGCCCCAGAGATTCCATTTGTTCTCTCTCCCACGCTGCCCTCCAACACATGCACAAACTCGAGGACACCCAGCATCCACCACCTGGCTGGCACCTCGTGAGTAGGGCTGCTTCCAGCTGAGAGGGGTAAAAATTTGGATCCTGCTAGAAAACCAGAGGCAGTCTGTCTGTTGCTGAAAGCCCAGGAAATCTTTGTCAAGAAATGGAAAGATGATGAACAAAAAGCAACAAAACTCTGAGCCTGGCTTGAAGCGGAGATGGAAAAATGCTCCAGCTCTTTTCCTGTGGGGGGAAAATTAGGCATGCAGAGGGTGGTTCCTGGAGCAACCAGGCAAAGCAGAAGCATCTCTCGGAAAAGAGACAGAGAGACAGAAGCGAAAAAGCCAAGTGGGAGGGGGCAGCCCCTGCCTAAGCCCTTGCTGGCAGTTGACTGTGGCCATATTTAAATCCGCCCAAACCTGCATCGCCTTCTCTGTGCCAGTAAAGTTGACAGGACTGAATTGTGTGTGGCAACATAAAGCAGGGGATGCTTGTAAAACAACCCGGGTGGCAATCCGGGCGCTTAATAAGCCAAACACCCTTTTCCTTCCTGCCCGTCAGCAAGAGGAGGAGGACAACACCATCCTCCAGGGAGGAATTAAACAATGGGTGTTTGAAGAAAAACATGTAATGCGCTATTGGCACATTGTGCATGCACATGTGTGCGTAATGTAGCAATGCAGACACACACAGTCAGGAGTCAGGGGGAAAATATCACCCAAATATCTGACAGACCTTAGAAACTGCACCTTTCCGCAGGGAGAATATTTATTCTGGGAACCGCTTTAGTTACCGCTTCTTAAAAGATCTCTTTCCACATAGATCTTCCAGTGATCAAGTGGTTGCTTCCCTGGGAGTGAACGGATGATGAAACAGCAGATAGCTGGATGCAAACATATAAATTAAGTTTCTTGGATATCTCCTGAAGGATGCCAGGGAGCTACCCACCCCGGGAGGCTCTCCGCAGCTTCTACTGATGCGAAATGGTCTGCTTCCAGGGAGCAGCTAATGCGCATTCTTTTCTGCTCTTCACACCGGAATTTTATTTCCTGGGAAGCCTCCTACAACCTATTCCTGTGACGCAAGTCCTGACGTGGGACGTGTTACTACCTCCGTCTATTCGCCAGTTACCAGTAATGGCTCCACACAGCCGAATGGCGGAGCGTATGCTGTGCGGGAAGGTCGTGGGTTCAGGCCCCGGCATCTCCAGGTGAAAGTAAGGTTAGAGAATGAGGTTAAAAGAGGGCAGGAAAAGTCTCTAACAAGACCCTGGAGGGCCCCCGCCAGTGCCTGTGGCTTGCCAAAATTCTCCAAAAATAAAAAAATAAAGACTCACTTTGCGCCCATTTTGGCCTACTCCCATTCACAACCAGATTTTCAGCTTGTTTGAATAGCTGAGTAGAAAAACCTCCTACTTGTTCCAAAGTGTGTACTTTTTAAAAATACACATTTTAATCACAATTGCAATTACTGGCATTTGTTAATATTTTTCAGGAAAGAATATTCTTGTTTGCAATGAACAACTGGACTTGTTCACATCATCTACTGACTCCTCACACATTCCGGAAGCAATGTATCTATAACCTTTAACGTACTAGTCCTCATGAGCAGCCTTTGCAGGGAGAGACCACTGTAAATCGTGAATTGCCCAAGGCCATGCAGTTGCTTCATTCACAAGCCATACCAGCCCATCGTTGAGGAGCCCCATCAGCCTGTTGCCCTCCAGAGGTGATCGAGGATTGATTGATTGATTCCACACTTCACCTTTCTGCCAAACACTGGCATTCAGGTTGGCTCACAATCACAACCTGTGTGGTGCATGCTTAGGATGCTGCACTGGGGCTCGGGAGATCTGGGTGCTAGTCCTCACTCTGCCATGCAGCCCATTGGGCGACTGGGCACAGACCCTCCGTCCAACCTACCTCACAGGGATGTTGTTGTGAGGTTAAAGTGGAGAAGAGGAGAACCTTGAAAGCAGCGTTAACAGTGGAAGAAAGGTGGGGAATAACTGCAATGGGATAACAATAATAAAACAACTTTGATGAAAATAATAAGCAAATGCATTAGGAATGCGATCCAGCTTGTTGCTGGCTAGCTAGGCATGATGGGGAGCAGCATCCGCGAATGATGGCAGGTGTAGTCCAATATATCTGAAGGGCACCAGGTTGGGGAGAGGCTGTTTCAGCATTACAGGCCTGAGTAGAATTAAAGCTAGCAGATGCCTTCTCAAAAGCAGCAGGAGTTGCAGCCATGGGCATGTAAACACTAAACATGACGGACGCCTTGGAGTGTTAATCACAGTCCACAAATACAGCAAGGCTAAGGAAGCCAGCAGGATCTCAGCAGAAGCTGCTGAGTTGGAGTAGCAAGAGGAAGGAAAAGGGGTCTACTAAAACCGACCGAAGACAAGAGAAGGAATTTACCTTCCGAAAGTCGACCTCTCTTCCACCACATACAGACATGCCAGCAACTCAAGCAGGGGGAGAGGGACAGACGGCAGGGCAGGAGAAATTACCTCCAAATGACAGGTACTCTCTAATCTTGTAGAAAAAACACCGAGAAGTTTAATGATGCCCCTTCACCTGCCTGTACAGTACTTGCAAACTGCTCAAGTATTAACCCTGACCTAAGATGGGGGAGAGGCAGTAAAAAAAATTATTATTCATGATAATAATATTGGCCAACTTCCCTTTCCCTCCAAACTGACTTCTTGGAGCAGCAGAATAGTAGGAATCTTTCTGACACACAAAAATCATAGATGCTTGTGCTTCTCGTTAAGGCCTTAAACAGCTTCAGACCCAACGGAGCATCTCTTCCCATCCCAACTTGCCCATATTCTACGACGATTTTCTAGATTCTATGTCAATCAGAAATGGTTTGCTACCAACTGGGAGAAGACTATTTTGGCAATGTTTATTTCCAGAGAAGTACACCTGGCATCAAGCTTGTAATAGTTTCAGGATTTGGCAAGCCCATTCTTTAAAAAAAAATTCACCCAGGCATCACAAAGTAAGTTTTACTATCTTAAGTTTTACTATCTTCCCCAGAGAGGTCCGCCTGGCGCCGTCGTTATTTGTTTTTCAGTGCCAGGTGAAGACCTTTTTATTTAAACGTCATTTTAATTGTTAACAATATTTACTTATTTATCTGGCCAGGGCGACTTCTTTTCTTTTATAACTTTTCTAACTCCTTTTATATCGTTTATATTTTTATTTATTTTATATTATTAATTTTAATTTTATATTGTTATTTTTGTATTGTATTGTATTTTATTGTGTTGTAAGTTGCCCCGAGGCTTCGGCAAGGGGCGGCATAGAAATGTTCTAATAATAATAATAATTATTATTATTATTAACCTCCCAGTTTTTATTTTTATCTGTTGTGGGTGGATTTATTGCTGTTCTGACTGGTTTTGATTCCTGCAAACTAGCCCAAAATCATTACCAAAAGACAACGCGGGCATGTGGGGTGGGAGCAACATTGCTCGCCTGAGAGAGAAGAGCCCTGAATCCTACTGTTCCATCAACAGCTGCAAGACTGTCCCAAGAGGCGCGGCAAGTGAGTTGATGAAAAGGACGCACACTTCTGGCAACAGTTCCAGAAGGCAGCCCCGTGAGTGGGCACAGCTCACAGGACACAGCTCTCCATTCCAGCAGGCTCTTTAACAATAAGAAGAAAACTTTCCTGCAATTCAAAACCCCCGAAGAGGGGAAGCAATATGATGCTAACAAGGCCAGGTCTCCATCTGCTGCAGTCCCCAGTGGCTGAGCCAGGCACATAATACTGCTTTCTGCATGACATATGCAGCCACCTTCTAACAAGTGTCCTTGGAGTTCTGGGAACTGGTAGGCAAAGGGACAATCACAGCATGCACGATGTCAACTGCAGCAGAAGTCCGTCGTGAGGAGGACGCACCGAGTGAAACTCTTTGTCCTTAGGCAAGGACTGAAGCTCGCACCAGATTCCCTGGGTTGTCTGCCCTGCAGATCCAAAGGACGGGAGGAGGAAAGCTATGGCGAATCAAGACAGCATACTGAAAAGCAGAGACATCACCCTGCCAACAAAAGTGCATATAGTCAAGGCTATGGTTTTCCCAGTTGCAATGTATGGCTGGGAAAGCTGGACCATAAGGAAGGCTGAGCGCCGAAGAACTGAGGCCTTTGAATTGTGGTGCTGGCGGAGACTCCTGCAAGTCCCTTGGACAGCAAGGCGGTCAGACTGGTCAGTCCTAGAATCAACCCTGACTGCTCTTTGGAAGGCCAGATCCTGAAGATGAAGCTCAAATACTTTGGCCACCTAATGAGAAGGAAGGACTCCCTGGAGAAGAGCCTAATGCTGGGAACAATAGATGGCAAAAGGAGGAGGGGGCGGCCGAGGATGAGGTGGCTGGATGGAGTCACTGGGCCAGTGGGTGTGCGCTTGGGTGGACTCCGGGGGATGGTGGAGGACAGGAAGGCCTGGAGGAATGTTGTTCATGGGGTTGCGATGGGTGGGTTGGACATGACTTTGCGACTAACAACAACAACAGCCCAGCCGCTGCCAAGCATACTTCCTATGCAGTTCTTGCCCGAAGTGTGAGATCGCGAGGTGCCAAAAGCAACTTCATCGGACGCTTTAGGCGAATTTGGGAAGCGGTTTGTGGCAGCCCTTCAGGCCCCTCGTGAGCAAGCAACAAGATGGCACAACGAACTCTGAGGTCATGGGAAGGCAAGCTTCGCTTTGGAGTGGTGTGTCCCAAGACCAGTCCTTTTAGGAAGCATCCATCCAATGCGCAGGCTCCCACACAGGGGCTTTCCCGCAACCGATTGTGTTTTTTACAGCCCGTCTATTTATTGTATGTAGTCATTCCCTCATTTCAGACAAGACTGGCTACTAAAGTAACTTGCAATTACAGAGCGTACAAAGATACAATATAATTAGGAATATTTTACAGGAGAGCAGGGCAGCCTCTCCTGGCTCCAGCATTTAGTTTGCGCGACAGTGCAGAAGGGCCGGGGGGAGGGCAGGGGGGCAGAAGCTGGTACAGACGGACGGAAGATGTCCTGAGAGCAAAGCTTGCATGGATCTGCGATCCTCTGGCTTCTGCCAGCTAGCAATGCATTCCAGGTTTGTCTTTCCAGGCTGGAGCAGGGCAGAAGGTCTACAGGTGCAGGGACAGGCCCAGATATAGCCGTGAGGAAAATTCCTCCACACACACGCTTTGTGCAGAGCGTACAGAGGAAATGCCTGGGGCAACTTTATCAGCTACATTCCAGCCTGCCCGTCCTTTTGATTTCCACGCTGTACGCTTCCACCACCTTTGGCACTTGCCCTTTTGTACAGCGGAAAAAGGGGACGGTGAAAGGCTTACCGAGTCCAATGTTCCCCTCATTACAAGAAGGATATATACGTGAATCAGTGCTTTTTTTGTAAAAAAAAAAAAAAAGGTAGCGGAACTCACATCTTGGGGTCACACTTTTACACAATGGTTGCCGCCGGCAGTAAGCACTCAGCGCGCGATCCCAAGCCGAGCAGCGCCCCAAGCCGAGCAGCGCCCTCACAATCAGCGCCGACACACAAGCGGCCCGTAGACACTATGCTAACGATTTTTGCCGCGGATCTACTACGCCCAACAGGGCGATTCACAATCACTTGGAAAAATCCGTCAAAAAAGGGTGCCAGAATGCCGTTCTGGTGCGTTCTATGACAAAAAAAAGCCCTGTATATGATTAGAGTCAGTGAAGCGAAGGGCCATAGGGATGGTGGCCGCATTGCAGGGGAAGCCAAATGAGGCGAGACTGAGGGAGCTGGGTCTTTCCAGCCTGGAGAAGAGGAGACTCCGAGGGGATCTGTTCGCAACATGCAGGCACGTGAGGGGGTGTCACACGGAGGTGGGTAGCGACTGTTTTCCCCTGCGGAGGGAGCAGGACGTGCTCCAGCGGAGCCAAGCTCAGGAACCACGGTTCAGTTTGGATGCCAGGAAGCACTTCCTGACAGTCAGGACCCGAGGGTGTGGAATGGGCTTCCCCGGGAGGTGCTTGAGGCCCCATCTGTGAGGCTGTGCAAGCAGAGGCTGGACATGCACATGGTGGGCATGTCGTGAGCGCAGCCGGCTGGAGCCGGGGGTCAGACTAGATGGCCCGGGAGGTCCCTTCTGACTCATTCTGTGTTCTGCTCGTGCAGTGGCTAACCAGCTGCCCATTGGAATCCACACGCAGGACACGGGGGACCAGCGCCCTGCCGTCCAAGCGAAGATACTAACCTGCTGTTGCAATAAGGTGCTAATGCCCAGGCCCAGTTTTTGGACAGTCTTCAAAGGTAACTTGACATATAGGGCATTACAGTAAACGAAATGGGAGGCTACCAAGCAGGTACCCAGCTGATGTTCCAGGCTAAGAGGATAAAAGGCACTTCAGTGGCAAAGATCTGTTTATTTAAAATCTTTCTATCTCGCCCTTCATCAAATCAGATCGCATAAATAAAATTATTTGAAACATAATACAATAAAATGCGAACATCAAATACAATGAACAGAATAAAAGGCAGGGAATGGAGCTCTGGGAGCCAGTCCAGGAATTCTATGCAAAGACGACTCGGCAAGCACCCCCTGAACTGTCAGGTCACCGACGCAGAGCGACAGGCCTGTGAGCCGGGCTCATCCTTCGGGGTTTCCTAGAAGGGCATATTAAGGTCCAGTTTTTTCTGGCACCCTGAAAGCCCAAATACTAAGCTACTAGCGAGAAGAGTGTGAAGCTAAAATCGGCTGTTATTTGGGGAGGGAAATTCGGCCCTGCCCCCTTAGCTTCACTTCTGCCCATCCCTGGAAGGAAGTCCAAGAACTTTTCCAGAAAAGTTTGAATTTGAATTTGAGGAATTTGACCCTCTTCACCCTGATGTCAAAGGTGTGGAATTGCTACCTCAAAGCCATTTACGTGGGAGAAGAAACCTAACTTAAAGGAGCTCTTTCTTATCTGGATTGAGTTTCAGTGCATGGGTTCGTATCCTGCCCTTTCCTACAGCCAGAATGAGCAGAAAGGGGGCCTGGGAATGTGACACACAGAAAAACAGTCAAGCATTTATCATGTCCATTTCGCTTGCACCTCCTGAGTGAGGCGTTTAAGGCAAACCCGAAGCTAGATGTGTGGGAGTTTGGGCAGGGGCTTCCCCCCACCCCCATCCCATCAGGAACGCCTGACTCCCGAAGGCACTGGGGCAGCAGAGTCTCCCATCTGCAACAGGTGCTCGGGGGCCATGGGGCTGCCTCCGGGGTGCCGTTTCAAAGGCGGAAAATCCTGGCATGCAGATAATAAATACTAATGATCGTCTCTGCAATCACTCACTGTGTAATGGATTCACGCTACCAGCATTGCTACCGGCCTCACTCCATTTATCTTGTGTGAGGCTGAAAATGTGCCAAGCTTTTATCATCTTGACCACCCCAGCCCTCTGCCTCTCCTGCCACCAGGCAGGTAAGCTAGTTATAAAGGCACCAAGCTGACAGCTTCCAGGACACCCACCAAGCCTGCCTCACCTGTGCTTAATAGGCAGCACTTAGCCAGACTTAAAAGCCCATCTACCTCAAAGCTCTCAAAAAAGCCAGGAATGTTACAAAATAAAACAAGCGTGTGCTTTCTGGACTGCCAGTCACAGGAGCCCGTGGTACTCAACAGCCCTGAAACATCAAACTAATTATTGAAGGCTGCAGCGCTCTATCACTCACCTGGAAGTCATCTCCATGGCGTTTGTTGGGATCTTCCTGGTTGCTGGATGTTCACATTCACCTGTGCGCATGAACTTGCATGTGTACACAAACCCAGCAATGCTGGGATGTGCCACACAGGCATGTTCAAGAGACTGAAAACTGAGTGTCTCCAGCAAACAGGGAAATTAGCTTGAGAACGCCAAAAATTGGAACAAAGAAGTTTCATTTTAGCTTAAGTGTTTAGAGAAACAGATGTACTGTGGATGTAGTACAGATCACATCAAGGACACCAACTGGGCCAGCAGCCTATTCTTAATAATCATGCTAGTGCAGGAAGAAGATGGGGAGTCATGATTTGCCAGATAAAGCAGGGAGGGCCCCACGCAAGGCAAAGCTGAGTTTGGAAGGCTGCGCGCATCAAGCTCCAGCGGCAAAGGGTGAGCAGCGCTGACAGATTAGGAGCCCTCCCTGAAAGAGGGTGCTTCCACACAAGGGCGTTCACAGGTGAGCTCCCTGCCTCCTTGTAAGGTGCAGGGCATGAACCAGAGGCAGCTATAATGGGGCTGCCAGGGCACAGGTGCAGGGCAGAGTCATGCGGTGGGCTCAGCGGAGCAGAAGCAAGAGGCATGCCTGGGTGACAGTCCAGAGTTGAGCCAGGAAGGTGAACAATCCAGGCAACACAGTCCAAGGTTTCACAGTCCAAGAGCATCTGCCAAAGGTCAAGTACCAGAAAGAGGATAACGTTCTGAAGCAAGCAAGACTGGGGAGGATGGATGCCGGTCCCTGGGAAAACAGAGTCAGGCTGGAGACAAGGACTGATGCAGGGAACCAGGAAGGACCCAGGTGAGGTCATGCAGAGAGCCAGAGTGCAGGGGAACTGCCAGGGCAGCTTGCGCTGCTGTGAAAAAGACAGCAGCACAGCCGTTGAGCTGGACTCCAGGCCTCCAGCTGCTCCCTGCAAGTGCCTGCAAAGGTGTTCCTGGCTCTGCAGAAAGTTGCAGGGCTGCTCAGGCCCCGATCCTGACACTCCTGCACAGAGTTGCACAGGAAGCCCCGATACCATCGCCTTCAGCTTGCCGGGCTCGCATGCTTTATACAATCTGGAATAGACGAACTCGGAGGCGAACCAATCCCAGGTTAACCAAGGAGGGTCTGTTCCCACAGTCCCAAGTCAAAAAGCGGGCGGGCGGCTGGTCCCCGGAGGAGCTGCAGGCTTCGAGCTGGGGGCACCAAGGGGCGGCCTTGCATGGGACTGAGCAAAGGCTGTGATAGCAAGTCTCCAAGGGGGCTCTGCGCCTTCCTTTGAACTCCTGGCTGTACCACGGAGTTAAGGCCAGCTGACTGAACATTACAAAAGCCATGCTTCTGAGAGATGATTAAGCGGAGGAACTGCAAACCAAAGGTACCACGGCAGCTGCCTGGGAGGTGTTTATTCTGCTGTTTTGAAGTGAGAGGCTCCCCACTAAGGCTTGAAGACTGACCGATTTAAAGGCAGCCCAGTGGGTGGCTTGACGCTGCAGATCCCTCCACTCTGTGCGCTTCCAGTTGTTGTGAACTGCAGTTTCAAGAAAGACAGGCAGCCTTGCGTCCAGCCGTCAAGGTCCTCTTGCCCCCAGCGGCCGTGAGACTCTTGCCATGCAGCTCTCAAAAGATATTAGACAAGGTCTAATGCCAAAACACATGCAAATTCCAGGGGCACCAAAGCCGCATCGCTGAGCTACTTGAAGACATCCAGACATGCACACGACTGCGTTTGCTGCCTTGCCGAGGTCTCGGGGGCCAGTTCAGTGAGTCCCGTGACTCACATTCTTCAGAGGAGCTGAAGAATGGCACCTTGAAGACTGGCATGTTTCCTGTGGCACAGAAAGACGAGATGCAAATGTGGCAGCCCTGAAGGTGCTATTTTTACGACAGCAGCAATCACAACATGTCCCTCTTCCTCTCTGGAATTCAGGGGATGCGGTTGTGATTGCTGCTGCCAAATTTAGTCACTTTGGGTGCCTGAAATATTAAAACAATGCCCCGTCATGTTAGGTCTCATAGGCACAACCCATTTTGTCTGGAATTATTACAGAGGGGTTGTTATGCACCGGGGTTGTTAATTCTTTTCTGGCGCCTATTGAGAATGAAACACGCGAGCAAGCTATAAGCACAAGCGGCACACCAACTAGGGATCGGATCGAAGGAAAGATGAAATCTCGGCATTGCTTCCCCTTGCCGCGCGTGACATGTGGCCATGCAGGACATTAAGATCTTCCAGTGTTACACAGAGTCGGATCAACAGCCTATCAATCAAACAGAAAGCAGATGAAAACAAGCAGCACCTTGCTTTCAAGGTGGAAAGTCTCTCTCGCCGAGATCCATTATACGCCGGTGTCATCATAAGGTTGATTCAAACATCACTTTCCCTGCCTGAGCCCTCTGGGCCAACATCCTGCAATTACTACATATTGGAATCAACAAAGCACATAATTTCCCCGCCATGTCTGACGACAGATTTTGGTGTGAGAGCAACGTGGATGAGCTGCAGGAACTTAGCTTGCTAAAAACAAGGTACGTCGTGCAACGGGCTTCTCATGGGCCCCTGCAGTGAGGGAAAAGATATCTGTCCCAGTGTATTCCTGCGGCATCTAGGATCTTAGGGATGTCCCATAATTACCTTTCAAAGCTATGTTCGGGAGACCTTAGCTTCAGTGTGAGAAGCCTGCTACGGAAGGCCCTCATTCCAGCTTCCAGCATATTCAGTGGCTGATCCTCCTGCGACTTCCCCTGGCCCATGAGACCACCAGCACAAGATCAGACCTTCTGCTGCTCTTGGCTGAGGTACAAGCAGATGGATGCCGTTTGGTCTTTTCTGCAAGCTTCTCTATACGGGGCACTGACTGTGCACTTGGATTTCTCCCTAACAAGCACTTGGCAAAACATGGTCACCCTCTGGGGCCATTTCCACACTTGGCAAAGATTCCCAGTGCTTTTTTCAGACTGAGGAAGTTTGGTATTACCTGGAAACAGCGGCATGCAACCGTGGTTGGGTTCACACATCACGGCAAACAACCCTGTGCTGTTTCAATGGGGCACAGACTTGTGCCCAAACTACTGGTCAGAGAATCCCATGGCTGCCCAGGAGGCAGAGTTTCCACACCCCTTCTCTGTCCCCCAACCTCAGCTGCATCCTAGCCCCTTCCCCATGCAGAATCCTGTTCCTTTGCCTAGCCTTGTCTCAGGACCACTCAGCGCCCCCCAAACTGATCTGCTGCAGTCCTGAGGTGAGTTTTGCCCTTTCCCCTTTGAGTGTCTGTGCACGACTTTTGGGTTCAAAAGATGGTGTAAGAAATCCAAGAAATGAACGGGAAATGGGGTGGTGGACTGCTCTGCATGACTCCCTCAGTCAGGCCCACCTCTCCCAAAGCAGCATCCTGAAATTCCTTGTGCGAGGCAGCCTGATCCTGACAGAGGCAATCCGTGAGAGAAAGCAGTGGCGATGGAACATCCCTCAGGCAGCCGAAGGGATCACTTCATCATGGATCGGCCCTTGCGGAAGGGATTGGCACCTGCCAGCTCTTGCCCTTTGGCGCTTCCTTTGCCCCATCTCCCTCTCTCGCTCTCCCCCGCCCTCTATTCTTATTTGCAGCCTCCCTGTGCTGTCCTGGCTGTCAGGCCCGGTTATCTTGGAAACCAAATCCCTGGGCAGATCTAAAGTGGAAACACACCGGGCACATTACTCACCGCAGCTGCGGTGCCTTTAGAAATAAATCAGCACGGACATCCTCCATGGCACATCCGGGGTGGCAAGAGCAGAGCTGTGCGCTGGGCCAGCTCTTCTGAAGTCTGGCCACCAAAAGGGTTTCCCTTAGTCTGACGGGACAGTGACAAAGCACCTCGCTGATGCTCTGTGACTCAGAGATATTGCTGTCTCTTCAAACCTCCATCCGAAGATTGATGCCCTACAGATGTCAGTGGGGAAGCTCCAAAGAAACAAACAACCCCTCCCACTGCAATATAGATGGGGGGGGGCACAAACACCTTTCCCTCTCCAAGACAGAACAGCTTGCTGTGCAGTTAACCCTAGGAAGAGGGTGTTGTTAGCACCAGATGAAGGGAGACAAGCCCCGTAACACACCCCTTCTCTGGTGCGGATCTCCGTGCTGACTTAATGTCTGAACACAAAGAAGTAAACAAGGCAGCAGGCCCAATATCTCTAGGAAATGCAGCAGGGAACGGAAATGTTTTGTTGCCCAATGGCAACACACAAAAACAGCTGAAAGAAAAGGACCAGGGCACCAAAGAGGCTTATAAATGACCTATTTTTAAATGCTTCTTTTTATTGTTATTCATCTTCTTTAAAAGGTGGTTCTTAACAACAAATTAAGAGCTTTTTTTTTTTTTTTTGGCCCATACAAAACAGAAACATTTAAACCAGAGGCATTAAAATTAAATCCAGAGCATAAGGCAAAGCCCAAATTGGCAAGTAGACAGGCATAATGTTTTACTTGAGGCACAATTTACAGGAGGAGGGAAAGGCAAGGATGCTGAGCAAATTCGGGAAGAAAGGGGGCGGGTGGACAGAGAGAGTTGAAGATGCCTTGAGGACACAGAGCCTCTCTCTGGACAGATGTGCAACCACAGATGTTCTGTGAGCCACCACTTAGGTACCACCTGTATAGGAGCAAAGTTTCTCATCCAAAGGAAATCATACCCCATTAGTGCTGCCCCTGGACTTGCCATCCCTCACGGGGCTGGGAAGTATAGGAACCTATTAAAATTGAAGTACTAAATGCAGATAGATGTAGTGTGTCTATGCTGAGTGGAAGCAGCTAACAGCCCATCATTCGGGTTTGGGAATCTCTGTCCTAGAACACATTTGCACCTTTTTAAGTAGAGAATGGGACTGCAGGTGGCGCAGTGGTTTAAACCGCTGTGCTGCTGTGCTGAAAGGTCATCGGTTCAAACTCTGCACAACAGGGTGAGTTCCCGGTGCTCCGTCCCAGCTCCTGCCAACCTTGCAGTTCAAAAGCCTGCAAATGCAGGTAGATAAAAAGGTACCACTTCAGTGGGTACTTCGGTGTTTAGTCATGTTGGCCGCATGACCATGGAGACTGTCTGTGGACAAACGCTGGCTCCCTCGGCTAGGAAACGGAGATGAGCACCACCCCCTAGTCTCAGGCATGACTGGACTTAATATCAAGGGGAAACCTTTACCTTTACCTTAAGTGGAGAATAGTGTGTATTTTTAATTAGCATTCAAGGCTAAGGACAGCACATTGGCTCAGATCAAGTCGCTGTCGGCAACTCTGGGTGAGGGGTTTCCCTGTTTATTTGGAAACACAGGTAAGACTTCAGCAGCGGAGGTCTTGATCTGACAAAGCTTCGAAAGGCAACCTATTCCAAAATCTGGATTTTGTTGAACTGAGCTCAGAGCAGCCTAAACGGTTCCCCTTCCTTTTATCTTTGTAACAACCCTGGGCAGTTAATTTCTGTACCAACCCGGTGAAGTAGGCTAGGCTGTGAAAGTGTGACTTTGGGCCAGTCGCTTTGCAGCTGAACAAGTATTTGAACCCATGTCTCTGTGCTGAGAATCCAACGTTCTAGCCATGATACTAAACTGTCTTGTGGCAGCATTTCCATCTTGCAGGCATCCTTTCCCTCCATCCTTTCCTTTCAGCACAACAGCGGCCAAATTGTGCAGGGAAAACCATTCAAATATAGTTAACAAGTGAAGGGAGAGGAAATGGAAGGCAGTCCGCTTACCTAGTCTCTCTCTCTCTCTCTCTCTCTCTCTCTCTCTCTGCATTAGCACTGACCTTGTATTAAAATATGATCCCTGTAAATGAATATGTAAAATGTATTATGCAGTACACACCAAAAAGAATTAGAAGGAGCCTCTTAAAAATGGATATGAATAGCAAGTTCTGTACTGAAAATGGGAACCCACAAAGCCATTTGGGCATTAAATCAGACCTTGTCAGCAGTAACTACGTAAAGACAGAGTCAGGTGGCAGATTGGAGTTGCTGGACAATTTTAAAAATATGGACACTGATGAAATTACAATAACAATCATAGCTCTGCACAGTAAGGGACAGAGTTCTACTCCTGATTTCTCATTTCAGAGAGGCATAGGAGCTGAAAGATCCTAATAATGACCAGCCCTCCCTGCTGCGTTGCAACCAACTCATTTTGAGCCATAAATTCTCGACAGACAAACCCATATATCCAATCAAGAACGGGCAGCACACACATTTATCCTTAGAAGCCAACAAATATCCATTGTTACAGTTTTGAATCATGCTTCTAGTCCTCATGATTCTCATTTTCCGTTAGAAAAAGTGAGCACAAGCATTCCAGGATTAGAAAGAAAGAAGCCAATAAACAAATGGCTTGATTGATTATATTCTTCAACTCGCCAAATATATAAATCGTTCTAGTAAAAGGACTGGCAAGAGCTCACTCCTAGCTAAGCGGCAGGCCGATCAGAGCTACCTGCAAATATCCACCAGTTTCTGCGCGTACTTTCATGAATCGCTCCCCTTCCGCGCTGTGTGAATTGCATCTAGGAACAACGGAGCTTTCCTTTCTACGCATAACCCGGGGGGGGGGTGTCAATTTGCAAGTCTGTGAAACAGGATTGCTTCAGGAAGGTCCCCTACTGAGCTGAATTCAAAGGATATGAGGTCACTAAGATGGAGTCCGCCAAAACAGTCCGTCCCGAGAATTTAGAATTTAGATTTCGTGAGGGGCAGGATGCGAGGGGGACATTTCAACAGGAGCTCCTGCAGTGGAAAAAAGGTTCCCAAGCTACTCAACCTCGATGGAATTACAGGCGGCGCAGCGGGGGCTGCTCCCCCAAGCCCCTCATTTGCTCCCAAGTCTTTGGGAGACCCTTTGCACCCTCACCTTGCTTTACTGAAATAAAGGTTCCGGGGCTGTGATGCATTCGAGCCCCCCGGCATAGCTGCCTTTCGCCCACATGCGCTTCATCCCCTCCCGTTTCTCCCTTCAAATGGTTTTCCCTGGTTTTTTCCTGAAGCCAAATCCCCTCTTCCTGCCAGACCATACATGGCTTTTTACAGAGAGGGATGTCTTTAGGAGACAGAGTCCTTTAAAGACACAAAGACACACACATGCACAGAGAGACTTTGAAGTATATTAAAATTAGCATATGCAAATCCATGCATTTTCCCCTATGGGCCTCTCTGCCTCCAACCGTTTTCAGTATGCCTGCCAAAGGATATAACCATCAAAAATGACGAACCTGCATTTTGTATGTCATTTTCTGTTTAATACTGTCGCTTTTCTCTTATCTCATACCAGATGCCATTTCTCTGCAACTCTAATAACACTGTTATTTTGTAAACAAACGAATGTACTGTAAACTTCGCTTCGGTCAGGACACTGAACCAAAGGGAACCAAGAAGGACCACAGCTATTTAGCACATGCGCTGCATGCAAATCTTTCTTGATTTTTATTATTTATGTATTAGGTTTGTTTGAAAGCTGCCCATTAAAGGACTGGGGTTCAGAATGTTAGCGCCCAGGAGAGGGGGAGTAGATAAGAGCCAGAAAAGGAAGGGAAGGGGGATCAAAAATTAGAACACACGGGTTTTCACATGAAAACTATTCTGAAAACGATTTTGGAGGATACATGCAACAAGTTTTAGCAGCCACTTGTCCAGAGAATAGTATCCATCCTGCCCACTCACATTTTCCTCCTTGCTAAGGAGCACAGCCGTCACAAGGAACAAAAGATTCAGCAGCCACAACTCTGAAATCAGTGCAATTATAAATATATATACCACGTCCTCCAACTCAGCCAACCTTCCCCAAATCGGCGGCCCCCAGCTGTGTGGGTCTGCACCCCACCCCGGACTCCCACGCAGCATGGCCGTTGGAGGGCACCGGGTTAGCAAAGGCTGGAGTGGATTGCTATTGTGTAATAGGATCACAGGGCCTTCCGGGCACCCCCACGCGCCCCGGGCTGTGCGCAAGCCTCCGGGCAAAGGAAGAGTTGCCTCTTGATCTATTTCAGAGGCATTTCGGCAGGCAAGCAGTCGATCTGTTCCAGCCTTACAAAAGAGTTAAGTCTTGCTGCTAATAAAGGAACAGCATGAGCGCTGCCCAGCAGAGAGGAGATTCGTCCAAGGGAAAGGCAGGAGCGGTGCGGCTGAGAGGCGGCGCTCCCTCGCAGGGCCGCGCAAGGCTCAGGGGACCCGGGAAGCAGAAGGAAGAGGGGAAGTGGCGGCAGCGTTTAATTATAGCTCATTAACGAGGCACTTGTGTTTCCCTGAAATGAGCCGAGATAGTGCTACTGGAAGGGACTCCACAGCCTGAAACGGGGGGATGTGGTTTAGTATGATCTTCAGGATTCAACATCCTTCTCAATTCCAGACTCCCAGAATTGGCCTTTAAAGGCATGTGACGTGATACTTTAAAATGTGCAGCAGGAGCAGCTAATGTTTCAGGGCTAATGAAAGCAGGACACACATGCAGGTGAACCTTGGAGATATGGCGGGTTCGGTGTCAGACCACCACGATAAAGTGAGCATCGCCATATAGTGAGTCACACTTTCTTTGTTTCCCAGTGCATAGAAAAGTTATGTTCACACTATACTTCAGTCTTTTAAGTATGCAATAGCATTATGTCTAAAAATGATGTTTGATAGCATTTTACCCACTGTAGAAATTCTTTAAAAATTGGAGTCATTCTCCTCAAATCCTGCCACTGTTTTATTGACTAAGTTTAATATTCTAAACTCTTTGTTATCATTTCAACAATCTTCGCCAGGAGGTGGTTCCATCAAGAAACCACTTTCTTCGCTCATTCATAAGAAGCAAGTCCTCATCTGTTAAAGTTTTTTCCTGAGATTGCAGTGATCTTATATGAGCATAGTTTGTGGTGCCCCAAAACAATTACAATACCAACATTAAATGATCACAAATCACTATAATACAATGAAACCTTTTGAAATATTGTGGGAATTACCAGAATGTGACAGACACACGAAAAATGGCACTGATAGACTTGCTCAATGCAGGGTCTATCTTCAATTTGTTTTTTTAAGCAATATTTGCAACGCACAATAAAGCAAAGCACAATAAAATGAAGTATGCCTGTACAGCAGGCATTTCTGCCTGGTAGCTCATCTTATAGTTCTCGGTTTTGCCAAACCTTTCTGAGACCAGCTGCATTCAGTAAAGCATAAGAGCAGACTTCTCCCGGGATTCCTAGACCACCTGGCCCTCTTCCTGCCCACCTCCACTCCCACTGCCCACATGCTTTTCAGGAACTTGCATATCACAATGAAATGTTCATTCATTGACTATAGTTAGCCAATAAACATCAACTCAATAACTTCTATGCTTCTGGCAGAAAATATTGCAAGCAACTTGAACACATAAAGGGCAGCATCCACAGGTGTTGCTCTGGATCAAATCACACTGGAGGAGCGCAGCCAAATCTTGGTTGTGCAAGTGCTTACCCATGGCTCACTTGTGCAAACATAACTTTTGGTGGGTTTCCTTCTTGCACGTAGTTCAGATCCTAGTTTCCATTAGTGCAACACTGTAATAGTTAATGACACAGCTGGAGGCTGCTCTGTTATTAAGAAAGATGCAGTTGAGTAGAGAAGGCTAAAACAAAGAACTTTAAAGGTCAGAACCAGCACTTTGAACTGGGTCAAAGGCAGATGATAATGTACTGGCATAATGCACTCATAAAACCTAGCCCCAGTCTTGCAGAACCATATTCCATAGCAAGTGTTGTTTCTGGAAAGCTTTTAGTAACAGCCCCAGGTACAACATGTGGCAGTAATTTAAATCAGAGGTTAATTAGCTATATTCATTTAGGGTGCAATTCAGTGGGGATGCCCATGGTCACCTGAACTCGGAGGCAAAGGTTACCTCTAGTTTAGGCTGGCTACCTGCACCACAGGGGACTGCAGGTGGTGCAGTGGTTTAAACTGCTGTGCTGGTAGATCAAAAGGTCGCCAGTTCGAATGTGCACAACAGGGTGAGACAAACCCTGGCTCCCTTGGCTAGGAAATGAAGATGAGCACTGCCCCCTAGAGTCAGGCATGACTGGACTTCACATCAAGGGGAAACCTTTACCTTTTTACCTGCACCATATCAAAGGAAGAGAGCAGAAGGGTTCTGCAAGGATACATCACCAATCTGTGCTACTGGTTTCTTCAGAATGCTCAAAACTCTTTCTCCAAGGATGCTTTTGTGAGCATGCAGGAGCAGCCAACAGTTATTTCTGTAGCAGTTATAAGGGTCAGGAAAAAGACTATCTGAGCAATTTTGTCAGCAGTGGGGTGTGGGCAGCTGGGTATCAGGTCAAGGCAGCACGACACAGACAACCAGTGCAATTTACAGGCCCATTCCAAATCGGAGTCGGGCAGCCCAGAGATCAAGGTGGGTAACAGAAGTGCAAGACAGGCCAGTACAAATGGAGCAGAGCAGTCAATGCCAGCCAGGAGTTGAAAGCCAGAGAGACAAGCCGAGGAGAAGCAGATACCTGGGACTGGAGCAGGGGAAGCCAGGCATGGTCCAGTGGCAGAGGCAGAAGCAGGTTCCAGAAGGCAGAGCTCCAGCCACTTCAAGACTCTTTGCTGCTGAGGCGGAGTCTGAAGGGAGGAGCTGGGTCTTAGGTAGCTCTTCCCTCAGGGCTCCCATGTGGTGCTCATAACATCCCAGGTGGCTGCGATTGACCTTGCAACCACCTGGTCCTGCAACCACCCAAGCTGCTATTCTGGTCTCTGGACAGAAGGGGGAGCTCTGGTGCTGCCTCAGAACCTCACAAATTTTCTGGATTTTTCCAGTATTTTTGGACCTGGGAATACCAAAAAAAAAAAAAAAAAAAAATCATATTTCCATCTAGACGTTTTCTAGCAGCCTAGCTCTACCCAGCTATTTAAAAAAAAACAAACTAAATAGAATATTTTCAGTATCATTTAAAGAATGATCAAATTATGAGTTATATAAAATCAGAGAAAAGTAGAGTTGGAAGGAGCCAGAAGGCCATTGGGTCCAACGCTCTGCTCATTGCAGGACTCCCAGTTAAACCATCTCTCTCAGATGGCTGTCCAGCCCAAAACACACTCCAAAACTTGCAGAATGAGCCACATATTTGCAGTTGCTTTTGTGGCTATATTCATTCCACTCTGCTATATTCATTTCACCATATATCAGAGTTAGACATGCCCTTAGAGAGGAGAAGGGTGGCTTCTCCAGAAATTCGGAGCATGAGACTCTCAGGAATGCCACTGCGTGGTTTCCAATGAACCTGGTCACCCATCTGGGAAGAAAGCAGAGTAGGCTAGTATTATTTCCCAATGCAAACGTATGTTTGAGAAGTTAAACACTTGCTTTGGAACAAGCTTAATATCAAAACATCTCATGTGGCCACTCTTTGTTCGTACGCAAGGTCTGACCTTAGTGCGGCTTGGATGCTCCCGAGTAACGACCATTCGTGAAGATGCAGGATGCAAACAGAGCTCTAGGAATGCCTGGCAGAAGCTGTGGCTCCCCCTGCACTTGAATAGCAAACCCGCCAAGCTTTATAATAAGCGCTTTTACAGTCTGCCTTATTTCAAAAGGGTTTTTGTCACGTGCACAGGCAGCAGGAGGAGAACTGTTGTCCAAGAAATTCCAGTTGGAAACGGCCTTTGCGTCTACTTTCGCCGGTGCAAACCTGATGGCCACACGCGGGAGCTTGTGGGGAAGCCCCGGAGAGAGATTCTTCAGCAAAGTTTCTGGCTCAGGCTGGGAGCTTATGCAGGAGTTTGAGGACAGGCCTTGACCCAGCCAGGGGCCTAAATGGGCAACCCTAACTCTTGTGCAGCCTCACAAAATTCTGAGCTGTACTCCTAGCCAGCTGCCCCAATACTCTCGCCTGGCTTGCTGTTTGCGTTGCTCCTGCCAGACCAACCACCATTGGAAACCCAAGTCATGGGGAGGAGAAGCTCTGGTCTTGTGGCCGAAAAGTAAGAGCCAATGACTTTCCTGGAATGGGGCGTGATTAGCCTTCCAGCAATTCCAAGGGGCCCTGCTTTGCCTCGAAGGCCTGGACTCCATCCTATGGGCCTGAGGAAAGAGCTAATTCCTTGCCAAAACGGAGCATCACCTTCCGCCACATTTTCCGATGGGTGTTAGGGATAAAAAATACTGCCCACTTTCCCAGAATGGTCCCTCTCCTAGAACTCTCTTCAAGACAAATTCAACGTTAGGTATTATTAGAGAAGGTCCTTCCACTAGATTTGAGTCTAGTTCTCATTTTTATGTTATACTGTAGTCTTAATGATTTAAATGTTTATACTGTATTTTATGCTTCAAATTGCATTAAACTGCGGCGAACCACCCTGAGCGCTTTGCCCATCGGGTGCTATAAAATGTAATTAATACATAAATAACTATCATACAGCCTTCATGCAAAACTATGATGTGATGACACTTGGCTGTTTACGGTTCTGGAATGCTGCACCTTAACGCTGGATATTGTAGAGGTGGAAACGGTCCAGAAAGGGGAAACTAAAGTGACCCAGAGGCTGGAGCAACTGCTCTGTGAGGAAACGTTACAATGGTGGGGAGCGCTCCATTTAGAGGAGAAGGCTAGTAAGAGGAAACCTGATATAGGGGTGCAAAATTAGGGAGCATGGAGAATGTAGGAAAGGGACCCGGATACATTGCCCAACGGCACACACAAAGCTCGCCACTCGCAGCCCCTTCTCCCCTCCTGCTCTTTCCTCACTATTTCTCTCCCTTCCTCATTCCTAGACTTTTTTCCTCCTCATTTCTAGCCTTGCCTTTTTCCCACTCCTACTGTTCCTACTCTCTCGCCTTGCTCTTTTTCTCTCTCTCTCCTGCCTGGCCATTTCCCCTTCCTCTCCACCTCCAACTTCAGGATTCCTGCCACCACTCCAGGTTGCTGTTTCTCCTCTTTCCCAGGCTCCAGCCTTGCTCCTTCTCTCCCCTCTGCCCCCTTTCCATGCTGTTTCCCCCACCCTCTAGCCTGACGGTTTCTCTTCCCCACACCAGCCCAGCTAGCCTTCCACAGCAGCCTGTACATGACTGACCAGCCACATCTTCTATTCTGTGTATGTGCTCACAGCAGCTTTCAAATTTCCACTGGTAGGTTGTGAAAGGTCAGGGACCCCCGAGACAGGCAGCTGTTTTTCTCCCTCTGGCGTAAGAACCGAGTCAGCCCATGAAACTGATGGATGGAGGAGTCAAGGCAAGCAGGAGCAAGGACTCCTTCCCAGAACCGAGATCTTAACTAAGGAATTCATTTCCACAAGGGGTATGAGGCTGCCCACTTGGATGGCTTTGAAAGGGGGCTGGATGCATTCATGCAGGATAAGGCTACTAGTCCTGGTGGAGGTACGCCTTCATTATCAGAAGCAGTATACATCAAGGTGCACCAGTTGCTGGCGACCGTGGAAAGGAGGGCACTGCTGCAGTCATGCCCTACCTGGGAGCAGCTGACGGCCACGGCGTGAGCAGAAGGGTGGGCTACGTGGAGCAGTTGTCTGGTCCAGTGTGGCTTGTCTTAGATCCTTTATACGATAACATTCTCTCTGCTTTCTGTTATTCCTTCAAATCCTTCCTCGTAACTCGTCTTTCTCTTTCGTTCTCCTCCCTCAAAGGGATGGGACAACCAGGATGCTCTAGCATGCTGAGTTTCTTTCTCCAAATTCCGCTTGAAGGCTTGATTTGCCTTGCTTCTGTTTCCATTTGCAGCTTGTTTTTCTTTTTGTTCAAATGGGAAAGTGCACATTTCATTTTCTCACCATTGACTAAAGCATGAACATGCATTTTATGTTACAGTGTGCAATTTAAAAAAAATATGTCTATATGCATTTTACAAAGACAATTGCAAGCTTGGGAGTGTGAGAGCTTTCTCTGAAAAATGTGTTCCCAGCAGCATTCCATGTTGGCAAGTGGGAAAAAGTTTTGATACTTTGCTAAGTCATCAGCTGCAACATTCTTTTGGAAAGCCTTGTGATCAGCTATAAAGATGTAATATAATCACTTGGTTAAGAAGAGGCATTCCCTTCTTTTCCCTGACACAAGAGGGAATGCCTCTTCTAAGATGGTGCCTGGTCTGACGAACACCCACACCATCCAAATCGCAACCCACCCAGGGAGCCACGTGGCTAATACAGTGGGCTATAAATCCAACACATAAATAATTCTAAAATTTGTTTTTGTCATCAGAATTATTGCATACTTCGTATGCATACACATGGAGGTTTAGAACTGATACAAACCCGTCCCAGGAAGAGCAATCCGCACACAAAAACATACAAAGAAAGTGAGTCAGAAGGGGTCTCCTGGGCCATCTAGTCTGACCCCCGCCTCCAGCTGGCTCCACTCGTGGCGTGCCCACCATGTGCATGCCCAGCCTATCCTTGAACACCCTCACCAATGGGGCTTCAGCCGCCTCCCATGGAAGCCCATTCCATGCCCCTGGGGTCCTGTCAGGAAGTGCTTCCTGGCATCCAAATTGAACCTTGGTTCCCTGAGCTTGGCTCTGTTGGAACGCAGCCTGCCCTCCTCTGCAGGGGAGAACAGGTCTCTCCCCACCTCATGTTTTCAGTTGAGTAAGCCCCACTCTCTAGAAGTGCGTTCAGGATTTCAACCCACAATTACTTTAAATGTTTATTGATTGATTTTTATTTATATCCTGCCTTTTTCCTACAAAGGGCTCAAGGCAGCTTACATCATCTCTCCTCCTCCATCTTATCCCCACAACAAGAACCCTGTGAGGTGGGTTGGACTGAGAGTCTGTGACTGGCCCAAAGTCCCCCAGTTGGCTCCATGGCTGAGCGGGGACTAGAACCCAGATCGCCTGAGTCCCAGTCCCATGCACTTAACCACTGCACCACACTGGCTCGCTCTTTAATTGGGTGATAGTCCAAGTAAATACAGGTAACTGAATTCGTTCACATTCCTACCTCGCCATCCTTGCTCTCGCCCCACTCATCAAATTGTAGTTAGCTTGCTCTTCACTGTTTAATTTTGCTTGCATTATTTCTGGAAACTGATTGGTGGGAGATTTGGGGGAGGAAAAGAAGTCCTTCTGTACACAGTGCAAAGTTACACTTTGGAACAGTCTTCCAAAGATGTGGTGATGGCTACCAACTGGATGGCTTCAAAGGGGGACTGGACCCATTCATGGAGGAGGAGGTTATCCATGGCCAGTGGGACATGATGCCTCTATGCCTCCGCATACCATTTGTTGGGGGACATGGGCAGGAGATGGGCTTCTGAGCATCCCATGGGCGACTGGTTGGCCACTCCGTGACCGGATGGAGCTTCAGTTTGTCTCAGGATAGCTCTCAGGTGCTGAGCGAAATGCTGTGTGTGACATGGTACAAGAACAGGTTACGGGGAAGAGGCCTTGGGTGAACCTCAGAGCACCTGCTTTGCAACAGGTCTCCAAGCTCCAGCATCTTCAACTAGGGCTGAAAGCACCTTGGCTGGAGAAGGATCTTGCCAATCCGGGCCCACAGTGCCGGGCTGAATGGACTGACTTGGTCTCCGGCAGCTACACCCTATTAATTAACACGCACAACAAGGTTGCAAAATCTTTTGGCCTCTTGGCAAAACACGAGGCTGCTTCTGAGGCACGGTCTGCTGACCCAGGGGTGCTATCAGGCCGAATTCCAAGACTCCACTCAGCAGAAGGAGTTAGCACACAAAGCTTCGCTTTGAAAGGAGCAAAGCAGTGTGCAGCACCACCTCCAAATGGGCAAGGGCTGTGCGTCGGGGGCGGGAGAGCAACCCGAGACCAGATCCTAAATTTAGCTCACTGTATTACTGCACTGAGCACTCTGTTTGGAGCTGCCCACAGTTTCCTCCTCTTCCTCCTCATATAAATGCTTCCCTTAAGCCTGTCAGTATTTACCTTTTGAAACTAAAACAAAAGCCGTTTCCCTCATTGCTATGAAAACACACATGTCACGAGCAACGCATCTTCCTCTTTATCAGCTCAGAGCTTGTACAGAAGGGCAAATCAACACCACGGAGAACAGCCAGCCATGTAATAAGCAGATACCAGCTGGTAACGTGTGTCTTTGCAGGCTGCCATTTCATATCAAATTAAGTGAATGCACAGGAGGGAAGCCCTCATAAAACTTCGCTTAAATATTTTCTTCGCTACTTGGCTGCACATCTCCCACAGAGTAAGAAAAAAGACAGTGATCCAAAGGGAGGTAGTTTGTCAGGCCAAGGTAAATCTTGCTTTCAGGCTTCCATCATCTACACGTGGGTAATGATTCTGCCCCCCTGAGAGCATGCAGGAAAAGAAAGCAAACCTGCTAGGAAAAGTTTCTGAGGAAATGGCTCCATCTCTTCTGGGAATAACATGGTTAACCAGCGTAAGTGCTGGGGCGAATTCCATTCTGAGTATTTTCATCAAGTAGGTATCCCAAGGGTCTTGACTTCTGCACCCAAATACCAACAAATTCTGGAAGGAAAATAAATTGGGCAAAGTGCCCGGACTTTTCTCTTTTGCCCTGGCTTCGTACGGTAGATGGCTTTGTTTGCAGATATTACATCAGAACTGGATCTGAGAGTGGCAAATGCAAAGCCTATTTAACTCATGGGTATGCCAGCCTTAGCTTCAGTTTCCCTATCTATACACTGAGAACAGTAATACCCTTAAGTAGGCACTGATTCTGCTGATTCCCAAGATACGAGCTGCATCTCTGACCTGTCAGCCTCAAAAGGTGATGCACCTGATCTCTTTCAAACCATTTGCAATGTTTGCCCCAAAGAACAGTGTCCAGAAACCCATTTTCCTCAGCAACTGTGTCACTAAGGACCTCAGAAAGGGATCCTTGTTACCTGTCTTGCTAGTATCTCTCTCTGAGCTGAGCTTATTGTATCGATAGACCAAAGTCACTGGGTGACTTTGTGCCAATTACTGTCCCTCAGGCTAGCCTACCTCACAGGGTTGTTTGGAGGATAAAACGGATAGGAGGACTAATATATGCCACCATAGTAATTTTGGAGGAAAGGCAAGTTCTAAATTTAACAAATAAAGCTTGTTCATGAAAGATGGTTTGAGCTGTTTATGGGGGACAGGCCTATGAATGACCAGGCTGGACATCTAAACAGATCCTCCCTATAGTTTGCATCTGCATCCCCGTTGCTAGAGGTAAACTATGGGAAGTTTGCTGCCCTCATGCCTTGTCTGGTCGCTTCTTTGAGAATGACTAGCTATAGCTGGAGAGCGCCTAGGACACGAAGAACCTCCAACCAGGACTGAGAACTTAAACCAGTGCACAGGACAGTATCCATAGGACTTGCTGACTCCCTAGCTCAGCCCAAACCTCTAGCCACACCTGAAGAGGCAGTGCGGTGTAGTGGTTAAGAGCGCAGGACTGGGACTCAAGCAATCTGGGTTCCAGTCCCTGCTCCGCCATGGAGCCATTTGGGGACTTTGGGCCAGCACAGACTCTCAGCCCAACCTACCTCATGGGGTAGCTGTTGTGGGGATAATCCTGAGAACAGGAGAAGAATGACGCAAGCTGCTCTGAGTTCTTTAAAAAAAGGGAAAATTGGATGTACCTCAAAGCCACGCTAAATGGCGCTTCTGAATGCAAGAATTTACCCTGTGATCGGACAACTTGGAGCGGGGGACGCTATAAGTCACCTGAGCTGTCTGGCTAAGACATTTGATATCACTGTAGATCAGCTGCCCTGTGATCACGCAGGTGCAAAGCCCCCTTCCTGGACAGGAACCATCTTATCCCTGTGGACTCAGAAAGGTGGCAGTGAGCTGCACAGCCCCCCAAGGCAGCCCCGCAGAGCGTCTTTTGGCCAACGGGAATCCGTAAGCTCACCCAGGCTGCCCCTCCTGTGCCGCCTTACCCTGGTTATCGTGAGCCATGGCTTCGAACATGGAGGCTCACTTGCCATTCGTCTCAAAGCTCAAGCTTCCATCCGATCTAACCATGATTCAGTCTTTGGCTGACAAATACCCATAACCATGGTTACATCAGCTCACAGAGGGAGGAAGACGGGAGACACCAAGCCTAAGGGAAAAGGAAGGGAGGAAGCAGGTGAGTCTTTGGAGTGCCCCCGGTCACAAAACCAATTACCTGCTGTGATACCTGAGCTTGGCCAAGGGATGGTTGCGAATGTCAGCCTAACCTACCTCTCAACATGGTTGTGAAGCTAAAACAGGCATTTGATTTCCTTGGAGGAAGGCAAAGGTGCCAACGCAACTGAAGAGATAAATTAAATGATTTTAGGGAAAGCTGCTGAGGATAAACCTGCCTGAACAAAAAGGTAATTAAAGCCGGTTAGCATATCAGAACGACACCATCTTGTTAATGTCGTGTGTGTAATACATTACAGCACGAGGGAGATAAACAGGATCTTGCCGGGAGTCTCTGGGTCACACCTCTCTGCTCTCTTCTGCTTTGCAATAGATTTGGGACCTCAAACTGGCTCAGCAAAACTCAAATCCATCTTCCTCCAGTCTGCCGCATTACCAGCATGTCAACCTTGCAAACGCTCTTCAATAAGAGCAGTAACAAGAATTCAATAAGATTCACTCGGCTGAAGTTCCAGATATTAATTTTTCTTCCCTCCGTTCACTTCTTCAGCTGTGTGCAGCGTCCTGAAAGCTTTTATTACTATGGGCAGCGGTGGGGGGTGGGGGGGGGGTGAGCAGGAGCTGAAAGGATGTGTTCCCAGCTGTAAGAACATGGAAACTGCTGAAAGAACAAGTGTCAAAACAGGTTGGCAGCAGCTCCTTGGGAGATGATAATCTCACATTTACACTGACTTTGGATTCCATCCTTCCTGAAGGCCTCTGGTGATTACATTTCAACTTGGCCAGCCCGTTATTTAGTTCGACCAGCTAGTGCCGACACCCCCGGCATGCCAATCCTCACCACTTACCTCTTGAACATTCCCTCTCCAACCTGGTCCATATTTGTCCCTCTTCCCGTAATTTCTGATGCACCTGATTCTTCCAAGAGGCTTAGGAAAAACAGACCAGATTGAGTGGGTAGATTAAGAGGCACGCAGAGAGCAGGTGCCTATTTATTACATTTTAAAAGCTCACCATATTTTTAAAATATGTTTTCTGCACAGAAAGCAGCTCCTATGCCGATTGAATCTTTCTCCCTGGCTCATTGTAGGGTGCTAGGCTTTTTGATTTAAGTTTCTGCAATAACAACTTCTCTTCGTGTTTGCTATAGTAAATTAATACTGCTGCAAAGAGCAAATGAGCTACTACCACAATATCTCAGCACATATTCAGACCAGGCGTGAACTTCCCAATCCTGGAAGTGAAATCAGGGATTGTAAATGATATACCCTCCAGCTTACTCCAAAATAAAGCGAAGGGAGAGTTGCCTTTTCATTTTATTTTTTCTGCAGCAAGCAAAGCAAATATGAAAGCAATGCCATATATTAGAGTTTGACAAACCCATTTTACTCTGGAGGAAGCTGCAGAAGGCTGGACCTAAATCCAAATGTTGTTTTCCTAGTTTAGATTTTCGTGGAATTTACAAATGAGCTTGATATGGTATTTTTGGAGCAGTGTGGGTTTTCACATTTTGTGCCCTCATTCTAGTTACATCAACAACCAGGAACATGGGAGGAAATTTGCTGGTAGGCACAGAAAGCTTCAAGCAGAAAGCAGCCAAGAGAGGAATCGAGAGCCATACTGAAGTCCCTGTTTACCAGGGAGAGTTCCTATTTTGTGCGATACACACATGCTTAAGTGCTCCACTTTCGCTCCTTCAGGGGATGCCTCTTAATTTTATTAGAGCGAACGGCTAGAGTTGCCATTCTGGCTTGCGCTCCCAGCGTCCCCAGAAGTGATGCTGCTTTGGGTTCCGCCATGGAAGAAATAGGACACATTTCTGTACTGACACTTAGACTCCCCAACAAGCAGGGCTCACCCGGTGAGATGCAAGTGATTAAAACAAACAAAACCCAACAAAACAATGAAACAGCACAATGAGATAAAGTAAAATGGATTGTCATCATTCTTGTAAGCCATCCTGGGATGATTTTTGTATAGGACGGGGTATGTTTTAAATAAAATAAAAATGAATAAAATCAGTGGGAAGGGGGTAAGAACCATGTGGCAAAGCAAAGCAAAACCTCCAGCACAAGAATAAATAAAATGGGCTGGCATCTAAGCGTCCAGGTCTTAAAATGTCTGAGAGAATGAAAATACTTATTTAATAAATAAAAACTCTCCTGCTGCGGTGAGTTTTTTGAACTCTTCACAACATGCTGCAGGGCCATTGTGTTTTTCTACTGTATCTTTAACCACGCACAGTTTTGGCACTTAAATCTGCAGAAGGCGCTATATGTGTGTGCGCGTGTACACACAGGTGATGTGTTGCATGCAAATAGAGGGGTTTCAAGGGCGCCGCTATGCTCATCTTCGAAATCTTGATGCGTTCGTGGCTTTCGTCCTGGATGAACAGTTCCTGCGTATCACCCAGTGTGGAGGGATTCAGAAGCTAACTCGGCCGGCCACCCCTTGAGTTCCCATTTACCAGTCCCTGCCCTACCTTCCGGCAAATCACGCTCCCTATTTCGTTCCTAGCTTTGTCTTTGGAAGATGCCTTATTAACATTCTGCCTGTGTGAGATGCATGATCTGTTGTTCTTCAGGTTTTGGGCCCCAGTCCCTCCGTCTGCAGGGAGAGAGGAGGCAATGTGGTTTTCCAGACTTTTTTGCCTACAACGCCCATCATGCCTTTCCAGCAGAGCCGATGGCGGCAGCTGATGGGAGTCATAGGCCTCAGCAGACAAGTGCCACAAGCTACCCGCCCCACAGTAGCTAAAACTCTGAGTCATGATGCAGCTGCGTCTGGTGTCTGCATATCTACACAAGAGGCACAGGTATGCTTTTCGCTAGCAAGACTGTAACCAAAAAAGCACATATCTTGGTTCATAGAGCAGTGCCAGCTTTTGTGGAGCAAAGGTATCCGTGGATGGGGAATCTTCAGCCCACCAAGGGTGGGGGTCCCTCTGTGGGTCTCTGCCACTTCCCTCTCCAAGTCTGGCAGGGAATCGTGGGTTGGAAGGGGCCAAGGAGGCCATCAAGTCCAACCCCCTGCCATAGCAGGACACCCCTTCACACCACCCCACTCAGATAACAGTCTATCTAGAATGCGTCTAGGGTGGAAGAGCACACAACCCCTCTTGACAGCTGGTTCCACTGCCCGTTTGCTCCAACAGGTAGGCAAGTCTTCCTTGTAGGATGCGTGGAGCGGACTCCCCAGCGGAAGCACTGGCAGGTAGCCCTCCAGCCAGGATGCCCTGATGGCACCTGGGCTGTGGGAAGATCAGGGGAGAAACCCTCACCTGGTGCTGCTCTGCCATTCTCTTGCAGTCCAATATAAATAAGGCATCACTGTGGTCTTTGCAAAACCCTGAACAGCACTGGCATTTCCCCCTCCAAACATTACCCGTGAAAACGGCAGTTTCCCCTTTCATTAGACTAACTTCGATTTTATGGCCTTGAGGCGTGCTGTTCTCCACCCATTCCAATCTCTGTCACCTCCAGAAAGTGTCCGATTTCCTCCCCAGTACAGTAGCGCAGCATCCAGAATCTGGAAGATGATATATGGCCTATTAGATTAATGAAGATTATTACTAAAAGGCTCTCAGCAAAAATGAGACAAGTAAACTGATTAGTACAATGATATGTTAGCTTTCCTTTTCATTTGTAAATGAGAGAAGTTAACAGACCGCCTCTCTGCCCAAGAAAGGATCTTGGAACTTTTAACTGCAAGTGCTAAAAATACAAATATATATAAAGAAATCTCATTAAAAGGAATGGAAAGGCGCAGAGCCTCTAACTGCTTCAGCCCCTGTAAGTACTGACGTCTGCCTCACGCCTGGCCCATCACAGCTGTACGCATCAAGGAGTGCCTTTCCTGGCACAGAAGCCACGGCTTCTCAATAGGAAAGCCTGTTTAAAAAATCGTTCTAATAGCAAAGTAAGTCCCTTCCTTGCATTGAGCGTCTGTCCAAGGCACGTAATTGCAAGCGAGAGCCTGAAATCCCATCCAGAGCAGCCCGCAGCGCCGGCCACACTCGGCACTCAAGACGTGCGGAAGGTCAGAGCGAGATCTCGGCTGCCAAGGCCCAGGGGCAGGGGGACAGCAGATGCGTCACCGAGCGGATTTCCACATGCGAAACTACCGTGCCAACTGCTCTAATGGCTGTCATTGGCAGCCGTGGCAGAGGTCACGCTTGCCCGGAGGCCGTGGGGACAGGACGAGAGCTCCTCTTCCATCACGGCGCGTTCTGGACGGTCTCACCAAGGGCAAAGGGATGGCAGTACCGTGAGGACGCCGGATCTTTGATCGCTGCGAAGGTGGGCATTTCGGCAGGTGCTGCCTTTCAGCTCCCTGCTGCCGAGGGACATGACAGCTCGTACCTGCGAAAATTCCCCTCTGGACACATCCGTTAAAGGTCCTTGCGTCCACTAACGTGACGACACGACATACCTCGGCTCTCCCCAGCCTCTCTCCCCAGACCGCAGCTGCAGCGACTCTGGCAGACAAATCTGTTCTGCCCTCTGGAATTATATCGGCAACAAGGTTACAATACACATGGGCTTGCCGATGATGGCAATATTACCTGGCCATTCCCATTTCGGCAAGGGCTCTAGGAAGAGGCGACTCCTTCCAGCCTCCACTACCTCCTGCTGAACAGGTGACTGTTTAGGAGGTACCTGCGTAAGGTGGCACCTTTGCTTCGGCTCCTGTCAGGGGGAATAGCTCCGTGCTCAAAAGCACTGGTGTGGATCACGATTCATGCGTAGATATGAATCCAAGAGGGGCGGTAGTAACTTATCCCACCTTAACTGTCCTAGTTAAGCGAACAAACAAGCGTTTGGGTGATCCTGGGAATGTGCTTTCCAAGATAACAGACTGATGGAAACCAAAAGTATGAATCTATTTCCAATTTCCTCCTCTTCTTTATGTGGACATGTCACATTCTCTCTTGCACAAACACTTCCACTAACGTAAGTCTCCCTCCTCCTCCAATCAGCACACAGCAGGGGCCATAGCAACCAATCAGATCCCACAACGGGGGGTGAATTTAAGAGCAGGCAATCAGCCAATCACAACAGGAAATGCAAAGCAGCCCATCATCCCTAACGGAAGGGCGAATGCAAGCGCCCAGCCAGCAAGCCCACCCAGATGCTGAAGGGGATGGTCACCTTTTGAGGCCTGCTCATACTAGACAGCAGCCAAGGGGGCAGAGCTATACAGTCTGTGCTTCATGCACCTGGAGAAGCAGGTGTCAGATCATCCAGAACCATCCCTACCTGTTCCCTCCTTTACGCAACACGTTCAACGCCTTCGAGGTCAAGTAAAGCCAGGAGCCCCTTTCCCGGCCCTCCTTTTCCGTCTTCATTTCCAGCCATCAGTCCAACCTTCTATAGCTACAGCGAATGCTCAGTCCTCTGTGGCCGGTTTGGAGATCAGGAGAGGACCATCTGCTTGGGAAAGAGAGACCAGGTCTGGGGAAGCTTCCTTAGATGGCCCATGCCACACCTTGGTCCCACACCCTTTCCTCCAACCACCAGTGGGTTAGGAACAGGGGCAGTTGTTTCCTCCTGTCTAAGAGGTTGAAATGTTTCTCCTAAGGATGGATGGCAGAGCATCTGAGCTTGAAGCTGGTGTTCAGGGCCATGACCCTTTGCCTGCAGGACTTGTCCTGAGCGCTTCCCAAAATGGGATTTGGCTGTTGGCCTGGAAGAGGCTCCCTGCCCCTCCAGCCCACCACTGGCTTACCAGCCACAAGAATTAAATGCAGCTTCCATGAACAAGGGCAGTTCAGCTCTGAACAAAGGATGATGGGAACAAACACCAGGCAGGTGTCACCTGTGTGCTTCCTGGAGGCATCTGGCAGTCGCAGTAGTGGACAGGATGATGGGTTATAGTTGGCCCTTTGGGCTGCCCGCGGAGGATGCTTCCATGTGGATCATTTCAAGCCTACATACTTACCCTGCATCTTCACCTACCACGAAATGCAACTGCTCTAGAATGTTTTCCGATCACTCGTCTGAAGGACTCAAGATAAATTATGTGCATGTTTTAAAAATTATGTGCAGCTGCAAACAGAAAGAATGCTTTCTTCATAGATTTTTTTTCTCAAAGAAGAGGAGAAATTGTTCACAAACTCCAATCTGTTCCAAAGCTGGAAATGCCAATTTTAAAAGATTTTACTGCAAGGCATCGTATTTTGGGATCAAAGCTCAGTAAATTTTTGCAGGCTTCTCAGGTCTGAAAAAACAGTCATATTGATTGTTTCCATCCCTCTGAGGGCAAATGCATGAAAGTCAGAGATCCTTAGCATGCATTTCACTTCAGTCTTTAATATTTGTGCAAAACCCTTAAGGGGAGGAAACACCCAACTGGTGAGCATTTATTAGTGAAGCATCCTCAGAATATGGTGAGTTCTTTGATTTTAAAATTTAGCTTGAGCAGACATAGTTTGAGGAATTTGGGGGATACGTGTGAGTGCCCAGGGCCTCCAAGTTATTGAAGACCATGGCAATATGCATCTTGAATTTAGAGATTTTAAAGACAGTTCATAATCAAAGTTACATTCTGCCTAGCTGAAATGACTGGAAAAATGCTTTTAAAAACTGACCCAACCTTTGCCTCAGTCCCCTGGGAATGTTTCAGAGAGAAAAAGCACCGAGATTGACAAATCTTACTTCTTTCAATGGGAGTCATTAAATAAAATAGAGGGGAAAGGCCATGCATCCTCCCAGTGCTGAAACAGCTCCGTTCCGCTTCCTGGAGTTGAACCAGAGTCACTTCCCAGCTGCAGTGCAACTGTTGTGACGGATATCCATCCTCTAAAGATGTTGAAGAAAATAATAATGACTTGTAAAATACACAAAACATACACAAGCAAGTATCAACCTTCCTAACAAGCCCCACTGATTTGTAATCAGGATGGTACATGCATTTAGAAGAAGGAATCACATTTTCCCTATGACAAAATGATGAGGGAGGTGGAGAATGTCAGAGAAATGTAATTCCTCTGAGGCAAAAGCTCTCTTTTGAGGAAAGCCATCTGGTCCCGAGCGAGTTTCAAAACTATCATGCAACCGCCACCAAGAAAAGAAAAAACAGTGCAGAAAACCCCTAACTTGCACGACAAATTAGCACCAATACAATAATTAGCTCCACAGTCTATACTGCTAAATCAAGCACTACATTCTCTCTCGCAGCCGTTGCGGAAACAAGCTCTTCCATTGCATTAAATCGGTGCCCAACTGACCAGAATTAAAAGATGCCCAGCCTCCCTTTGTAGCTTTTCACAGGCACTCCAAGAATGTATTATCTGAAGAACAGCATTCCGATTCTCTAAATGAATCGGCAAACGCATAAACTCAGCTTGGTCTGCAGCTTTACATTCTTGGGTGAAATATCACTTGTTAATTTCTGCCTGACCACCACCTGTTCAGAAACAATGGCAAGGTCTGGTTCAAGAGAGAGCAACCCTATCAAGAGCAGACCATTACGGCTAAGGCTGAAGCTGCCTCCTCTTCCTCTCCCCGTGACATTACTGCCTTCAACTATCTGCCAATCCCATAATTTTACTCATGAATACAGCCCATTTCTGTTTGCATTGACATGGCCAAAGCAGCAGTGCATGCTAAGGCTGGCTATAAGAATTGGGGATGAAAATGCTTCTACACTAACGGAGACTAAGCAATAGCAGTTTGGTGCCCAGGACTGCCAGAATGCGATGAGCTAACTATTGAGTGTCACAGCCCGACTCATTACCATTTGAGATTATACAATAAGTTTGGCTTGTGCCCAAAATCTTACCAAATACTGGGTCTAGGGAGTGAATTTCCCCCGTTTCATGTCAACGACAGAGTTTCTGGAGTGTTTGCCTTCCTCTGTAGCCTGAATCTGGCTTCCTCTCAAGTTATCCCCCTGTAAGTATAGTACCGCAGAGCTCCTTGTTTCTGCTCAGGGCACACACATCACAGTCTAGGGGAAAATACACGGCCGGACCATCCACAATATCGTGGAGAGCAAGCCCTTGTTAGTAACCTGCTGGGCCACCGAAGTCCACTGGGACAGCTGACCTGGGTGGATTTGCACGGGTCCATTTGGAATCCCCTCAGTGTGGCGCTTTTAGTGAATTGGCTCACTCTCTGCAGAATTTCCTGCAAGTTGATGTCAGCCATGAATCCGTCATTCTGTTTTTGCCGTCTGCTAAAAGCACTTTATTTAAACAAGCCTCCCCTGAGACTAGCCATGGCTTTATCGGTATAATTTGATATTAAATATTCTTTTGCATGTTAACATTTTTCTTTCACTGTTCATCACTCAGGAATTTTTTACATTTAGAGTGGTTTATAGATATGTAAATAAAAATAAATACATAGATATGGCGGATAAAACTACAGCTTCCTACACAGGTTTGTGATGAAGAGCAAAACCAGATAATGCAGGTGAGCTGCTCTGAGAATTTGGGATTATCCACGTGTGGACTCCAGATGTTTGGGCTGTTAACTCCCATCAGCCCTTGCCATTGGCTACCCTAACTAGGGCTGATGGGAGTTGTAGGCCAAGCCATTGGGGAGGGCCATAAAAACAGCAGTGCTATGTCATGCAGATATTAAATATATTATATCTGAATATTTATACACATATAATACTATACATTATATATCTTCTGCCACCAGGCAAAAACAATTCTGTTCTCCCACTATTTTAATTATTAAGTGACGTATTTTAAAAAATTATTCTACTTGATTTTATTTACCTGCCAGGTCACTGTTTATGTTACTATTAATTTAGTTGGATGTTTATTTTATTATTTTCTGCCTTTGTTGGTTGGCTCAGGTTCTAAACCGCTGAAATGTATTCTTATTGAAATCTATTAGGATTGTTTTACTATTTTATTATTTTATTGTATTTTAACCTAATCTTATTTTTAATATTGTAAACCATTCTGAGAGCCAAATTGGGCATGGAGAATGGTAAATAAAAGCTTGTGCAAGTAAAATAAATATTGTAATGACTAAACTTCCCATCTGGGCTAGAACCTGCTCCTTGCCCATCACACAACTGGGTATTTCCCAGACTTCTGGCTCAGCCCCTGGGGCTGCCCGATATCCTTCAGGACTTGACCTTAGCTAGACCCAGAGTTGCAAGTCCCTTTTATATTAACATGGCCTCAGGCTGAAGAAGTTGTCTGACTATTTTGACTCAGACAAGCCTCGGGCCATGACATTCCTCTCCACTGAGCCGCTGGCCGGGCTCTTTGCCTCACTAGGCCCCCCATTCCTGAAGGACCCTCAACAGCCCTTCCTCAGTTAGGGCTGAGGCCACCTGCATACAGGTGTAAAGGCTTTATTGAGTGCCCAAAACTTTCAGCCAGTTGGCCTCGCAAGCATGCCCTTGAGCGCCACCTGGTGGCTAACGTCGCGCCACACACCAGCACTGCAAGCAAGTGATCCAGCACCATTTTCAGGATGTGGCCTATACCAATTCCACATATGTCACCCGCACTTTAATTAAATGTCAGTTGCATCTGAAACGTGAAACACAAAGCTGCAAGAACTGAAAATGTAGCTTTAAACACAAAAACCAGAAAGTCAAAAACACACATAAGGGTTTGCGAGGTGAAGAATTTCCACCATCTACGCCTTATTTCGGTTGAGGGGGACGTGCTACTCGCCAGTGCCCGTCACGACACTTCAGATTCCTACGCTGGCAAACCTTACGATGTTTTAGACCTCACACCGACACAGGTTTCAAATGTGAACACCGCGTATAAGGAACTACCTCCAATTTTCCTGGGTGCCAACCGCATTCATAGGAAATGAATGTACCCACATCCGTGCCACAGATATTTAAACCAAACTAATCCCAGTGAAATTGTAATGATGCTGGGAGCATCATCAGACTTGTTTACTTAATCGCGCCATGTGCTGATGTTGGCTCCAACTACAAAATGAATCATAACCCTGCCTTGTTGATGAAGATATATTCCCCCCCTCCCAGTTCTCTCTCTCCAAGCTTTAAAAATGATCTAAATGAGAAAGCTTGCTGCCCTGGCAAATGAGGGTTCATCCCAGGGCTGTGGGGTACTATTAAAGAGCAGCATCCAAAAAAGACTCACTAAAGGGCACCGGGCCCCTCCGAACTATTTTGCTTCCCCAAGTGATAAACCTCGGCCGCAGTCTCCCCCTCCACACAAGCCGAGCAGCTGTAAACAACAGCTGCCGTGTCCCTTTTCAAATCCCGCTTCCAGATCAGCGCCGCTATCAGAAACACATTACTTCGTCGCCATCGCTTGTTGAAGGCGCCATTTAAAAATTTGCTACGCTTCTCTCCGCTGAAGGCTGTAAATCTCCCCGTTTTAATGCCTCTTTATGGGTGGCAAAGGAGCGACAGGTGGGGGGGGAGTCCATCAGGCCCCCACTGTTACATCTATTGAATTAACAATTCTTAGCAGCTCTAATTATTTCCAGAAGGGGCTCTCAAAAGACGGCTGGAGAGAGACTGCAGCATATTAAAAACCTGTTCCACACGATTTCACCCAGTCCAGTCCCTTGCACAAACACCTCCATGCTTGCACTGAGAACCGGTTCAGCGTTTAACAGGCAACTCTTGTCCAGGCCACCGTGAGGCAATTTTTCATGGAGCCCAGCTTGCCTTCCAGAGAGTGTCCTTTAAACCAAGGGGTGCCTAAACCCTGGCTCCCTGGAGCTCAACTCATTAGCTATGTCAAGGATTGAAGTCTACCTTTAGCAGTCCTTGACAGAAACAAATGACAACTCCTTCCAGCAATCCCCTGCTTAGCTCTCTCCTCCACATGGTTTTGAAGGGACTTCACTGCAAAGCTACAGGCCACTGTGGGCAGAGCGCTCTGCAGCCCCCACCCTCCTCCAGCCTACTTTTGAAGTCCTTGCATGGGGGAAGCAAAGCAACCATTCCACACACCACCTCCACCTTTGCAGTGGAAGCACTGAAGGCGTCTCAGAGGAGAGAGAGAACAGCTCCAAGCAGAACGATGCAAGGAAAGGAGCAAAGCTGAGCAGGAAAACAGGCTGGCGGAGCTGCGGGCGATGCCACAAGCATCCGATAGCAGCCCTGTGGCTCTTGCACTTCAGAAGCGATTAGGTCAGGCCCACATCTCCGTTATTTAATTTGGATTTATGTACGATTACGGCTTACTTGGCCATTTACTTATTCCACACATATACCGCCCCGAGACGCGTATTAATCAGCAAGGACTCCACAGGGCCTGATCAGGCCTGCCTAAGCCTCTTCCACAGTCCCATCCCTGTCATCTCACTGCAGCTTGCAGGGGTTCCTTCGACACCACGCTGAGCGGCCCACGCGAGATGCTACTTCTTTCCCTCCTCCAAAATTGACTTTGCTCCTGTGCATTTAACAGCTCCTGGCACAGAAACCGGAGCAGGCGTCTCCCCCACCGCACCCCCAGCAAAGACACAGCAAGAGGCTTCACCTTATTAATTTCTGCATTAATTTCTGCGTTTAAAAGGCAGAGGAGCAGGGGCAACGAGAGAGCGGGCAGCAGTGGATCTTTCAGCAATCGCTGTGCTGGGATGGCTCCAACTGCGATACTGTTTCTCTGCAGGCATAAACACACTCACAGTCCAGAGGAAAAACAGCCGGAAAGAACTCAAGTTGCAATCCTGGCACTTACCCCACTACGATTTACTTTGAGAAAGCTCCCAAGATCCCCAGCAACACTTACTATGGCAGAAGCTTTTGCAGACCAGGCGCTGCTTGGAAGCATGGAACATTTTCAGACAGGCAGCAGACGAATACTAAAGGAAGGAAAGAGCCAAAGGCGCCACCACAGATTCTTTCTTGTATGTCACAGTGCTTTTGGTCACCATTATTTCCATACCTGTACGCATCCTGCATGCCAGCCACAGGTATTTTATATGCCGAAAAAAACTCTTAATGCATCAAGTGTTGACACCACCACATGACTGGTAACCTTCAAATGGCCCATTATATTTTTGTTTATGCAATGTATCATATTGCACAGATATGGACTCAAAATACCCTGCACAGAGTAACAGCACTTTAAGATGTCAATCTCTACTGTGTAGGAAAAGGCAACCTGGCATTTGCCCGTTATTTGGACCAACCACCGCATAACCCTTAGCCAGATGGACCAATTGTCAAGCATAACAGGAGCTGCAGTCGAAGTCTGGTGGGTACCCTTGAGTGAAGTAGCAGGTGGAATTCTCCACTCTTGGCTCCCACAAAAAAATCAGGGAGAGATTACAAAATAGAGCATTCGTTTCTTATTGAAAAGTTACAATTTAAAACCAGGAACTGATTACTTGGGGAAAACAGATGAAAATCGCTATTACTCCACTGTTTATTCACCTGGATGCAAACTTGGCTTTCACAAATTTTGTGTACACTACCAGATTATGCCAGATGCCCCCATCTCTGCTGCACATACCTCAATTTTCCCAGGGGCGGCACAAATTCTTAATTGAGTTTGTGAAGTGCTGAGCTTCTCAGATGTTCCAGAGGTACCCATTAGCATCAAGCTGCAATGAACACTCTGGAGTTTCAGTACCGTCGTCAAAGCCCCAGTAAAGGCTGAGATGGCAGTTTTATGACAAAATTCCATGTTTTGAATCATTCATAAACCTTTGGAAGAAAGCCCTTGGGATTAACCCACTACTCACACAGTCTCAAAGTGAGTCTATTTTCTTTTCTTTAAAGGAATCCATTTTTATGGCATTAAAATTTAAGATGGGATGAAAGCAGCTATTATGAAATAATTAAGTCAGGATTGCAATAGGAACATGAAGAACTAGAGGCCATTTTCTTTTTTAAGGGTGCAATTGTATGCATATTTGGACAGAAAACTCTCTCCACTCCCTGCGTATTCCAGCCCAGGATGCTGGAAATGGCAGCAGCCTTTTCTTTCTGGGTATTCATAGGACTGAACCCCGAGTGAGTTTTAATGTGTTTTATCATTGCTTTAATCAGTTTTATTTATCTAGAATTGTTAAGATACTGTGTGTCTACACTATTCTTATTGTTTTTAGAATGTCAAACCAAGTTCATATCCACCCACACTATCCTCCAAAATTAACACCCAGAATAAGTTATCTATTGCAGCTTTTCGGCGTATCCATCACATCCAAGGGGCATGCTATTAAAGACATCTCAGGCAAAGGTTCCACAAGCAGGAGCAATACAATTTAGTGCCCCTTTCAAAAATCAACACCTCAACAAGCAAGGCAAATGGAAAAAATAGAGAAACACACAGCTTGCCACCGACTCTCATGTCGTGATGCTGAGCTCAGTCAATCCAAGACCCAAACCGTAGCTGTCAACAATGAACAACACATGGAGGAATTCATTTTCTGCCACTGGGGTGGAATCCTTATAAATAAAATCAAAATTGAATTGCTAGGGCAGAGACAAAATGATCCTATTTTGTACTATTTAACAACTATATCAGCTTTCCATACAGAGTAGAATACAGAACCATCTGAAACAGAATTGTAAGCTACTTAAAGGAATCTAAATGATTAATCTTCCGCCTTCTAATCAATTAAGTTTACGCTCATTTAGGCCCTTCTTGAGGTACTGAAGGATCTCTAAGAACACTTACAGAAAATCCATCTTAAATATTTTTCAGGCCTTGTTGTACTAACACGTTCAGAACAAGAACAGCCTAAAAAAACTCAAGTCTGCCCTTAGCAGTCACCCCAAGCAATTAAAGTTTGCCCTCTCCAATTAAGATTGATCCGAAAGTAACTAGAGTTTTACTTTGTTAATCTACCAATTAAAGATTGCTGTCAGAACAGTGCTTCAGCCATCAAGTATATTATTAGGGGAAAAAAAGTAATTATGCCTGCAGTTGTGCGTATTACATACAAAGAAAGTTGGGATACACAGCACCTGATACGCATTTTTCACCCTGAATTCTCAGTTTTTTAAAAGCATCTGTTCATCAAAGTTGTTGCAAAGAAGTTTGAAATGGTGTGGGCACTTCATGGTAAAGTCTTAGATATTAGCAGGGAGCCAAATTCTGTAAGGAACAAGGCAGAAGAAGCAAACCCTTTGGGAAACTATACACACAATATCAGTAAATAAACAATTTTATTTTTAAGCTGAAATTTATTTCAATGCTTCTTGCTTGCGGCTGCCACCTAGAAAAGAAAAGAAAAGAAAGAAAAAAGTTGGCCTTGGCAAAACACAGAAGCAAAGTATGTGCTCAATCCAGCGCCAAATATATTTCCTACAATTATAGAACAGTTTTCTGGAACTCAAACCCTGCCCTTCATCTAACGCTCTGCGTCTATGGCATGATGGCTGTAACTCCATGTGCTTTGTACGACCCTGTTTTGGGAGGGATTTTGATAAAAAACCACAAGCAACCAGGTCAAGGTGGCCAGAGACAGTCTGGACAAGAACCACACAGAACCCTCTTGTGGCATATAATTCAACCTCTGGCACAGGGAAAGCAAATCAGAGCCATATAGGATGATGCTGCCACAAACTTATCTTCCTAGGGACCACGACACTATTAAGTTTTTCAAGGCACCACAGAGTCAATAGACTAGGATCTGGAACGCATGTAAGCATTTTGCTCCAAGTTACCCACTGCTCTTTGACAGAGAAAAATCCATGCCTCATTAGCAAACACAGGCATGCCCTCCAAGAAGCACGTTGAGATGAATTTAGTTTCCTATCTTTGCTAAGGTAACCAGCTGCTGAACCTGGGCCCACCAACCAATTCTCGATATGGACTGCTTTTTAAAAAGCATAGATAAGAAAAAATTCAGGACTTCTCAGTTGGATTCACATTCCTTCAGTTAAAAATGAGAGATATCTGTCAAGCGTATGTGATTTTTCATTTTGATACATGTTTGGAGATGTTCCATTTAATAACTTCCATGTATTTGTAAAAGCAACCATTTGTGAGGAATAATTCACCCACAGTACATTGTAAATGTCAGCTCAGAGCTGGTTAATGTGCCATCATCTTAGCACTTTATCTGATGGCACGGGGCTGTTAAAGAGTTTTATTGGGGACAGATCATCAAGTACAAGTTTTAAGAACAAACCTTAAACAGTGCGGAGATATACACAGATCTTTCTAACAAGTCTTAAGGAATGAGACTGTTGGGGGCTCAATTTGGGCCCTACAAAAAGTTTTGCCGAAACACTTCCAAGTGTCTTGCTTTGGGTATTCCTCACCTATTTAATTTTGCTTTTATTGTCAAGTTTTTAAAGGGGCCATGCAATTCTTTAGGACAGTATTTTTGCAAGCGACTCAAATCCACCATGACTCATTCTAAACATCCCTTCTCCAGCACCACATCTCTCTAGCCAACAGAACAGGGACTGCTGCATTCCCATGTCACCAGGGTTAATGCAGAACTGGGGCAAAGCAGGGCCATACAAAGACAAAAATGCTTGTTGCCCCTTAAAGACCAATAAATGTTTTGTGACACACAGTTTTACAGGCAACAGGCTACTTACTGGATGCAACTGATTAAACTCCACAAGACTATGCAGCCTACAGCTTTACAATATGCAGTCTGCCAGCACTGACTTGGTTAATTGTCTGTGACTTAAAAGGCCGGGGCGAGTGGGGAGAGAGAAGGGTATACGATTTTCTAAAGAATCCCAGCCTTGTCCCTCGCAGGGAGCCTTTACTGTCATAAAACTGCCTGTGTCCTCACCACACGTTAACTACAGGTCTAGAATTTATTCTTAGGTAAACAGGTTACCTGTCCAGCAATTCTGTCCAGATCTCTCTGTCCCTGAGGAGTAAGCTTGCGACCTCTGAAAGAAACCAGCGACTGTGTCAGCATATATTTTGAACTAAACCTAATTTGGAACTGCAGGGCTCTCTGGGACTTGGTTACAGCCATCCAGTAGCTTGAGGCCATTCTTCATCCTCAGAGGCCCCAATATTCCACCACTATTTTTTTCTGCAGTTACAATAAGGCTAATTTCGATCCAGGAGTCCTCTCAAAACGTAAGTACACAGGCATTGCAGAAAATAACTGAAAGCAAATATATGGGAAACTTGTTTTACCAAAGTCAAGCACACCGCAGCATTAATCAAGGGGTCCCACAGGACCAGGCCAATGGGCCAGCTAATCGACCACCCTGCTTCCAATCTTGACCATCCAGAGGCAGGTCATGAAAGCGGCTATGTTCTTCTCCTCAGCTTCTCTGGTATGCTGCCTCTATGCTTGGGGCAATTCATCCTATGGGGTCTTCAGCACGATGCCCAATAACACCACCCTTGCTGCCCGCAAGCCCCCTAAGCCTCACACCCAGCCACCCTGGTTCCTCCCAGGAACCATCTTCCTTTTTTCAGAATGTCTCTAAGCTTAGGAGGATTTCCAGAAGTGCTGCTGGCTGGAGCACCCCATGACCTCCTGTTCAAGCTAAAGGGAAGAAAGAGGAATCTGCCACCAAAACTGATGTTCATAACAATTCTTGATCATTTCCTCAAATTCCAGGTGCACTCACGAACCCAAAAGTCTTGGCACATCCTTGCAACAGATGAAATCCACTGGGTTGCTCATTAATGCACTGGATATTCTCACAAACAAGGCAGGCAACCTTGATATTCTCGGCCGTTTTCTCTTACACAAGCAGCCACTTAGGCTACTGTGAGACACACATTCCCCAAATACTAGGAACTCACCCATCCTGGTCTTTCTCCACCATCTTGAGGCCTTCCAAAGCCTGAAGCACCCTCCTAGCAACGCTCTTGGAGCCCCGGCTGAAGTGGCTGGGCATCACACCATTGCGCTGGCGGCCTCCGTAGATCTTGGTCATGGAGCCCACTCCAGCCCCTCCGCGGAGGTACAGATGGCGGGCTGTGGACGCTGCAAATGGAAGACTTGATTACCGGACACATCCCATTTCTGATTCTTACATCCAAATGCTAAAGCTGATCCTAAGTACCGCTGAACGAGGTTTAGAGGTGAGGTCTCTGGGGGCCCAACTCCAAATTCCACAGGTTGCCTTGGATAGTACCACTGAAAGGACTCTCAGGAACGACTTACTCATGTGAGCAGCATACCAGTCAGACTCAGAACTGACCACTTCAGCCAAACCGAGGGGCAAAGCGATCTGCCAGACCATGAAGGCTGCCCCTGACAAAGCTCCCAGCTTACCTCAGGCTGTTTGCAAGCCTGAACTGATTACTCCCCTAAATGAAAAGTCCCACTAGAAGTGGCTAAAGTAACAAGTGAACTATCACTGAATACAGTAACACCAGGCTACTATTAGCCAAAGTCCGCTAACTGAAGACGCATCAATGCACCACTGATGTTAACAGTGCTTGAAACAGTGGCATTAAAATTCTCCGTCTGCACCTAGAACGGAATTACAAGACGCAGGAGCAGATATCACGAAGGATAAAGCTCTTTTTATCACCACGGCTGCCTTTTACAGAAGCACCTGCTCTCTCCTGGGGGGCTGCTGTTCACGCACAGGCAAAACAGACAGCCTGAGGCTATGTGCCCACAGGCCAAGAGACTGCCTCCCAGACCAGCATTTCACTAGAAGAGCTGCAGCAGCAAGGCAACAACAGGGGCTGTGGTACTTAACAGAAATAACCCCAGCAGCAGTACAAGGGAGAGGCACGTCAGACTTCAGGGCTTCCCTGAAAAATCCTCGCCCCAGCAGAGGCAGCTTGAAAAGCCAGAGATGAAACGAGAGAGAAAACCGCACTGTGTTATTTACTGTAAATGCAAACAGATGGGCGTATTTGAGGACACAACCGAATGCCGTGTGAAAGGACACTGCAGGATCTCCACACACAGCAACTCTAAAGCTCTCCAACTGTTGCAGGGATCCCTCTAAAGTCAAGAACAAAACTATCCTGGACCTCAGGGGGGCCGAGGGAAGAAAGCCAAGACACGGCTCCTGGCTGGCTACCAATATTTGCTCGCATCTTCCTTCTACAGGGAGACAAGCCAGAGGCAAAGGGTTTGGTCCTGTGAAAGCAACTAGACCAATTCTCAGCATTGCCTGTCACAGTGGCAAGTTGGCAAGACCTCTAGCAATGGTCCCCAGAAGATTAGGGGGTGGAAAGAAAGAAGACCAGGCAAGTGCCCGGTTCTCCTATGGAGATGCTTTCACAAGCATCGTAACGGAAGCTCATCAAGCGGCATCTGTAAATGAAGGCATGACCTGTCCACAGGACAACTTAAATGGATGAGACTCTGGCTGCCAGCCTGATTTGAAAATGGTTGGAAGCCTGAGGCCAAGTGGCAACAATCGCTGCAATTTCCTGAGCCAAAAACACCCCGTCACAGTAAGCGCCATGTCCGTGTTACGCTACACAGATGAGTGGCTAAAGGGGGAGGGGGGACATCCAGCAGGGAGCTATTCTATTCCTGCAGGGTCTACCCCCCCCCCGCACCTATGCCCAGAATTGGATCAAGGCTAGGCAAAGACTGCAAGGGCAGCTTTAGAAGGGACAACCACTCTTGCCACTGCCCGGGGGAGACACGATCTCCCCATCAATGGCGACAGGAAATGAACCTCCTGTTCCATTCCTATGGTGCTATGGCAGCCGGGGGCAAAAATGCTTTTAGTCCCCGAGGAATGGGCTGAAGAGTAACAACAGGGCTCATGTGCTGCACATACTGCACATGTCACCCTTTGTAGTCATATTCTAGTGAAACACCAAGGTAAAGCATACTACACCTATGTGGAATGAGCGTGTGTGTGCACATGTGCAAGTGTGTGTAGGGGGGAGAGGGAGAGGGAGAGGGAGAGAACACTAAGAGGCTTTAATAACTAGTGCGGTGCAATATTTAAGAGCATCCCCCGGAAGTTCTAAGCTCAACTATGCATTTATTGGAAGGCATCATCCCTCTCTCAGTTACAGCACCCCCGTTGGAAATGTGTGCGTGGGGATAACGGCACATTTTACAAGATTACTGTAAAGGCTACCTACACTAAGCTCTATTAATAATTTGCTCACATAAAACTTTCTGTATTTACCTTCCCTTTCTTCTTACATCATGCTTTAAGTTTTTTGGGGGGCAAGAAAGCATATCAATTTATGTCCATTTAACAAGAAAGGACATGAAGTGTATCAAGTGCTCACATTTTTTCTATATAGTTTGCACCAATTTTCAGAATATTGTTTGGTGGAAGATGAGGGAGTTAATCTACTGCACTTCCAAGAACTGCCGTCGAACTACGGTGAGTTTTGACATGGTCCATCATGGTCTCTCATGCAACAAAATGTTGATTCGACAGTCACTCTACCCAGCATGTTGTACTGGTCAGAGTGCTGGACTGGGACTCAGGAGATCTGGGCCCTACTCCCCACTCACTGACTCCCAGTCTAATCTACCACACAGGAGAGAAGGATTGTGCATGCCGGCTTGGCCTCTTCAGAGAAAAGCTGATATAAATGCGATAAACAAATAGAACATGTGCTTAAAATAAAAAGATGCATCACATTTGCCTGATACTAGACACATTCAGCTGCTTACCTGCTCTGGTGTAGAACCAGTTCTCATCGTAGGGAGCCAATTCCTTGTGTTTGGCTAGTTTGACCGTGTCCACCCATTCAGGTACCTTCAGTTTACCTGACCTGCAAGAATTCAAAACAGTGATCAGCACACAAATTTTTATACCATTTTACTTTAACTAAGGTGGTGTTTTTACCCACAGGTGAGCCACCCCCACCTATGACTTCACCACATCGAGAGATGAAGAAATGGCTGGGTTCACCCAACAGTCTAACCTACTTGGACATTTTAACCATGCACTGTGGAAAATTCCTCTGCCGCTGCACTGGCTACAGCTTCACTTTTTAAACAACGCCTGTAATTTGTTCCCATACTTGGGAGAATGGGAGCTTCCTGGCACCACAGGAACCCCCCTCACGAAACCCAAGGGTTCTGCTGCAAGGGGTGCTGCCCACACACCCCACCTTTAAAAAACCAGGCTGCAGGGATGAGCCCTTGAGTGGCCTACAAAGCTGGGATCTGACACGGACACCTGGCCGCATGCACACAGCATGCATGCCAAGCCGCAACGTTCCAGTCCACTACTGACCGCTTTTAACCTTTTTTTCAAGAGAAACTCCCTTTGCTGCAGAAACGGGGGGGGGGGGGGGATGGTGCTTATGTGTCCCCAGGCTGTCCTAAGCACCAGCCTTCTCCCTACACAAAAATCCCCAAGAACCTGTGAGTTCTGTGAGACACCCCCCCCCCCCAATTCTCCCCTTTCTAAGCAGAATCCTCAGGGTTTCCTCAGGGTGCTAGGAAGCTGCAATTGGCAAGCCTGGTAGGCAGTGAACCAGGCAAGATGGATTGGAAGCTATCCCCACCACATACTTTGCTGCGTTTAGACCACACAGTAAGCTATGTGCCATTAGGGTAATTGGGGAAATCACAAGTATGTAAACAAGTGTGTGGCAGAGTAGCCGCCATGGTAGAGTATCTGCTAACACACACACTGGTATGCACACTCAAGATAATAAACCTAATTTTAACCGGATTATTCCAGTTAAATTTTTCAGACAACTTACTTTTTCAAGAAGGCTGCAAGGGCCCTCACAAACTCCTGCTGGTTCACGTCTTTTACAGTTACACCAGGCATCTGCCGAAAGAATAGGGAAGAAAAAACAAGCATGGAGTAGCAGTTTAGAAAGAATGTTTGCAGCTGCACAAATTTGGAGATGCTATTGGGAGGCTGCCCTACTTTCCATTAAAATGCTTAAGTAAATATGTCTGAGCATTTTTGAAGAGTTAAAAGTATATGAGCTTAAAAGTCATTTCCACTGCTTGTGTACACATCCATAAAATTTTCTGTAAATGCCTTTACCCAGACCTAAATCCACAACTAGAAAAATGTTAAAATTATCATTCCAATCTAATTCATACGTTTATTATTTTTTTACAAGATACTTTCAAAATCAAAGACTAAAGTACAGTTCCTGCTCAACGTTTCTCCACATCCAATCACTGCATGGTTTGGTCTGCATTCCTGCTAATTATGCTCGGCTCTTTACAGACGTTTACTCCATGCATAGAATTGGAAGAAAACTGGTCTGATAGCGAGATATATCCAGGATTCCGCTTAGGAAGCCCCTCAAAAAAGACTTATGAGTAAATATACATGTGGGGCAGTGAATTTCCATTACCAGGCCTAACCAATTAAAGAGGGATCAAAACAGACGAAATTAAATTTCGTTCCCATAACGCAAGAAACAGCGACGCGCAGTAACGCCCGAATCCAGAGCCGGGCAGCATCCTCGTTCAGACCTATCCAGTCAAGTGGATTATCCATTATTTCCACGGGCAGGCAGCTGGGTCCGGAGCGCAGGACGGCTCGGAACCACCGCGGCTCCTCCACGCAGCACGCACGCTGCCGGCCCCGCCGCACCCCCACCCCGCCCGCCCGCGGGCTCTCCCCCCGTTTCGAGGCGGCGGGCCGGGCACGAGGCCCGGCCATGCCGCCCCAAAGGGCCGGGGAGTGCGAGCAGGTCAGCCCGCGTGCCGCGGAGGCCCCGAGAGCCCCGGAGCGGGGACGCAGGCCCAGCCGCGCTCACCGTGCTGCCGCCTCTCCGCGCCCGTGCCGGAAAAAGAGGCCACGCGGGGTTCCCCACCCGCTACTCACAGGGCCGGAGACCTCGCGATACTTGCCTAGCCAATCACAAGCCGCGAGACTTGAGGCTCACCCAATCCCCGCCGCGCGGGAAGGAGGGCGCCGCTCTGAGATCTTAGCAGGAGACGAGAGGCGGAAATGATGGACACGATTTGCCCACTAAAGGGCGGAAGCTGAGCTCCCCCCCCCCGCCCTTCTGAGGGCGCGCTAGCGTAGCTTGCCGCTGGGCGGCGCGGTGCGGAGCAGGAGAGCGGACCTCGGTTCGAACACGGGACGGGGCATTTTTTGCGAAGACTTTTTTTAATCAACTCCCATCATCCTCAGCCACCTTGCCCAATATAGTTCAACACGTCTGGAGAGTACCAGACTGAGGAAAGATAATTTAGGACGTGGTCTTGTGCATGCTTAAGCAGCAAAAAATTGGGCCTTTTTTGACTTAAATATGCATAGCGCTGCATCCTTAAACGTTTTAGCGTCGCTCAAGTTTGGTGAGGGTTTTTTTTGCTAGAGATTCACAGATGTTGAACGCATTTAAAATAAACCTCGGGACAGTGTGGTGTAGTGGTTAAGGGTGCAGGACTGTGACTCAGAAGGTCTGGGTTCTAGTCCCTGCTCTGCCATGGAACTGGCTGATTTTGGGCCAGTCACAGACTTTTAGCCCAACCTACCTCACAGGGTGGTTGTTGTGGGGACAAGATTGAGCAGAGGAAGAAGTTTAAAGAAGCATTCTTGAGCTCCTTGAGAATTAAACAGTGGGGTATAAGTGTAATGCATAAGAGTCATGCTGGTGAGTCCAAGGACCCATCTAATCCAGCATCCTCAACACGATGGGAAGCCAACAGTTAGAGCATGAGTGCAACAGCTTCTTCTGGCCCATGTTCCCCAGTAACGGATGTGCATAGGCACACTGCCTCTGCCACTGGGGGTGACCTAGGGCCCCAGACTAGAAGTCATGGACAGCCCCCTTCTCCATTAATTTTTCTAATCCCCTTTTGAACCCATCCAAACCGGCATCCCTCACCCCCATGCTTGTTCACAAAGGCTGGTAGGATAGGACTTTCCTTTGTGGAATATTCATTGATTTTTCTTCAGACAAAGCTTTCTTCCTCTACCTATTTTATAATGATGGATGCAACTGCTCTTTCCTCCAATTTCCCCTGACAAAGTTAGTTTCACAGGGTGTAATTTTCCTGCTTTTCTCAAACCCTGTAAAAAGCATGGCATTGCAACGGCTTTTTCTCAGACCTTTGGCAAGGAAGCGGACTTAACTGACAAGTTGTGTGTGTTTGTTAGAAGTGTGACATCTGCTCTCCGTAAGGAATCCCGAGGAGTCCTAACACTATCAGTCAGAAGACACCCAGATCTTCCAGACAAAACTCCGATGCTGCCATCATTCTGCCCATTCACAAAACCTTGGCTTGCAACCTGTGTTTTTCCACGGCTTTGTCCTTTTCCTTACCACAGAAGATCAATTACGGAGGGAAAGACAGAGTACTTGCATGATAGCTTCTGAAGGGAGTGCTGAGAATTCCCATTGTGTAGCAGCTGCAGCTCCAAGCGTTGATTTATGTCTGGTATGTACCTTTCTGCAGGTACAAAGGTAAAGGGGAGAGGCACATATGTCAAGAGCCCTGGATTTGAATTATTTGTCTGCTACAGAGTGCAGCATTAACAGGGCCAAAGATCAATAACAAAAAAACCCACCTTTCTCTCCCAGTTACTCCTTCCCAATTTTTCTGTGGGTCTCTCTCTCTTTCTTGACTCTTTTACCTCCCAAAGATAAAAGTCAGCTTTATTGCACTGAGGTTTAAAGAAAATCAATTTCATTAGCTTTATTCAGGCTTCTAAAAATACCGAGGACCAAGTCACAGCCTTTGTTTAAATAATGGCTTTATCGACATTCGCTGATGTCCATTATGTGCTTTAACGCTGCAATATTCAATAGTGCTGTGCAGTTCAGCTCTCTCGTTTTCGATAATTGCTTTGTGGGCGGAAGCGATTTTCCTATGGCAGTCTTAAGTGGGCCCCTCTCTGTTGCACTGAGCGGATCGCGCCCAAAGGCAGACAAAGCGGACGGAGGGGGCGCCTGGAGGAGAGTGCCTGGATGCAAAGAGAACAGGGATCCCGGCCCTGAACAGGCCACATCAGTTGGAAGAAGAGGTTTCATCAGGGGCTGCTCTGTCGCCTTTGCATGGCAAGGAGCATCTGACGAAATTATCTCTTCCACACGCTCGTTAAATGGGCAGGACCTCTGCCTTCAGGCCAGCCTTGCGGGTCAGCTGGATTGGATGCCCCTTCCCTCCTGCTTGCTTCGCTAACAGCAGGCGGAAGGAGTGGCAGCTTCCACTTTCCTTGCGCTCCTCCTGGGTTGTGGAGAGGCTCGGACCCAGAGGAAGGGGTCACGTGAATGGGAAGCTGCGACAACTGGCAAAGACACAGGCCTACTGGGGGCTCACGGTCAGCAGCTTGCCCAGGTGTCCCACCCCGTGGAGCCGCCGCCGGGTTTGTTCACTCTTTAAAGACCTCCACTGCAAGGGGAGCAAAAGGGAGGACTGGATCTGTCCGTAGATCTTCGGGTGATTTGCAGTAGATTGGCAAGGACTTCTGACTCCCAATTGCTCAAGTACAGTATCACTGAAATGCTGCTCTAAATGGTACTCGGGGCCACCCAAGATCTCTCGCTGAACCCCATGGTGCCCCCGCTGAGCATTTGCTGCCTGAGACCACTGCCCCACCTTGCCGAATAGCAGAGCTGGCGCTGCTGGAAGTAAGAAAGCAGGAGTGGCGATTGCGTGGAAGAGCCGCAAGCTCCGCTTGGAACTCAAAACCATTCCTGGGACCAGAATTCTTCCATTCTAAATGAAGGCCTTTTGCTTGTCTTTCCCAGTGGTGGATCTCGGGGTTCTAGAGTGGGGGGGGGGGGCTGAGACAGATCCCTGAAGTCTTCCCACCCCTGCTTTATAATATGTCAAAGTTCCAAAGTGGTCTATCTTCTGTCCAGGAAATGAAGACACACACACACAACAAATGGTTCTTAGCGTCAGGGAGTTTGCTTTTTCACCACATACAGAACGCGTGTCTAGGCAAAACTAGATTTTGAAGAGCGATGCGGCTGGCCTCCCACAATAGCACATATGCTACCCTACCCCAGTGAAAGATGTCAGCAATGCACCTGAGATCGCCAAATGCTTTGGACTTCAACACCCAGCATTTCTTATCATTGGCCATTCTGACAGGGGCACCTGGAAGCTGGAATCCAAACTGTCTAGAGCTCTGTCTTCCGCCACCCTTAAGTGTCAGGGAACAGTAGCAAAAATCCAAACACTTCAGCTGGGCAAAACGTTTAGGACCAGCCGAGATCCTGGAAAAATGTGCAAGCCTTCAGGTTCTCCAGAACTCTTCATCAGGCTAGGTAATACAGAAAGTAGAGGCTGGGGAAGAAAGAACAAAGTCCAAATCTGGACCAGTTTGGACAGTACAGACAGACCCAGTCTCAAAATGGCCATTTGCAGCCTGAATGCATGAGATTATGGTAGGTGTGTGGATATTCTGTGGCATCTAGCAGAGTATTCTGGAACAGAGGAGCAAAGGCTGAAGTCCATGTCTGAAAAAGCAAAGGACCACTCTGACCTGCACCTTGCTTTGCATGAAACACAGAGGTTCATGCAGCAGCAAGAAGCTGGAGTGCAGAAAAAATACGGCAGTCCCTCTATTAAACAGAGCCAGAGATGAAGTTTTGGTAGCACGCGAGATAAACAAGACACCCGAGGCCAAATTGTGAGCTTTACTGAGTGGCTGGAGGGGATGCAGTCCTCATACAAAGTTCCTTCTCAGGTGGTAGAAAAGATTCTGCCCTGGATGGCTAAACAGGTTATTTTCCAAACTCTATTTTTAAAAAAGCCGCGTGGTCCAAGGGGGGAGCACTGGGAGTCGTAGGACTTTTCTCCATCTAAACAAGCACACGCAAAGCTGCACCACCAACGGCATGATGAGCATCTGACAGTTCTGACCGCAAACGGGTCACCAAAAAGCCCTCCGGGGAGGTTCACCTGCTTCAGACCTGGGGGTGCACCTTGGGGTTGGGGCAACAGCAGGCCTTCAGCCTTGGCCAGCGCAGGACACGGTGGAGGAACACGGAGCGCAGGGCCAGCGCAAGGTCCTTCTTCCTCAGCGCGTAGACCAGAGGGTTGGCCAGGGAATTCAGGTGGGAGAGCAGCACGGCGAGGCGGTACAGGGACTCGCGGGTCTGGCAGCTGGGGCACAGCAGCTGGACGCAGTAGATGACCTGCAGGGGTCCCCAGCACAGGCAGAAGACGCCCAGCAGGAGAAAGAGGGTGCGAGCCATGCGCAACTCCCTTCTCTTGGCGGGCCACAGAGCCTGGAAGTGGCCACGGACCACGCGGAAGAGGTCCACGTAGATGCCCAGCATGGCGGCCAGGGGCAGCAAGGTGCAGGTGAAGAGAAAGCAGGCGAGGTAGTCTGGGCTAAAAATGGAGGTGAAGCAGCAGAGGCCCTGGTGTCCACTGGGGGTTTTGCCAGAGCTGAAGTTCTGGGGCCCAGGATAAACCTTGGAGAGGAGCCCTCCGTAAGGGATGTCTCCGGCTATGATGACAAGGGCCGCTCTCTCGGAGGGGAAGCTGAACGTCAGCGTGCTGTTGCCGGCCTCCACGTACTGCTGGAAGCGGTTCCAGCCCATCATGGGCAGAAGGCCTATCAGGAGCGAGATCAGCCAGCAGAAGACCACGGCGGTCGCCATCCAGCCCTTCTTCATGCGCACGGCGTAGCTGTCCAAGGAAAGACTCCTGTGAGGCTCCCGCGAGGCTCCCGCGAGTTGGGAGCTCCTGCATCGCTAAGCACTGTGACTTTTGGGGGAAGGACAGCACCACCCCACCAAGTGAGCCGCTTCCTGTCCTCTCCTCTCCTCTAACCTACTCAGCTAAGGCATTTCTGGAAATGAAGCCAGCAAGATACTTAGCAGCACTGCAGACCCGCACACTAATTCACAGAAAGACAAACGGGGTGTTTCTGCGATTGTCCTGCACCACAGCGCCACCTTGTGGTTGTATAATGGAACAAAAGGAAGGCAAGGAAAAAATGGGAATGAGGCGGTATTAATTCCAGAAAGAAACTGGAAGCAGAAGCCTCAGGAAAATGGTGGGTTAAAAGCCTCATGTAGAGAAGCCAAAAGATTCTAGCTCAAGTCCAGTCTTTTTCTGCTGACTGGGGAGAAGGGGCAGCAAAAGGTCCTAGGCTGCTCCTGGCTCTTTTAATATATTGTGTTGGCTGCTGCAAAAAAGGGACGTTCCCAGAGGAAACACCCCCATTGTGCCCTTTCCATCTCAGTCTGCAATTCCAGAGGGAAGGAGGGAGGCACGCCATCAGACTCGCCTTCCTCTGCCTGGTCCACAGTCTGATTGCAAAGAGGTATTTGCACGAGGACCCAGCTAACTGGAGACCAGCTGCAGTCTGTTGGCTGGTGGCATCAGCTTGTCCTCCCCACCCCAGTGTGCCCACACCTGGAAAAGGCAGGTGTGCTCGTGGCAGAGGCAAGACTGGGAAAATAAGGGAGAGAGAGTGTTTTAAGGGTGGACTGAAAATGGTTTGAGATAGGCCTTATTTCTCGTGATGGGCAGACATTTGTCTTTAGCATCACTGTAGGAAAATGAGAACTATTAGAAGCCAGTTTATCAGGCGTGAAAGATAGATGTATATCCAGCTATACACTGAATCGTGCTAAAGCAAACACACGCTCTTCCACAGCTGGGCTACATCACCGCTCCAAAAGCAGCAGTCCCTCCTCCGAGTTGATCTCGCCTCTCTGACAAAAATTTGCCTCCAGCTTAAGGAGGCTGTGAAGGGCCCTTGTTAAACAGCGGAGCAAATTATTTGCATGCAGACAAATCCCAAGGGAGATTCCTGGCTTCTCCAGATGAGGTTGGAAAGAAAGAGCCCCTGGAGAACTGCTGCTGCTGCCAGTCCGTGCTGGCTGTACTGGGCTGGATGGACCAAGAGCTGGCTCAGTAGAAGAAAGCTTTCTATGTGAAGCCTACACACACACACACACACACACACACACACACACACACACCATGCTGAACAAAGAGTGTCCGACTTGCCTGTTGGGCAGCCTGACCTTCAGGTGGGTGTTGATGGCGATGACCAAGAGGAGGAGGATGGAGAACTGTGTGGTGACCAGCGGGAAGCACGTGAGGAAGAGACAGGTGTAGAAGCGCAGGGCCAGCTCCAGGCTGAGCACCACGGAGAAGGGGATGGCCAAGGCCCCCACGCCGAGGTCGGCCACCGCCAGGCACGCGATCAGGCAGTTGGGGATGCACCTCAGCTCCTTGTGCAGGTAGATGGTGGCACACACGAGCAGGTTGATGGCCAGGATGGCCACGGCCAGGACGCCCTCCAGGACCGCAAAGCCAAGGGGCGCATCCATGGGTAGCTGGCGCAAGCCACCTTCCTCTTGTCCCTGCCGAGGAAACAGGCCTGCTGCCACCAGGGACCAAAAGAGTCTCCTGTTACATTTCGGTGGCGCACCTGTTACCTGCCTTGCAGGTCCACCCTGCCATCGCCAGCACGAGGCTAATAAACCAACGCTATCTGTGTTTGCTGAGCATTCTGCCAGCAAAGGGATCGAATCAGCCACCGGTACAAGGCGGCCGATGATGGGGACTGATGCGTTAACACTCATGGATTGGAGGCCTGGCCCCAGAGCGAGGCAATCGATGGCAGAGCTGCAGCGAGTGGGGAGCAGGTGTGTAACGCAAACCTCGCTTTGAACAGAAAACCTGCAGATGGCCATTCTCACACCGATTCTCTGGCTGGGAGGTCCAAAGGATTCAGTGCCTACATTTTGCAGGTGAAGAGTCAGAGGTGTGGATGGTTTGTTTCTTGGGGAAACATTTTTAAAATAGATTTTTATCTATTTCATTTTAACATAAACTAATACAGAAAAAAGAAAAACATACATGAAACAAGCTAGAATAAACAAAGTTGCCACGGGAATGTTAAACAAATGCAAGCATTACTTTCAAAACTTTCAACCAAGAATTGTTGCACAATGTGCATGCAAAATGCCCTCCATCTGAGAACAAGCTCAATGTCTGGTGGATTTAGAAACAATGTGAGTCAGAAGGGGTCTCCTGGGCCATCTAGTCTGACCCCAGGCTCTAGCCGGCTCCACTCATGTGATTGTCCAACCTTCCCTTGAACACCCTCACTGACAGGGCCTCCACCACCTCCCTTGGAAGCCCATTCCATATTCAAGGGGTCCTAACCATCAGGAAGTACTTCCTGGCATCCAGTTTGAAGCCGGTTCCTTGAGCTTTGCCCCACTGGAACGCGTCCTGCCCTCCCCTGCAGGGAAGAAGCTCACTGCCCTCCTCCACATGACATCCCCTCACATACCTGTAAGTCTATTATGCTGTCCCCTGTCCAGAGCATGGGCCATGGTTCAGGTAAGTATTTGTACTTAGCATTGCAAGACCCTTGGGGAAGGGATGGCCGTGGACGCTATTCTCCCCAGACAAACAAACAAACAAACAAACAAACAAACAAACGAAACCACTCCCTGGATGCAATTCCCCAAATGAGGTGCATATCTAAACTGCAGTCCCATCCGCTCTGGCCATTTTCCTAATAATTTCTGGGGGAAATACAGGAAGGGCACTGGGGAAAGGAAACACACCAGTACGTGAGACAAGCGTGTTAGGAGTTTGCCAATGCTCAGAGGTCTGCAGATTGCTAACTGCCTTCTAGGAAACCAGAGGCCTATTAGAATCAACAAGATAATCCCACTGCCAAAACGGGCAAATTTGAAGAACAGAAACGAAAAAGCAGCTGCAGCTGCCGCAACTCGGTCTTTCACGAATTCCCCAGTCCCCAGTTCTTAATTCTGCAGTAGTTAATGTCACAAGCTTTCGTTGCACACATTCAAAATCAAAGACACGGTTCCACTGGGGGCTTCGCAAGCCCCGCCGCAATTAATGCCACGTGGCAGAGGCAAGCGCACGTCTCCATTTCGGTACTAACTCCCAACACGCAGGAGGTTCTTATTTTTCCAGCAAAGTGGAACCAGGATTCTGGGAATGGAAGAGGCTATTCTCCTTGGTGTGCCTTCCAGGGTCAGGACGGATGGGAATGGTGATGACTGAGAAACGGGGAGCATGGGAATCGAGATAGAGGAGGAGGTTGTGGTTATCTCAAGGCTACCATCTCCAGGTGCTCAGGTAGACCAGGAGAACAGACTGGGTTGGGAAGTGAAGGGATGGGGCAAGGGAGAAGAGGAGGAGAAGCCCACGCCCCGTCTGGACCCTGGACCATGATGGGCTAGAAGGGCTACCCAGTCAGAGGGTAGGAGGCAAGTCCTTCTGCGGGGCTACTGGAAAGGAAGACGTTCCTCATTCGGGTCCAACAAGTCACTTTGCTCTTCCACTTGTGGCCGTGGCTTGTTAACTGCAAATTGGACAGAAAGAGCTATTTCGCAAGGAGACAGTTGTTTGGCTCAAAGAAGGGAAAACCCAGGCCTTGACACAGGGCATTAGAAAGAAAGCCGGGCTTTCTTCATTGTGCACATTTTTTGTAGAGCAAGGAGAATCTGATGTGTTTGTGAATGGTGTCATTACAGGCTGTAATAAATCTGGGTTCTAGTCCCCATGCAGCCATGGAGTGTACGCTTGGCTGAACCAACCTCGCAGGGTTGTTGTTGTAAGGATAAAATGGAGAGGGGCAGAACCCTGTAACCCACCTTAAGTTCCTTGCAAGAGAAAGACAGCTGTGGCGTTAATGTAATATCATGATCATCATCAACAAAAGCAACAACACACAAGCTGGGTGTATTTTTGCAATTCTGCTCTAAATAGCAACACCATATTGGGTTGTGTGATGTAACATATACAAATGCAAAGACAGCTCCCTGGGGCGGGGGAGAAAACCCTTGAGTGAAGGACACACTGATTTTCCCGCAAAGAAAATGAAAGAAGAAGTCTCTGTAAAGTGTAAGATTATATGCTTCAAAGAGAAAAGTCATAAAGCACCGGGAGCATGCGGAGGCTGTGAATGAAATAAATACTCAAGCACAAAAGCAGCACCAATATGTTCCAGTCAAGAGATTATATGTTTAAATTGAAATCTACAGCCTTTGCTGTGTAAGATGCACAGAGGGACACCAAGATATATTAATTGTATGAACTCTCTCTTAGCTAATCCTAGAATAAATTGTATTGCAGTATAATAGGGTGTAAGCCAGAAACCCACCTAGGTTATAGTGCAGCTTCTTGTTATTTATTTTATTGAATGGGTTTCTATCCTACCTTTCTTCTTTTAAATACATCAAAGTGGCTTTCATCGTTCTCTTCCTCTGCTCTCAGTCTTAACCTCAGAACAACAACCCTGTGAGGTAGGTTGGGCTGAGAGCTGATAGGCCCAAAGTCACCCAGTTGGTTCCATGGCTGAGCGGTGACTACAAGTTATACACTTTCAAGAAATCCCTGTCTAATGGAGACCCCCAGTAAAGCTTGTCTTTGGTAGCTTTGCTCAGCACTTGTAAATTCCAGGCTGTGGCTTCCCCGTCTCTATCATTCCAATTTTAGTATTGTTGTTGTTAGTCGCAAAGTCGTGCCCGACCCATCGCGACCCCATGGACAACACTCCTCCAGGCCTCCCTGTCCTCCACCATCCCCTGGAGTCCACCTAAGCTCATACCAACTGCTTCCGTGACTCCATCCAGCCGCCTCATCCTCTGCCGCCCCCTCCTTCTTTTCCCTTCAAATTTTAGTGTATGAGCTGCCAAAGCAAGCACTCCTCCTTGACGGACTTCATCCACCCCCTAGTTGGTCTTCCTGTTTATATTTGAACATAAACAAATAGCAAGGAATTTCAGGGACGGCATCAGGAAGGCGAAACAGAAAATGAACTGAGAATAGCCAGGGATGCGAAGAACAAGAACGCCTTCTTCAGATACATCCAAAACAAAAGGCACGTGAAAGAGAAAGGTGTCCAGCTACTTCCTCGTACAGTGGGTGGCAGAGTGATATTAGATGACAAAGAAATGGCAGAGGCACTCAATTCCTACTTCGCCTCAGTCTTCTCCCACAAGAAAATCTACAACCAAGAGGAAGTACAGGCTGCAAGTCAGAGATGGCAGACCGGGAGGGCAGGCAAACGGCCAAGGGCAATCTGGATGGAATGAACACATTCAGTCTCCAGGGCCCAAGGAACTCCGTCCCAGAGTCGTAAAAGAGCTAGCAGAAGAACCCTCAGAACCACTGTCTACTGTCTCAATAAATCCTGGAAAACTGGAGAAGCGCCAGATAACCGGAGAGGGGCTAACGTTGCCCCTATCGTCAGAAAGAGAAAAAAGATGAGCCCGGGAACTACAAATCACAGTCAGTCTGACATGAATCCCTGGAAAAATTCTGGAGTAAATTATTAAAATAAAAAGTCACTCTGCAAGAAAATGCAGTGATTAGTAGAAGTCAACCTGGATTTATCAAAAATAAATCCTGTCAGACTAATTTAATCTCATTTTTTGACGGGGTAACCTCCCAAATGGACAGAGGGAACACTGTGGACATAATCCACCTAGACTTTAGCAAAGCTTTTGAAATAGTGCCTCACGGCATTCTGATACGCAAATTAGCAAAAAGTGGGCTAGATAGAAAAACTAAATCCAAAACTGGTTGTTAATTCAGACACAAGGAGTGTTCATCAATGGCACCTTCTCGAACTGGATGGAGGTAACTGGCGGGGTGCCACAGGGTTCAGTCCTGGGCCCAGTGCTCTTCAACATCTGTATTAATGATTTGGATGAAGAAGTGCAAGGCAAGATAATCAAATTTGCAAATGATACAGAACTGGGTGGAATAGGCCTAAAAGACAGAATGATGATCCAGGGCAATCTTGATAAATTTGAATGCTGGGCCAAAAGCAACAGAATGAGATTCAATAGGGACAAGGGACAAGTCCTCCACCCAGGAAAGAGAAACCAAATGCACTGATACAAGATGGGAAATACGTGGCTCAACAGAACTGAAAAAGACCTTGAAATAATTGTGGACAACAGGCTAAATATGAGCCAACAATGCAATGCAGCTGCAAAAAAGGGCAAATGCTATTTTGGGATGCATTAACAGAAATATGACTTCCAAATCACAAGTAGTAGTAGTTTGTTTGTTTATTAAAAGCTTTTGTATGCCGCCCTATTATACAAGATCTCAGGACGGCTTACAATAGTAAAAAAAAAATTAAAACAACGTACACTCCTCACTAGTCAGACTTCATCTGGAACACTGTGTCTGGTTCTGGGCCCCAAGATTTAAGAAAGATGCAGAAAAATTAGAAAGGGTCCAGAGGAGGGCAACAAAATTCACATTCTCCTCCAGCACCACGTTTCAAATGCATACATTTTCTTCCTGTCAGCTTTCTTTCCTGTCTGGATCTCTCTCTCACACAGAGAGGGTGATTGAGAACGCAACAGTGTGGGGGATCTTGGCCTTGGTTTCCAGTGGAACATCCTGACACTGGACAGTATTTCCTAGTTCCTTCATTACTGCTCATCCAAATCTCACTTCTCACTGCTCTAATCTCTTGGCTGCCTTTGCGCACGTGATTGAGCTGAAGTATACAAAATCCACACTTTGTGTCTTCCCTGACCTTAAAGTTGTGAAATCCTTCTGCAGCTTACATAGTTCAGTTCTACTGGACAGTCAGGGAGGGAGGAAGGATGGATGGATGGATGGATCTCATTGTACGGAAGAAGGAAAAAGTTCAAGTCAAGCGCCATGTGGCCAGTGACCCACCAGAGGGCAGTGCAGCTCAACTCTTTTCCTGCCAGAAGTTGCATAGCTAATACCCAGTTCTACTCTAGAGGAAGAAGCCATAGAACCCCTTTCAGTCTCCAGAATAAGTTATGCAAATTATTTTAAAATGCTCCTGCATGCCCTATTCTGCAGCCTGCAACAATGATTACAAATAATTCAGATGAGGGGCTGAGAATAAGGCCTGGAGAAAGGGAAGTCTGGGGCCAGGTCGGCTGGAGGGAGTAACTTTTATTTTTGATCCCGTATGGATATTGAACCCATATGGCTACTGCACTTGTATGAGGAAGAGGAAGAGGCCATACAGGCAGGGAGCAATGTACCCTATTGCAGGTACACTGGCTAATGGGTTATGTGCCAGGAGCGGGAGGGGAGGATGGAAAGAGGGGACCACCAGCTGGGTTAAAAATACCCACAAACCAGGGTAACCATGCAAAGTTGTCTTTTATTTTATTTTATTTTTATTTTATTTTTTATTTTTATTTATATCCTGCCTTTTTCCTACAAAGGGCTCAAGGCAGCTTACATTATCTCTCCTCCTCCATCTTATCCCCACAACAACAACCCTGTGAGGTAGGTTGGGCTGAGAGACTGTGACTGGCCCAAAGTCACCCAGTTGGCTCCATGGCCAAGCGGGGACTCGAACCCAGATCCTCTGAGTCCCAGTCCCATGCTCTTAACCACTACGCCACACTGGCTCTCTTTCATATTGTGTGAACCCAGCCCTAGATTCAGAGGGAGGACTGAATCCCCCACTAGCAATTTAGAATTGCACAGGCCAACCAGAGACGCCTCAGGACATTTTTCTTATCCTGTGTTTTAGGCTGTAACATTTGTACAGCAGGAGGGAATCCTTCAGGGCAAACCTGCCCACACCCTTCTCTGCCTGCCTACCTGGACTGAGTTGCATGTTTGCAGCATGGGAGTTGTTTTATTTCAGGTTAGGGTTTAAACTGCACACCTTCATAAGCTGAAAGTAGAATCAGATACACCAGAACGAAAAAGCAAGCTGCTGCTTGAACCATGGAGGACCAAAGCGCTGGACAGTCATATATATGCCCGCATGCAAGTTGTGAAGCAAGGAGAAAGACACCCACCCACCCACCCACCCAAAAGGGAGAGACCCCTGTGATTTCCCGTTAAAACAGCCCCCTTATCTTCTAGGCCAAAGAGCTGTCCCTGCGTTTTTGAAAGCATTTGAAAATACATTCAAACCTGAGACCCTCTCCCCTCCCCAAATTGGGGCAATTTCTTTGAACCCTGTGTTGGTGGTCTTTGTGCAGCCCTGCAAACATTGGCCCTGCTTGCATCGGGCTTGGAAACGGTGATCTTGTCTGCATCCTTTCTGGAAACAGGTCGGTTGTCTCCGTCCAGCCTGGAACGGTTCGGCTCCTCCACAGCACTGGCAGGCTTCGCAAGACTATACATCATGTAGTTCTGCATAGCCTGCTGTCCCAGAGCAAGCAAAGGTGGGATCAGTGTATTTAGCACAAGCTCGACGGAAGACTTCTTATTTTCCTTGAGGGATCGGATTTCATTTTCCATTGCTCTGGCCTTCTCCTGAAATCCTTCTTTTAACAGTTGCTCTTGTTCCTGGAAAAGGAAAGGGACACAAACAAAAAGACTATTTGTTGGAGGGGACAGGTGCAGAGGGAGAAAACAACTACAAGCATACGGCTTGAGACCAGGATGATTTCCTAGGATGATTTCCGTGTAGGACAGGGTAAAAATATTTTGAATAAATAAATAAAAATAAGATGGATTCAAGCCACATCATCAGCTTGGCCAACTAGACACAAAAATGCATTTTTTGGCATGTGGGTGACTGAAAGAGAAAGATGCTCTCTTCTGCCTAGAGCTGCCGCCTCAAGGTTTATTGTCACTAACAGCACTATGAAATATCGTTTCCTTTTAAAATCTATATACAGCACCCTGGGTGCAGCTTTGACAGTGGAAACAGTGGGGTGTCAACTTCCAAAGCAAGCAGGACCATCTCATGTCCCATTTACTGATCCCTCCAGTTCTGCTGTTTTAAGAAGCATGTTTCTGCAACTCAGCTTTCCAGTTTTGTGGCCTGGACTGAGAGAGCCATGAGTGGGAGGGAGCCACAGACAAGGATTCGGGGGAATCAGGGATGGCTGTCTGAGGGCAGGTTTGGCTCAGGGGGCCGAAGATTGATGGACTGATTGATTGATTTAAAACTTTTATATGCTGTCCCAATACTAGAAGTTTCTGAAGGCTTACAAACACCAGAAAACCAAAAAATGACGACATGTGTTTGAACATGCAAACATCGGGCTGAGCACCCCTTACCTTGAGCTTGTGCTGGATCATCCTCTCGGTCTCCTCTTGCATCCTCTCCTTCTCCTCCCCCATCTTCTCCTTCAGCAGCTGCAGCTGCTCCTCATGGCTTCGCTTCTGGTCATCCAGCATTTGGGTCAGCCTGGCCTGTTCCTGCTCCAGGAGCTTCTGCTGAAGTATGGCTGCTTCGGACTGAGCGCGCTGGGCTGGTGCAGAGGAGAAAGAGGCAGGGTGAATGCGGGCAGTCAGAACTCTCGTTCCACACGTGTGATTTATAGCACCTGAAAATGATCGCTCAGCCCGGCAGGCGCAACAAAGAGAGCTGGGTTGTCGCAAGGATGAGTAAAGGATTTAAAAGATTCCTTTTTCATTATTCTAAGACCCATGATTCTGGTAGATGGACATGCCCCTTTCCCTGCAAGAAAACACTTGCATGCATCGAGAAACAACATATAGCCAATTCTTCTTTGGACTTTATTAAATCCCTCCAGGAAGGAATGCTATTTCATCAACTTGTTCTTTAAATATAGCTCATTAGCGAAAATCATTATACTCCGCCTAAAGAAAGCAGATGGGACCTATGTCTGAGAAAGGTACATAATTTAGGAAAACTTATTTTAAAAAAGGAAAGAAATGGGTAAAGATGACCTCTGCTCCTGACTAAAGTCACATCTGAGAAAACCTCAGCATTTTAAAGTTACCTCTGAGGATGGATATCCATGCTTTTCTCTGAAATTTTATATTAATAACTAAATAAGAATATAATTGATGTGGGTTAGTTTTAATACTGCTGTGATTATTATTAATAATTAATATAACATAATAATCGTTGTTGCTGCGCCATAGGTTAATTTGATTAGAGTTGCTGCCATTGTTGATCCTGTTATCTTGGTTTTATCTTTTACTGTTTTATCTAATTATGATTATCTTAATAATTGTTTAATTCTTTAAATTTGTAAACTGGCCAGAGAGTCTGTGGGCTACGGAGCGGGATAGAAGTGCAATAAACAAGCAAGCAAACATATCAGCCTGTTTGACCAGATCTGCACCTTCGATTTCCTTCTCCCTGTCGGTCAGGGCTTTGTCCATCGTAAGAATAGTCTTTGACACCGTTGCCTTGGATTTCCGGAACTCTTCAAGAGCCTTGTCAGCCTGATAAGGAATTGGGAGCAATGGTTAGGGGTGGAAAACGGGGAAAGCAACCCTGATTCCATGTTGGAATGAAGAACAACACGCAGTCAGTCCCGGGGGTTTGCAGGGGTGCTGAGAAATGGATGCGCACGATCCCAAGCGCCTCTCCTAGAGGAAATGCCTCTTAAACCAGGTTAAGCAGGGCAATCCTTTGCATATTTTCTCAAACTTAAGTCCCGCCAAGCTCAGTGTTGCTGATAAACTGCTGGGCACGGCCCTACCTGAACCCCTTTGCCAGGCACCAGGAGGTATTTCTCTTCGATTCCATGCAGTTTCTCCAGAAAAAGTTTGTAGCCACCAGACACAGAGTAGACTCCCATTTGGATCCCAACTTCCAACTCCTGGGCAAGATCCTTAAGCACAGCAGAGCAGTGGCTTAATGACTCCTGCTCGTTCCGCTTGCAGAATTCCTCCTTTTTCTGAATCAGCTTATGCTGCCCAAGCAAAACAAGAGGAAACGTCAGAATTACACTGTGTTAACAATGGCAAAAAGTCTTCCTCGCTGGTAGAGTTGTACAAGTGGGGAAACCCTCCAAATCCAGAGTTTGGCAATACCTTAGCCCAACGATTTTATTTTTTTAAACCCATGAAACAAAATAATCCATGTTTTTGTAAGTCACAGAAAGGCATGCTAAAATGACATCCAACCTACAGCGCAAATTTCAACTGGACTGAAATTGACTTAAGTGTCTGCTTCCACACGTGTGACTTGTGGGCTCTGCAAACTTTGTGCGAACAAAGAATTACGTGCATTACATGTTTCGTGCAAAGTAGCTGCTAGCATTTCTAAGCTGTAGACCAGATCTTGGCTTGGCTCACTTCCCAGTCAGGGCCAAGCGTGAGCAAGAAGTCCAGCGAACGCAAGGGAGCCAGATTCTGGCATGGCCTTCACATCCCCAGACAATGCCTTTGCACCTTTCCTGCCACATTCCAATCCCTCTCCATCTAGTTCACATTCCCAGTCTGAGCTTTCTAACTGGAAATGCTGCATTTGGATGTGGCACTAAGTCTTCCACGACTGCCTCCTTATTCAGTTTATGTCCTTCAATGGTTCATTTTTTTCTCCTCCTCCTCCTGACTGTGTTTTCCTTGAATTTAAAGTTGATCCACAGGCATTGCAAAAAGAGATTTTCTTTGGGAAACTCTGACTTCCAGTTGAAAGGAGCTAACCACTAGGCAAGACTTCCTGCTTGATTTTGCCTCTTTGCCTAGGAATACTGAACTGACTTTTGTCAAAGAAAGCTTGCATTTTGTTCCTTTTTATGACGTTTGCCACTTTGCCCATTTTCAGAAGGTTCCTCCTATTTAATGTTAAATACCACTGTAAACTCTGATTTCCAATTCCAGCTTTACTTTTTCTTTACCGCTGTGCATTGTGGGTTTTTCATCTGCCTACTGAGGTCACTGCTGATCTGCTCTCCAGAAAATATTGGGGTTCTTTTCAAAGGTGGGTAAAATAGTATTTATTATAATGGACAATATAAATACCGTCACTATTAACACAAGTATCTATAAGCAATAAAGCTGCCCTGGAGACTGATTTCTGTATATTTTGACACTTCGGAGAGTCTCTTTAAGAACAGGTGATCAGACAGGGAGCAAAGAGGTTCAAAAGGAAACATACCACAAGTTCTGCTTGAAATTTCTGAATGCTTTCCCCAAATGCACGGGCCAGGAATGCCGCCATCACCTCTCTCTCACACTCAGTGTGCACCCGGAGCAACGCCTCGATCGTGTCCGTGGGCAGCTCCAGCCGCTGCGCCATGCGCTCTTCGTAGCGGGAGAGGGCCTCGCGCACAGCAGCTGTGTTCTCCCTCTCGGCCAGGGCCAGGACGGCGTTCTCCAAGCAGGGCACCTCACCGCTGTTGATCGCATCGATGTAGGTGTGCATCAGGTGCGTAAGCACTGGAAAAACAGGATCCGGGAATCAAACACGGTTAATTAGTCCCCCCAAGCAAAGAGTCAATGCTTCGGTGGACCCCAGACACCCTTAAGTGTATGTCCATGTTAGCAGGAGAGTCCAGGCCACGCATGTGGTGCATCTGTGGATGTTGCAGACGGGGACACAATCGAACGGCTTCCCCATGATGCAGCCTGGGGGAACCCACGTGTCTGTTGGTGTTCAGAAGCGAGGCGCCAGCGCTCGGGCGGGAGAGAGGAGCCCGCCAGGCCTCGAGCCCCCAGCGCTGCAGGAACTGCTCTTACTCGCTCCGGTCACGGTCTGGCCCCCGGGGATCGTCTTGGGGCGGGATCCTTCCCAGATGTATCGGCAGAAACGCTCCGCGGACTGCAAGAAGTCCTCCTCCAGCTCCTCGTCGTCCAGCTCCTCCAGCCGGGCCAGCTTCTTCTTGCTGGCGGGACGGTCGAACGTGAAGCACTTCCGCGAAGGGAAGAACTGGCGGATGCAGAGGCGCGGCATGTTGCACTTCCGGACCTGCTCCGTGTCGCCTGGGCGAGAAAGGGGCACACGGCGGATGACGGGCTGCGCGGTGATGGTGACAGCCCCCCCCCCCCAAACTGCATTTTCCGGCTAGGGCATCGCATGAACTAAAGGCATTCAAAATGGTCCACAGCACACTAACTGAGCACGAAACCACACATCACACAGAATAAAAACAGCTTGAATGTGGCACATTTGAAGTACTCGGCACATCAGAGGGCTCGGCCTGCCATCAAAGTGGTGCCTGGTGAGCCTCCCTGGGGAGGGCTTTCCGCAGCCAGGGGGCCACCACTGGAAAGATCCCGTCGTCCGTAGCCCCTTGCTGCACTTCACTTGGTAGGGACACTCGGCGCTGGAAGGGCTCAGGGTTCAGGAGAAGGAAGGAGCTACTCTGAAGCAGGCCAGGGGGACAATCTGCCTCCTCCGTCATAAGGGATGCAGGGTATTTCGTAGCTACCTCGCTGCAATTTTAAGGCGCTCTCCAAGTAGTCATCCTCGCTGGCAGGCCGTCCGTCGATCTCCAGCTGCAGCGTGAAATCCCGTACAGCCCAGATGAAGGCTGGGAAGAAGCGGACAAATTCTGCAGAATTCTCCTCCTCTGCGTGATTCTCAGAGGACGCCTTGGCTCTAATCTTCTTTGTCAGCTCCGTCACATACCTGGGATTTGCTTAGAAAAGGTATTCCAGCACTGTTGTTGGGCTTTGCAATCTGACCGTCGCAAAGGTCATGCACGTGCTCGGACCGTTTTGCACCCTTGGCCTGGTTGGGGCAACAAGGCCGCCCTTGAGCATGCGCAGAGGGCACTTTCCCTGCAGCAGCCAAAAGCAGCCACTTGGCCGGTCTTTCTGACCCAAGGCCTTCTTCGCACGGTGGCCCTAAACCGTGCACAGGGCGCTCCCCCTACACGGAGCCCCGTCCCACGGCCGCCTGCCCCCTGGGCCCACACAGGCTCCTGCACCAGCCCCTCCCCGCACAGCCCCAGACCTGTCCGCCACCCGGCCCCCGGAGCGGCCTCGGCCCCCCCCACCGCCCTGGCGCCCCAGGATACTGCAGCTTCTCCAGGGCGTGCTGGTCGATGGTGCCCATGCTGTTGTACACCAGCGTGCTGCTCAGCAGGATGGCCAGCGCGAAGATCCACGCGTCGTTCTCCGTGTTGCCCTGCGAGGAAGGAAGGAAGGCAGGCAGGCGTCTCCTCGGGCCTCGCGTCCCCCGCCCCCAACACGGGGGGCTGCCCCACTGAGCGCAGGCTGTGGGAGCTGAGGCCGCTGAGCCCGTTTCGGGAGGGACTGGAGGAGCGGAGGGCCACGTGCGCTCCGCCCCAGCCGGCAAGCGGGGCCCCCGCAGGTCGTGGCTTCCCCGGCCGGCCCCCCCTCGCCCTGCCGCCCTCCCCCCGCTCACCTTCTGCACGTCGCCCAGTCCCTCCGTGTCCAGCAGCACCAGCGTGTGGTCAGGCCTGCAGGGGTGCGGCCGGCACCACATCCAGATGCCCCTGGTCAGCGCCTGCACCGTGGCCCCCAAGCGGAAGCCTGGGGAGCAACACACGGGGCGTCAGGCCGGGCCACACACGGGCCCGGCTGGGCCCCAGGGCCGCTCCCGGCTCCTCGGGGTCCCTCCCGCCCACCTCCCGCCGCCTGGCAGCAGCGCCAAACTGAGTGGGGAAGGAAGCAAGGCAGAACCGGCTCGTTTTGCTGGGCCCACGGTGAGCCATGCGGAATCTGCATCCGACCCAGTGGGGCTTGCTTCCGAGGAACCCTGCTGGGATGAGGGTGCCAGCCACGGCCGGGCGGCTTGCTGCTCTCTGGAGGTGCTGGCCAGCAAGGCCAAGGCTGAGGGCTTGTGAGATGCACGCCCGGCATCTGGGGAGCTGCCGGTTGCCCCCCCCCGCCCGAAGGGACAAGCCTCTGCCTTGGCTTAGGCTCCCGGGCCGCCCCCAAGCCAAGCAGGCCCTTGCCAATCCTGGAGGAAAAGCAGCCAAGCCCAACGCACTCGGCTCGCTTGTGCTGAGCCGCTGCTGCTCCTGCCTAGCCTTTGGCCTCTGCTGCACTTCACTCTGCAAGCCGCTCGGGGCTGAGGCCTTTCATCCGGAGGGCGCACTCCATAACGCGGCAGGTAAAGCTGTGGGCTCTGTGCACACCTTGCGCTCATTCTGACACGCTCTTCCCCGTGCCTCCCCCCAGCCCGGCCAGAAGAGCCCAGGGGCGGCCCCGGCCCCGGCCCCAGCTCTCCCCAGCCGCCCCCAGCAGCTGCCCCACCCTCCCCTTCCGCCACCGGTGGCCTTTCTGCAGCCGCTCACCTCTGCTCTGGCCTGCGAGCCTGTTCATGAGGTAGGACTTGCCCGTGCGGTACAGCCCCACAACGGCCACCACCACCACCGGCTGGTGGATCGCCGCCAGCACCCTCGCGGCCTCCTGGTTGACCACAAGCGTCCCGTCAGGCCTGTTCTCGATCAGACAGGCGGGGGCTGCCATGCAGGTGCGTTCTGGAGGCATCGTGCCCAGGCCAGGAGTGGGTCTTCGGGGCAGGAGCGGCCGAGCCTCTTGCTAAGGCGGAAACTGGGCGCCTGGGGAGAAACCGCGAAAGCGAGGGGGGGTGAGAGCTGCTCGGCAGTCCAAACGCCTCTTTCCGAACTCGGTTGTGTGAACGACACTTGCTCCCAGGTCAGTGTGCAGGGGACTGCAGCCTTCGGAAAGACACAATTACTGGAAGCACAGCTCACCGCAGTGCCGGTCGGTTTCCTTCACAGGCAAAAGGCGGGAAGTGAAAGGGAAAGAGCCCCTTGTTCAAGCCCCACACGGAGAAGGTCTCGCAGGCCAGCCGAAGCTCAGCGGATTCTTTCTGATGAGCCGGGGAGGCTGCTCTGTGGCCCGAGCCCCACGGAGGCCCCCCGTCCGCGCCCCTCCCGTCCTGGGCACCTGCTGAAATCCCAGCCCGGGACCCCGCTGCACCCGAGCCCTGGCTGGGCCGGCTCCGTCCCTCAGGGCCCCCCTCCTGCCCCCGCCCGACGCCTTTTCCCCTCAACTCAAACGCCCCGCTCCCCCCTCTGCGCGCATCTCTTCCTTCCTCTGGATCCCAGCGCACCCGGAGCTGCCCAGCGGCGCTTCCCACTCCCGCCTCGGGTCGGCCCGGTGCCTCGCCTGCTCCTGCTGGGGCCGCGCCGGCCAGGCTCCCCGCCCGCGCCCCCCACCTGCCCGCCCGCCTGCCCGCCAGAGGAACACCTGCCTCCGCGTCCGGGGAGAGCCTCAGAGAGAGTCGGGCTGAGGGCTGAAGGCTCCGGTGCGAAGGATCGCCTCGCCTCGCCTCGCCGGCAAAAGAATCGGCTCCCTGCGCGAGCGAGGAGCGCACGGAAGGGGCGCTGTAGCAGCGGAGTGCAAGGCGCTGCAGGAGCGAAAGTGAAACCGCCGGGCGGACGGGCGGGCGGCGTTCCGGGAAACCAGCTCTTTCGGGGAAGGCTAAATGCGGGCCGTTCCGCCGCGTATCCCTCTCCACCCAAGCCGGGAACGCGAGCACTTCGTGGAGGACGCGTTTTCTTTTGCAGGGTGTTGGAAACGCCCCGTCCTTTCCCTTCTAGCTCTTCACCGAACTCGCGCTGAGAAGCTGCCCAGCAAACAGTGTCACGGATAGTAGCCGGCAAAGCCGCCCGTTCCCACTGGGCCTCTCGAACCTGGGGATTCCCTTTTCTTAGGTTAGGGAGGGAACATTTAGGAATCGCTCAAAAGAAAAGGCAGTCTCCCCACCCCAGAATTAATCCGCATATCCTTTGCAGATATGCTAATTTTTTCGAGCCCGAGTCCGGAGGGAGCTCAGCTTTTCTCCGGCCGCGCGTCCTGCGAGGGAAAGTGCGACGCGCAAGCCTTCCCGCCTCGCCTCGCCTCCTCGCCTCGCCTCCTGTGCTGCGCCGCTGCGGCTCGTTCTGCGCGGAAACCGGAAGTCCTTAAGCCTCGCCTACGCGGGACAGGTGCAAACGGTCGAGTTTTGCGCAGGGCCGCCCCATCGCTGCCCGAGAAAGGATCGGGCTTAAGGGAACCGCTGCAAAAGACGCGGGAGCCTCGCCTCGCCCGGACGGACGGACGGGGCGCAAAGGGGCGGCCGCAGTCAGGCGGAGTGCAAGGCGCTGCAGGAGCGAAAGCGAAACCGCCGGGCGGCTCGGCGTTCCGGGAAACCGGCTCTTTTCGGGGAAGGCTGAATACGGGCCTCCGCCCGAGGCAGGAATGCGAGCAGCGCTTCCTTTTCCATGGGGTGGGGGACGTGCGTGCTTGTTTATTTTTACCGTTTCATTGTCGTCGGTTGGAAAGAGGCTTGCAACTTTGGTTGTCCCAGAAGACGGTTTTGCTGCTGCGCAGACTCTTGGTGCTGGAAGGGTTCCCTCTGCAGGCAGTGAGAGGGAGGCCAGAACTAGAATCTAGGGCTCCCTGCTGTGCCAAACTCTCTTTTAATGTCATCAGTGGGTACAGTTTTGGCATCTCTGCTGACGTGCTCCACCCTCTGCAATACAAAGAGGTGTAATTCTCACTTTGCAAAGCAGTAAGACCCAGGATTTTTTTTTATTTTTGGTTTTGCTTTTGTAAAAAGCTGCTTCATGCAAAACAGAAATATGCCAACCACTTCAACCCAGAGGTGTGTGATTCAGAGCCAAACCTTAACACCGTACACACACACACACGCACAGATCCTGATTCCATGGCCACATGTGTGACTTCAATCATCTAAGGCCTCGCCCACCTGTTCCTTTCGCCTGTCCAGACCCACCGTCCTGGTCAGGGTCAGTCTGGTAAGACTGAATCGGACTCTGCAGCTGCATCCTCGCAGCAGCTTTCTTCACGGCAACCTGGGCGCCAAGTGGAGCGAAAAATGATGCGACATGATTAAATCCGTTGTGGCACCCCAGCTCCATCGCCAGGCACTTTGGCAGGCGGGATGAGGCTCCTGAAAAAGGGCCGAATGCGGGCCGTGCCAAAGAGCATGAGGGCAAACAGAGCAAAGATGACCAGGCCAGAAAGGGGACGTGCATGACCCTGCCCCTTTTTGTGAGTTAAGGGTCGCTCTCACCTCCGCTCTCCCTTTTGAGGAGAGACTTGAGTTCTCTGAAGGGGTTATTCAAGCTGGTTGGTATAAAAGCCCCTCTCCATACCATCCATGGTGTACTCTACCATCACAGCAGAGTGGAGATGAAATTGTTGGTTATGTGGTTTCTAGTCCTCAGTGAACAAGCCAAGTCTCCCCAGCTGGAATGGTCAGTACTGGGGGGGGGGGGGGGGTGGTCCTTAGGGTACCTGGATCCTGAGCTACTTTGGTGTTAGGTACAATAGCACTAACACCCTGAATTGGGACCTGTAGCTTACTGGACATCACCCTGCCGGTAAAAGTGCGTATAGCCAAGGCGATGGTTTTCCCAGTTGCAATATATGGCTATGAAAGTTGGGCCATAAGGAAGGCTGAGCATCGAAGGATTGAGGCCTTTGAATTGTGGTGATGGTGGAGACTCCTGCAAGTCCCTTGGACCACAAGGCAATCAAACTAGTCAGCCCTAGAGATCAACCCTGACTGCTCTTTAGAAGGCCAGATACTGAAGATCTCAAATACTTTGGCCACCCGATGAGAAGGAAGGACTCCTTGGAGAAGAGCCTAATGCTGGGAACAATAGATGGCAAGAGAAGGAGGGGGCGGCAGAGGATGAGGTGGCTGGATGGAGTCACTGAAGCAGTGGGTGTGAGCTTGGGTGGACTCCGGGGGACGGTGGAGGACAGGAGGGCCTGGAGGAGTGTTGTCCATGGGGTCGCGACGGGTCAGACATGACTTCGCGACTAACAACAACAACAACAGCTGACTGGTAGCAAATGCGGGGATTTCAAAATCAGCACGATGGGTTCAGACTGCTTTGCTCCCATCAACACACGGGCAGGAGCTGTGTGTGTGTTGCCAACACACTGCTGAACTTGTGGTGTGATTGTTGATCCTGCTGTTGGAGGAAACTGCAAGAAGAGCTGGAGTTCACAGCTACACGTTTGCCATTCTCAATTGTTTCGTTGGTGAAAATGTTTGGATTTTTATACGATTGTAGGGCAATTGTAAAATAAAATTGTATTTTATTGTATTGTTGGTATACACTGTTGCAAGTCAGCCAGAGAGCTTTGGCAGTCGAAGCTGTAGAAGCTAAGCAAAGAAAGAGAAAGTTGTTGGCTAAGAAGTAGTTTTTTTGCAAAATGGTGTAGTTGGCTGTAAAAGAGAATATCCAGGTAATAGAAATGTTGCAGATACTGGGCAAGAGTCTTCTTTTGCTGTTCTTCTCTCTTTCTTTATGAAATTAATTCACTTCCTGACAGTCAGGACCCCGAGGGTGTGGAATGGGCTTCCACAAGAGGTTGTTGAGGCCCCATCGGTGCGGGTGCTCAAGGACAGGCTGGACGTGCACATGGTGGGCATGTCGTGAGCGGAGCCGGCTGGAGCCGGGGGTCAGACTAGATGGCCCGGGAGACCCCTTCTGACTCGCTCTGTTTCTATGTTTCTAATTCCATTCTGTGGTGTGTCATTTGTATCTTGTTTCTCAACATGAAGTTTGCATGTGATTGACATGCCTAGGAAATGAAGGGGCTTATCTCCAACTGTTGGTTTTGTTTAGCAGCATCAAGCCAAATGTCCTGCCTGGTCCGAAAGACGAACTTTACACATGACATTTTTAGGTGTATACAAGAAATTGGAATTAACACAAAGGCAGCAATCCCTTCCTGTGTGTATTTATATATTTGTTGTGTTTGTTTGCTGCCCTATAGCCTGAGGGCTCTCTGGGCAGCTTACAAGAAACAACAACAACATAATGCAAATATAATAAAACAGTGACATCTAAAAATCACATCAAATCCAACTAATATAAATTGCAAAACCAGGAAGATAATAAACAGCAATATAAGAAACAACACAACCAGCAGCAAAAACCAAATAAAAGCATGATTCTAAAAACAATAAATAAAAAGCTTTTACCTGGCAGCAAAATCAGAGTAATGAGGGTGCCAGTGGCACCTCTTTCGGAAGAGAGTTCCAAAGATGAGAAAGCCCTTTCTCTAGCTAATTCCTCCCTCCCTTCATTTGGGGGGTGATTCAGGAAGGGGCCCCCCGGTTGAACATCTGAGCAGTCTGGCAGGAAGATAGGGAGACAGGTTTTCCTTTAGACATCCTGGTCCCAAGCTGTTTAATGCTTTATGTGTTAGTGTGAGTGCTTTGAATTGGGCCCGGGCAGTAGCAGGTGGCCAGTGCAGTTAGCCTGATAGGACCTTTAGGGCCAGTCCTTGTTAATAACCGCGCTGCTTGGTTTTGAATCAGGTGACGTGCAGACCATCTTCAGAGGCAGCCGCAGGGGCGATTCTTCAGGCTAGCAAGTCAGGTGGAAAATTATAAGGACTAATTTAAGCCAGCTAAAAAGGAAGAAGTTGAAGAGGCCAAGGACATTAGCTGCATGGCTTTAAATAAGAGGGTGGGCACTTCAACAAGAGCTTCTCAACCAAAATGTGTGCTAGGAAGATGCTCGGATGTGTGCAAACATTCCATGCATATATTCTTTTCTTTAAGAGCCGTAATGTATGTCCTAAGCCATTTATACTTGTTTTTTATTATGATTTAATGAATTTTAGGAAGATTTATGTGGAGAATGTCTCTTAAATGTTAGCTCTATAAGAAAATGTACACTCTGTTACTGTATATGTTTTTACTATGTTTTATATTGTACACTGCCCACAGAGCTATATGGGCTAATGGTCTGTTTATAAATGTAGCAGCACCAGCAACAATAATAATAATGGTAATGATAATAATGATAATATAATACTGCGTTGTGAGCATTGACAGTACAGGGAAAAAGAAGGGCAAGAAACACATTCCTGTCTCTACCACTTCCTTAATTTGTCAGATAACTTCCTAACATGACGGCGGCCCTTGCTTGGCAGCAAAAGTGATCCAAGATCTACTATAGCCCCCAGTGCAGTGCCAAACCAAGACGGCGCCTTGCGCTCTTCATTCTCTTTCTGCAGCTGCCTCAACTCTTTCTGCAGCTGGTCAGCTTCCTCCTGGAATCCCTCCTTTAGGAAAGCCTCTTGCTCCTGGAAGGAGAGAAGCTGTTACGGTTGCTGAATCAAGCGCAAAGCTGGGCTGTTTGGCATACGTTGCACTCAAGAGCATTGCCAGTGAGGAAGGTGCCCGAGTCCTGCCAGGGGCTCCCACAGCACCCAAAGATTAGAAATGTGTGTGTGGGGGGGGGGCACAGAAATACTCCCACTGGCCTTTTTCTCATGTGCTTGCTGGAAAGGTAATTTCTGCAGCAAGAGGCCTGCTCGACTTGGGTGAGAAACCGATTTCCAGAAGTGGGAGCCACCCGTGCATATTCCGTCTTACCAGGAATGACGGCTTGGTTTATTAGCCCATTCAGAAACTTGCTTGGAACACGCACGGCCTCTCCTGTCTTAGACGTGACAGAGCAACAGAGGCCTTGTGGGAGCTCCCAGTGGCTTCATGTAGATGCGAAGCACCCCTGGGGAGACAAAGTCCTCATGGGATTTAGAAATGGGCATCAGTGGGGAAGACTCCCTTCCACCAAAGGTGCGTGGAGTGGGGTGGAACTGGGAGAGAGGAACGCAGGCGGGGGCCACTGCCAATGGATGATCTAATCGCACCGGGGATGCAGAAGGAATGCAAGATGGGAAGGGAAGGTAAATCCAACCTGCAAACCCAGCCCTCGGCTCCTTTTGGGGCTCTTCCGACATGCAGGAAAGGGAAGCCTTCTTTCTCCGTGTGCCACAAAAAGATATTCACCTCCATAATGACACTGATGACGGAAGTCCCAACGCAAAGAAGGCATCCAGCTCCTTGCACACCAAATCCTAGATCCCAAGTTGGACCAGCAGCTTGGGAAGTGCTGCTTATTAAGCAGGGCTGGTTGTGGCTTTAATAATCGTGACTGAACCTGGAAACCTAGTTGCCCAGCACTCCAGGAGACATTTTAGAGTGCAGTGTCTGTCCCTGCAACCGAAAAGCTTCCTTGCACAGCGGGGCGTGACCAGGTTGACTTACAGCTCACCTCCCTTCACCTCGCAGGTATGCCTGACCTGGAATGGAGTCTCCAATTAAGTACCGACCCTGGGATTGTGTGCAGCAAGAGTCATCAAGAGCCAGCTTCCCCTAGCATAGCTCCCTATTTTTAGCAGTGATACCCCACTTCTCGTAAAACGAGACGAGCCCCAGCTGGGCCAGGGAGAGTTACCCTGAGTTTGCTATCCATCATCTTCTGCTGCTCTTCCAAAAGCGTCTTCCTTTCGCTCTCCATCTTCTCCTGCAGCTCCTTGATGTGCATATTGTGACTCCGCTGCTCATCTAGCAGCTTCTCTTGGAGTACAGCTTCCTGCTGCTTCTGCAGCTCCAGCTGGAGCTCTGCCGCCTTTGCCTGTGCCTTTGCCTCTGGCCGAGAGAGATGGGGAGAGAGACAGAGAATGCTCGGATGGCTGCGTCATGGCTGTGGAGGAGGCTGGGGCTGGAGCAAGAGAGGGCTACGGGGCCGGCGAGGTTCTTGGCGCTCCCTGGTGGGCAGTGGCCAAGGGTGCCAGCAACATCTTCAGACAGGGAAATCACAACAAACTGGCCTGAACTGGGTGAATATTAAACACGGCCACCAACACGCACCACGCACCATTCCTGGTTTAAATAAGCCATGTTGGGCTGCAGAGATCATGCCAACCAGGCCCATTCCTGTGTCCTTGGCAGCATGCAAAACCATTCTGACGTGACGTCTCTGAGGAGACATCCTCGTCGTTACGTGGTTGCATGCAACGCGTTGTTCACGCTTCCTCTGATATTCTTTTACTACAATTTTAAGCTCATGGTCCTGGGGGTGAAAAGCAGCAGCAATGTCCTCACAGGTACCCTTGCAAAGCCTTACCTGCGATGTCCTTCTCTTTCTTCTCAAGGGCTTCGTCGCTTAGCAGGATGGATTTGCCTACGCTCTCCTTGCCCTGGAGGAACTGCTGCAGAACGGCCTTGGCCTGCAGAAAGATGCCTCAATGGTCAACAGACTCAGAAATGAGTGAGAAAAGATTTCACCAGGCTGGCCAGCCGAAATACTTAAGCTAAGGGCCTTTTGTACTGCTGCTCCCTTTCTCTGGAAATCCCTCCCCGGGCAAATTCACCTGGCGATGTCTTTATTTTCTTCTCGGTGCCAGGCAAAGACCTAATTTTTTTAAAAAATTAATACTTAGCCCTTGGGAATGCTGGTGGCCTTGTTATATCGCTTGTTGTATTGCTGTTTTATTCCATTTTAATAGGTTTTAAGATGTTGTTAGGACTGTCTAGGAAGGCCATTGTGGCAGTTATAGGCAGCATATAAATATGTGGCTAAACGAATAAGGCAATCGGCTGTCAGGCTGGTTAACTGGGTATGACCCCTTTTTCTACTAGGCAGAAGACAAACTTCATATATCGGCACGGGAAACCCTCCTGTTCACCCCACTGTTCCTATTCCTGGGCCTCTGCCGTCCAGTCAGCCAAGCTCCACGGCATACTATGCACATGATTAATCCAGTGGCTCTTTTGAACGTCACGGATCTGACCCCGCATCATAACAATGGCCCCAGCTTTTTCTCACCATCACTCCTTTGTTAGGTGTCTGGTGGTAACTTTCTTCCACTTTGTCCAGGTCGTTCAGGAAACGCTCGTGGCTGCCAGGCTGGGAGTACGTTCCCTTTCTGATGTTGCCTTCCAGCTCCTGAGACAGCGACCTCAGCAGCGCCCAGCAGCGTTCAGAAGAGGCCTCCTCATTCTTAAAGCAGTAGTCCTCCTTCTTCTCCGCCAGGGTTTGCTGGCAAGACAGGACACACGAATCGCATCTGAGGCACCGCTCAAGCTGATTCTCAGCCGAGAGAACGCTTCCTCTGTGTCAGGAGGACTTCTGGCTGAGCCACGATATAAAGTTGTATAGTTATAAAGCTGAAGTACTGTGTACTTCTCTCTCTCATTTTTGTCCTGCAACCTGTTCACAGGACCACTTATCCATGGAGAATGAGTCAACAGCAACCTCTGATGTTTTTACTATGGAGGTAGAACCTACCAGGTGAGCTCCAGGACCTTGGTGGGGTCAGCCAAGGAGGGTTAGGCTGCTGGGCACACCTGGGCCCCCCCCGCCGTACTGGACCAGCTACAGAGGCAACCTTTGCACCCATCAGCAGGAGCAGGTGGGGCGCGCTAGGGAGAGATTGTGGGCTTGGGTGCAAGGGGCTCAGCTTGCCAATTCCAAGAAGCAGGGAGGGTCCGGCGGGAGTCACATGGGGGTGTTTCTGGGCAGGACTGAGAGGAAGGAAAAGGACTGGCCACCCCGGAGGAGCCATCACTGTTCCTGGGCTGTGCTTGGAGAAGGAGGTGCCTGTAATCTCTCCAGAGACCCCGTGTGTTTTCTCCCTTGTTTAATGGTTAACTAAACATTTCAATGTGTATATAAAGAAACACACTGTGGACACTGTAATCCACTGCAATTATGATATGGAGCTGTAATTCCTTCTGCAGCCCCAGAATTCTGCATCATAGTCCTCACGCGGCCCTCGAGAAAGAAAAGATGACCAGCCTGGGCTGCAGATATTCATACAGAGTTTATGGCAGTCTGTGCATTTGTAAGGGCAGGTTGTTCGTAACCCGGAAATTCATAATCTGAACTGAAAGCTCAAGGGGCAACCTACCTTGAGCTCGACCTGGAACTGGCGTGTGTCGTCTTTGAAGGCTCGAGCCATGAACACCCGGAGGGCCTCCTCCTCGCACCCGGCATGGATCTCTAGCAGCTCCTCCAGCGTCTCTGTGGGCAGTTTCAGCCTTTGCTCCATCAGCTCCACGTAGCGGGCCGTAGCATCGGCCACCGCAGCCGAGTTCTCGATCTCAGCCAAGGCCAGCACTGCATTCTCTATGCAAGGCACTTTCCCACTGCGGAGCGTGTCCACGTAGGTCTCCGCCAGCATCGCCAGCACTACGGGGAGACAAGCGCTATACTTATCCGGGGGCACACACAGCTTCCTGGATTTATGCGAACGCAGGGCAGGGCAGAATCAAGTGTTCAGGGCTTTCCCTAAAAGAAGGCTCGAACCTTGGGGAGCAGGTGCTTTTTTGACCAGTGCCAGAATGGTCCGGAAAGAGGGATTTATGGCCTGAGCTTAGCCACAAATCCTTGTGCAGAAGAGCTTCAACCTGTCTGGAAATGAGAGGATGGGAGGAGGCAGAGAAAAAGGAAAGATCCAAGAATGCATTCTTGGGAAATTGACAGGGAATTTAGTACAGTAGTTAGAGTGTTGGACTGGGACTTGGGAAATCCAAGCGCTAGTTCAGTGGCCATGAAGCCCTCTGGGTGGCTTTGGGCCAGTCACTCTCAGCCTAACCTACCTCACAAGGTCGTTGAGAGGATAAAATGAAGAGGATTGCAAGAGGAAAGAAGATGGGATACAACTGTAATGTAATATTTACACTCTTCATCGTCATGCTCAATGGAGGTAGCAGAGCGCAGTCCAAGCTAGAGGGACTCACAGCGGCCATTGAGAACGTGCCCGCCGGGGATGGTCTTGGCCTTGGACGTGCCGTAGATGTAACTGCAGAACTGGGCTGCTTGTTCCACAAAGTCGGGGTCCAGCTCGCTCTCCTTCATCTCCCCCAGCCGAGGCAGGTTCTTCCTGGAGGTGGGGCGCTCAAAGATGAAGCATTTCCGGGTGGGGAAGAACATCCGGAGGCATTTGCGTGGCAGGTTGAATAGCTTGATGTCCTGGCTGTCTCCTGGAGGGAACAAGATATGGAGGGGTCACTTGCAGGTGAATCTGGAAGGGCAGCTGCCAGTGCAAAGACACCAGCCAGCCCTACAAAAGGAAGAAACCCTACAAAAAAGAGACGGGTTCAGACAAGGTCGTCGTTTCGTATCTCAATGGAGGTGGCCTCCTTGCACACTATGTAGACCCATCTAATCTTCATGCTTACCGTATACTGGTAAGAGTATAAGCATACATATACCAGAAACATACTGACACATCCCTTCCATTTTACTTTCTTTCCCTCCCTCCTGCCTCTTGTCTGGGTCAGTCACTTCAAGAACGGACAGTTGGCCGGAAGCTGGTCACATGCATTCATTCACAAACCAAGCCTTCTCCATGCTGCCTAATCACCCAGCACTTAACATCAGGGTCCATATTCCTGAAACGCAACTGGCTTTGCTAGAGATCTACCTTTCAAAGGGAAGATGGGCTAGAGGTGAACACCCCTGCCCAAAGCAAGCCCAAGAGGAAGAGGCCAACAGAAGTTCATCTGCAGATGTCCCAGGCAGCTGGTTTCTGATGCTAAAACTGGTCTTAGTAAAACTGCTTGCTGGTAGGTTGGTGTATTTTTGCTACTTCATGGAGGCAGGAATTCAACTCATGGTCTATTTTTATAGCAGTGAAATGTTAACCACCTCGAGCACCATTTTTGGTAGAAAAGCTAGTACCAGTCAAATAAATAAACAATCCAATCAAAGTTTTTACTCTGTATTATTGTCTGCAGCCACCTTAGGCCAGGCTGAATAAGAGAGCACGGATGTGTCACATAACTGAGTCAGAGTACAATCCTATGAAATGGTTTGAGAGGGACATGTAAGATTTCTTGAAGCTGGGATTACAGACAGCAAGCCCCTGCTTTACCTCCCTTGCAGGAAGAACTATACCGACTCTGCAGGGCTGCAAATTGACCTCAAAGAGGAGGAAAATGTTTGTGTTGGGGCTGGTGGCCTATGCCACTTCCAAGCAGGGCTGCAGCTTCCCTCCTCCCCCTCTCACCTTTGTCTAGGTAGCCAGAAATGACCATATCAATGAAATGCCAACAGTGCTGTTGCTACACTTTGCATTATGCTCCGGATGCAGGTAAACCCTCGAGTTTAGGGGCTTCTGCGTAGGAAGGGTGGAAGACATTGGCCTGCATCCAAAGGCTGCCCCCTGCAGTTCTGTGCTAGCCACCGCCAGCACCAAGGGAGAAGAGCAAGGAAAGGAAGCCGCAAGGGCATACTGCTCTCTCCTGCGCATCAGTCATCGGCACCTTTCTTTAATTTCAAGGCGTTTTCCAGATATTCATCTTCAGTGATGGGGTGTCCATCCAGCTCGAGCAGCAGCGTGAAATCCCTCAAGGCCCAGATGAAGTTCGGGAAGAAGCAAACAAATTCAGCCGAGTCGTCCAGTTGTTCCTTGTTCACCATGGAAGGGGCTTTTGCTTGGATGAGCTCAGTCAGCTCCGCCACGTAGCTTGTCGGCCTGGTTCAGGAAGAACAGCTGTCCCGACCTGGAACTTGGTCCCCTGTCTATGGAGCCCCGCAGTTTCTGTGGGATGGGCCTTTTTGCCCCTCCGCCTGAAGCGTTCTGAAGAGGGAGGGCAGGGGAAACAACAGGCAGCTCCTATCCTGTCCTCTTCAGTGACTTCCTCCCTCTCCATGGGAACAACCCCTCCTTTCTCAGCCTTTCCAAGGCTGTTCTTCCAACCTTGGAGGGCAGGCAGCAGCATTCCTTCCACACCAGCTGTGAGGAGATGGTGGCAGCTCCAGGCACAGACTGGCTCTCAAGTTCAGTGCTACTGCAAGGCCAAAGCCACTGCATGAGGACACGTGTGGTCTAGTGGTTAGAGAGATGGACTGGGAACGGGGAGATCCAAATTCTAGTCCCCACGCAGCCAAGAATGTCACTGTCACCCACTCTCAGCCTAACCTACCTCGCAGGGTTGTTGTGAGGATAAACTGGAGAGGAGAACACCTTGTAAGCCACCTGGCGTTCCTTGCAAGAGGAAGGAAGGTGAGGCATATGTGGAACAGAAGCAGCTGAGGCAGAAACCGTTTACTCCTCTCCTACACATGTGTAGTGGATTCAGTCTAGATTGGGGCCCTGCAGGCTCCCTTTTGGGTCAAGCCACTAAGCGAGGACTCCTGCACTCGTTCCAGGCGAGCCGTTGCTTGGTCTGACCCACAGCGGTGGTTCCCTCCCCTGGAGAGCACGTTATTCTGAAGGATACTGGAGCTGGTTCATGGCATTCTGGTCAATGGTGCCGATGCTGTTGTAGACCAGGGTGCTGCTCAGGAGCAGGGTCAGCGCAAAGATCCAGGTGTCATTCTGGGGGTTGCCCTACGGAAAGAAAAAGATGTCCTGGGGCTTCAAACGGAAACCTCCCTCCCTTTCAGGAAAGCTTCGGACTCCACCTTCGGGGAGCCCTTGCTGCTTGAGGACTAGGGGTTGGGAGGGCGGGAGACCTTGCCATCGGTCTCCTGGCTTCTCCTGAGTCAAGGAGCACTTCCTGCATCAGCTCCCCCACCCACCCACCCTGAAAAACCTCCCTCCCTTTCCGAGGTGGGCCGTTTCTCACACTCCACCTGAGCAAATTCAGCAGGTAGCCATGAAACTGCCAAAGTGCCTGCCCACCTGCCGCTCCTCCTCCTCCACAGAATCAGATGAATTCATCTGAGCAGGCCGAGAACAACCCCCCTCTCTGCAAAACTGTAAGCTCCACCTCCCCGTTTGCATGCCCTGGGCAGCTAACGAGCTGCGAGAAGAAGAGGACGACGCAGAAGTGGTGAAAAGACGGAAGAAGGCAGACGTCAGTCCGTGTTTGTCGAAGCAGCCGCAGGGCTGGCAAGTGATGGAGTCGATAAGGCAGCTCCGCCAGGAGAAACACCCAAACAGCCTTATCAAGGTCTGCTGGAATCACACATTCAGTGCCAGACACATGCGCTTGCTGATTCCACAGCGACATTATCTGTCTGGACCGGCACCTATTTGGCACCTTCCACAAATGTTGGACTAGAGAACAGAGAGGCGCTATGTTGGCTGGGGGTGATGGGAGCTGCAGTACAGCACCTCTGGAAGGCTTATGGCGACAAAGTCATTGTGGCCATTGCCAAGCCAGAGGGGCGCTTGTGGGTGCCACCCTTTTTTTCTAGCAGGGCTCCTGCCAACAGGTGAAGCATCCTTCCCCCACATCCAAAAGTTCGAGCTCACCTTTTCCACATCGCCGAGCCCCTCCGTATCCAGAAGGACGAGGGTCTGGCCGGGCTGCTTGGGGTGGGGAATGCACCACATCCAGATGCCCTTGGTGCTGGCTTGCACCGTGGAGCCCAGCAGAAAACCTGCATGTGCCGAGAACCATGTGTTACATGTCCGTACACGGATGAGCCAGAAACGACCCTGTAGCAGGAGCTGTGCTTGCCCCTGTTTGGAAAGTGCCATCTCCTTTTTTATTTATTTGGAGTTTTTGTATGCCATCCCATTCGCATAAGCCTCGTGACGGCTTCCACACAATAAATAAACATAAAAATAGTATACATAAAATCTAGAATCACCCTGGCTGTAGAATTAAAACCAATAAATAATATTACCAGTTGTTAAAATATTGTTTAAATAAAAAGGTCTTGGCCTGGCGCCGAAAAACAAATAACGACGGTGCCAGCAGACCTCTCTGGGGAGCGCATTCCACAGCTTGGTTTCCCCCAAGGTAAATGTGGTGATAGAGAAAGCTGCACTTAAGGAAGATCATGATCAGGGGACAAGAAGCCCTGCAAGGAAAAAGGGGCACTGCTTTGGAGGGGCTGTTCTAATTTTCCTGAGATTAAAAATAGCCTGATGAGGATCGAATTTTACACATGTGCACACGAGTCAAAATCTGCTCATTAAAGCTCGAAGCATTTGCAGATGGCATGGTTGCAGTTCTGAGAACTAGGTCCAAAGCATTGCCCAGAACACATTCACTGCCTTGAGAGAGGTCACTTTCTGCCTTGAAAAGGGATAGAAGCCTCCATCACAATGACCACACCCAAATATGCCAGTTTGGACAGAAAACCTTTGCTTTCAGAATTCATCTTCTCCCCTCCAACCCCAGATATTCCAGCTCTTCCTTTTTCTCTTGGTCCACTCCATCTCTCTCTCTCTCTCTCTCTCACCTGAGGTCTTGCCAGCCAGCTTGTTCATGAGGTAGGACTTGCCCGTGCGGTACAGTCCCACAATGGCCACCACCACCACCGGCTGGTGGATTTCAGAGAGCAGCTGCAGGGCCTCTTGACAAACACGGAACTCCTTTCCCCTGTTCTCGATCAGGCACATGGGAGCCGACATGCAGACTTTGGAGGCCATCGCCCACAGGCTGAAAGAACAATAGTTGAGGTGAGGAGGAAGGAAGACCCCCCCCCCCCAGAACCACACTTGCTGAAATGTTTATTAGAAATGAACAAGATACCTAACAAGAGTTCTCTGGAAATCCTGCAACAGCAGTGAGGGATGTACACGGCAGTCCCACCAAACAAAAAATGCAGCCACATGGAACCTCCAGCTGAGAGAATCAAGAAGAGGCTAAGAATCAGCCTCTTTCTGAATCCAAAGTAGCAACATTCCTCATCATTAATCTGTTCAAACTCTTTGGGCACTGGCTGTCAAACTTCCTACTTTCAGGAAATCCTTTTTACTTGGATGGGTTCCATGTCAAAAAAAAAACCCTGTTTGTGCTAGACCTGGAATTCTGCCTTCACATTTCATGGGTCATCGCAGCTACACCAGTTGGATTGCGCCAGTGCTCCTTCTGAACTGGGAGCACGCCCTAAAACGGAGGCTGGCTCAAGATGTGGGCACCTGCGGACGGACACCCAAAGGGTTGGCGCCCGCCCTTTCCCTTGAACAAGCCCAAGACAGCACACACAATTAAAAATTACATTCTGGAAAACCGTAAACAGCTTGCAGAATTTATCCCTTGCCTCCACCTCTCTTCTCCTTCCCCGGAAGGTCCGCAGGGCACTTCTGCCAAGCACGTGGCAATCCTTCTTCTCTTCTCTTTTCTTTTCTTTTAAAACTTTTCTTTTATAACTTCTTTTATATCTTTTATATTTTCTATTTATTTTATATTATTAATTGTAATTTTATATTGTTATTTTTGTATTGTATTTTATTGTTGTAAGCCGCCCCGAGGCTTCGGCAAGGGGAGGCATAGAAATGTTCTAATAATAATAAAATAATAATCCTGCGCATGGCACATCCTGTCGCTGAAACGATAGCTGGAGTTTTCCCATGGGCTTTCCCTGTAGGGGCCACGATGCATGAAACCTGGCGAGCCATGAAGCTCAGTAGGAAGTTAACAAACTTTCCCATTATTTCAACAGTTAATTATTTTTAATTAATCAATCAATCATTATTTAACAGCTAATTGGTTTTATCCGTTTTTATCATCATTATTGGATGCAGTGGGCTGTATGCTGGTTGTTGTATATGCTTGTTTTATTTTTTGTTCTTTGAAAGCCGTCCAGAGACTTTTAGTATTGGGACGGTATATAAAAACTTTAAATAAATAAATACCGAGTCTGCCCGGGGGGGGGCGCTATTGTGCCACTCCCTCGCGATGCGCAAGTCTCCTTCGCGCCCTTACCAAGAGCTTCTGCGATGCCCTCGAGCTTCTGGTTTGGATCGCGCCTGCGAGGAAACGGGCGCGCAGTCCTGGAGGGGATCTCACCCGCCGCGAGGCGGCCTGCAAGCGTCCGGCACAGCCCCTCGTGCCCGGATTCCTGCGGGGCCGAATGGATCCAGAGCAAGCGGGTCAGCCCGGCACAAAGAGAGGCCTCGAAGCGAAGAGATCCCCGAGCGAATGGGATCCTTGACACCCTTCCTCATCCCCTGCTCCTCCTCCTCCTCCTCCTCCTCATTTCGTGCCGCGAGGAGGAGGAGGAGGAGGAGCGCCGCGCAGCAACGCCCACCCGCAGCCCGACCCCAAGAGACGGGAGGAAACAGCGGCCGGAACAGCGCCTTCCCTGCGTGCTCCTCCGCTGACCGGTCGCCCGATCCTCTTACTATTAAAGTGCTGGGATGGGAAGCCCACCAAGGGTTGCTGGGAGCGCTTCCCCCTACACGCACCAGTCAGGATTATATTTCGCCTCCCCCCCTCCCCCCCCCCCCCCCCACACCACCTCCTTTCCGAGAACTGTCCACTTCTGGGAAGCCAGTTTCACTTTCGACAAATTTCCACGTGCCCCATCGCTCGCTTCGCTCTGCTCAGTGGGAAGTCCAGTCTGGGTTTTCCGCTAGAGCAGACATGCAGCTTCCTTTCCTTTCCTTTCCTTTCCTTTCCTTTCCTTTCCTTTCCTTTCCTTTCCTTTCCTTTCCTTTCCTTTCCTTTCCTTCTTCTTTTTCCAGGTCTGAGGCTGGATATGGAGCTGAGTGGCTTGGTTGTCCTCCATCAAATCCAGCCAGGTCGGTGCACAGGCTCAGGTGTGCTGAAAAGTTTTGCTTTCGTTCTTCTTTGGGAGAGAACGAGCTGAAGGGCAACAAGCTGGGAAGGAATTCTCTGGGGAAGTGGCGACTGCAACACTGAAAACATCTTTAGTAAGACATCAAGGAGTGAAGGTAACAGATGGTCAGGACGCCTGTTGCAGCTGATTCCAAATGTTTCTTTATTTCTGTGCAGATACCTGCTGCGGGTCCTCAGAAACAACCTCTGTTCCCATCATGGAGAATAAAGGGCTTGAGAAGTGAATGCTAAGACTAAGTCCAGAGTGATTCTTTGTTTTCAGAGTCCTGGAAAAAGTTGCGAAGTCTCTTTCTAAGAGAACAATGAAATGGTAGAAACACACAAACACACTTGAAGATAATGTGGTTTTATCAAAACACTTAAAATTCTCTGGCCTAGCTATGGTTAGTCTTCTAATCTCAGCTATCTCAAGTGAACTGTGCATGTGGCTTCAGGAGCTGGTGTGGTGCAGGGTCACAAGCACCCGCCTGAGGACTCGGGCGATCTGGGTTCAAGCCCCAGCCCACGGGGAGGCTTTGGGCCAGTCACGGACTCTCAGCCCAACCTAATGCGCAGGGAGTGCTTGTGAAGAAAAACTCCCTCTTAGAACATACTGCAAGTATATCTGGAAACCTGTGCAAGGTGAATGTGTGGAAACAGGTGGGTGGCCAGGCAGTCCTCTGCTGGAGGGGCTGCTAGCAGATCCCGCTCTGTCCTGTTTGAAGGGCTACCTGGCCCAAATCCAGTTTAAAGGGCCAGTGGTGGAAGGAGCTGTGCCCACCCAGAGTACCTGGGCACTACACTCACCTACCTCGCCAGCCTTCCACAAATCTGAAGACTGCAACTTTGAATTATCATAATAGCCCCAATATGTACATCCTAACAAATGAATTAGCATATTTGCAAATGATATGCGGATTAATTCTGGGGTGGGGGGACTGCCTTTTCTTTTGAGCGATTCCTAAATGTTCCCTCCCTAACCTAAGAAAAGGGAATCCCCAGGTTCGAGAGATCCAGTGGGAACGGGCGGCTTTGCCGGCTACTATCCGTGACACTGTTTGCTGGGCAGCTTCTCAGCGCGCGTTCAGTGAAGAGCTAGAAGGGAAAGGACGGGGCGTTTCCAACACCCTGCAAAAGAAAACGCGTCCTCCACGAAGTGCTCGCGTTCCCGGCTTGGGTGGAGAGGGATACGCGGCGGAACGGCCCGCATTCAGCCTTCCCCGAAAGAGCTGGTTTCCCGGAACGCCGCCCGCCCGTCC
>NW_025335759.1:9507751-9513647 GCF_004798865.1 Varanus komodoensis
TCTGCATCCGCCAGTTCTTCCCTTCGCGGAAGTGCTTCACGTTCGACTGTCCCGCCAGCAAGAAGAAGCTGACCCGGCTGGAGGAGCTGGACGACGAGGAGTTGGAGGAGGACTTCTTGCAGTCCGCAGAGCATTTCTGCCGATACATCTGGGAAGGATCCTGCCCCAAGACGATCCCCGGGGGCCAGACCGTGACCGGAGCGAGTAAGAGCAGTTCCTGCAGCGCTGGGGGCTCGAGGCCTGGCGGGCTCCTCTCTCCCGCCCGAGGGCTGGCGCCTCGCTTCTGAACACCAGCAGGCACGTGGGTTCCCCCAGGCTGCATCATGGGGAAGCCGTTCGATTGTGTCCCCGTCTGCAACATCCGCAGATGCACCACATGCGTGGCCTGGACTCTCCTGCTAACATGGACAGACACTTAAGGGTGTCTGGGGTCCACCGAAGCATTGACTCTTTGCTTGGAGGGACTAATTAACCATGTTTGATTCCCGGATCCTGTTGTTCCAGTGCTTACGCACCTGATGCACACCTACATCGATGCGATCAACAGCGGTGAGGTGCCCTGCCTGGAGAACGCCGTCCTGGCCCTGGCCGAGAGGGAGAACGCAGCCGCTGTGCGCGAGGCCCTCTCCCGCTACGAAGAGCGCATGGCGCAGCGGCTGGAGCTGCCCACGGACACGATTGAGGCGTTGCTCCGGGTGCACACTGAGTGTGAGAGGGAAGCCATTGGTGTGTTCCTGAATCGCTCCTTTGCAAACAAAATCGAAACCTTCCAAGCTGATTTGGAGGTGAGTTCACTTTTGTGCCCCGTTGGCATCCTGGGCTGGTGTTGCAGCCTCGTGGCACCATAGGATTCTTTCTCTCCAACACTGTGGCCCATTTCTGCGGACCATAAAGTGATCCCCCCAAATATCAAAAAGTATTTCCAGCTTGGTGCCTGCTGCCATTCTTGGTGTTTATTAGGCTTTCAAAGATGCTTCGTTATTTTGACGTGCTTTTAATAAAAACATAGCATACAGATATTTTCAACTATATTGTTTGATATGCAGGGATGTGCTCCAGCCCCCTCCCTTTCCAGCCTTCTGGCAGGCCCTTTTTTCTGCCTTCGAGGCTGAGTTGCAGTTTAGTTCCATGCTCCTAAATAGGGCAGGAGCTCCGCCTTTGGAGTCCAAACACAGAGGTTCTCTGTGCCTGAACCCCCCCCAAAATCCTGCGGTTTCCCAGACAAGGTTGGGAAACCGTGGAATTGCACTCTATGTTGGCCAAACCTTTCAAGGTCCAGCCCACACAGATAACACCAGCTCCCAGCCAATACCTATGGCTTTGCTGGGGAGGATGGGACAGTGCCGTCCGTTCCAGATGGGCTGAAATTGGCACTGTAGCGCGGAGGCCGCCTTCCTGTGTCTTCTTCCTGCATCACACAGCTGTGAGAAAGAGCTTTGGACCACTGCTGACACGCCCTATTTCTGGTGCTTCTTTGTGTTGTTCTGGTAGCACAAGCTGAAGCAGAAAAAGGAGGAATTCTGCAAGAAGAACGAGCAGGTGTCCTTTGACCACTGCACAGATCTGCTTACCAAGCTTGCCCAGGGGCTGGAGAGTGACATCCACATGGGCACCTACTCGGTGCCCGGAGGCTACGAGCACTTTCAGGACACACTGAAAAACATACAGGAGAAATACCACGCGACCCCTGGCAAAGGGATTCAGGTAGGGCTGTACCTGGCAGTTCTGCGATGCCCGGAGAGGAAACCTGATGCTGACTGCGAATGCGTCCGCGCTGTGTGCACTGAGGCTGCAATGGCTTGCACATCTTTTTGGAAGCAAGCCCCGTTCAGCTCAGTGGGACTTAGTTCTCTGCGACCGTGCGTAGCCTTGCCCCGGTTCCTTCCTTCCTTCCTTCCTTCCTTCCTTCCTTCCTTCCTTCCTTCACCGATATTTATAGGCTGCCTATAATCGCCGAGGCCTTCCTAGGCACCTTGCAAGGCAAACATACTAACAGAATAAAAACACATTAACGACCAATTAAAACATAATGAATTGAACATCTATAAAAACAATTAAAAAGGGCCACAGCATACAGGCTGAACATTCAAAAATCCCTAAAAAGATTTAAAAGGTTTTTCTTCCTTGCAAAGCATCAAAATCTCAGCACCATGCCAAACAGCAGCTATTCGCGAACCATCTCTTAGTGCCCCTTGTTGGCCAGCAAGCGTTGGAAGGTGCCGTTTGCTCGTGTTCCCTTTCCAAGTTCGCTGCTGGGGTATCTGGTTGTCCACTGCGGAATCAGAAGGCCGGAGCAGTTAGACCTTTGGTCTGATCCAGCCGAGCTCACCTAACACTCCTATGTTTATGCATCACTTTTCTGCTTTTGATCCCAACACCAAATCATGTCTGAATTTCCCATTTTTGCCTGCATAGAATAACCTTGTCTTCCAACAGGCGGGCGAAGCCCTTCAAGAGTTCCTGAAATCCAAGGAGCCGGTAGCAAAATCGATCCTTCAAACAGACAAGGCCCTGACCGATAAAGAGAAAGAAATTGAAGGTGTGGATCTGGTCAAGCAGACCTTATTAAGTATTTTAAATTATATGAGCTGCAAATAGGAATGCCATTACAAGCTTGGGTGAACAAAAGAAAGATTATAACCGATGCATTCCCAATTCCTTGGGGAGGGTGTACATTCCATGGGGATCAGCATTCCCTGGAGAGGGTGTTCCGACGTCTGGATACCACCAGAGAGGGGCTTTGCCCATGGTAACTTTCCCCCAGTCCCCAAAGGTGGGACCAGGTGAACAGACAGACAGAGTCATTGAGGAGCTGCTGCTTTCCAGATCGCAAGTCTGCAGACTTTGCTGCCTCCCAGGGTTTTGTGTTGCCCATTTTTTCTCCTCTGCACCAGCCCAGCGCGCTCAGTCCGAAGCAGCCAAACTTCAGCAGAAGCTCCTGGAGCAGGAACAGGCCAGGCTGGCCCAAATGCTGGATGACCAGAAGCGAAGCCATGAGGAGCAGCTGCAGCTGCTGAAGGAGAAGATGGGGGAGGAGAAGGAGAGGATGCAAGAGGAGACCGAGAGGATGATCCAGCACAAGCTCAAGGTAAGGGGTGCTCAGCCAGGCACACACTCAGAAATATGAACGGTGCTGGATCAGGCCAAGGGACCAGCGTTCTGTTCCTGAAGTGTCTGATGAGCTGCCCGCAGGAAATCCACAAGCACGACTGGATCAGTAGCCATCGATGGGTCCCATGAGCTGGTCTGCTGCCCTTTTAAAGCCATCCCACCCAGTGGCCATCGCTGCACCCTTCAGAAGTGGATTCCATAGTTTAACCACACACTGTGTGAAAAAGTATTTTCTTTTGTCTGCTTTGACTTGCTACAGCACATTTTTTTGTTTTGGTTTGGTTTTTACTATATTCACCTTGTGTTGCCATTGCCCCTTTCTTCCTCTTCCTCAGGCTGCTCAAAGGGTCTTCATTTTATCCTCACAGCAACAGCCCTGCAAAGTAGGTTAGGCTGAAAGTCCATGACTGGCGGCTCCGTGGCTGAGTGGGGACTGGAACCCAGCTCTCCGGGGACGGCAGTCCCGCTCTCTAACCACTGTGCCACACTGGCTCTTTTCTGGGCTAACCAGGAGGCCGCCTGCTCAGTCTTCTGCTCGTGGGAGAGTCCTCTAGGTGAGCGGGGGAATGGGCAGACGGGTGTTCTCTCCAGAGAGGCCACCCACCCGATCCCTTCCCCTGGCCTTTCTCCCAAAGGAGGCGAGTGAGAGGGCAGCAACTCCTCTGCAGAGCTGACTGGTCTCTCGCTTTGAGGGGGGCTTAGGCTGAAAATGGGGAGGGGGCCACCACCAGTTGCTCCTCGAAAGAGCCCTGCTGGCACTCTCCCGCCGTGGCGTTAGCAGGCCAGGGGGGCTGAGGAGCCATGGGGAGCCCTCCTGGGCAAAAGACTCACAGTGCTTTGTGGCCTCGCCCCGGCCCAGGCCCTACAGTAGATCATATGGGGCACTTAATATTCCTGTCGCGCATTTCTTAAGTGCTCGAATGAGGCAGGTGTTCAAGGATAGGCTGGACATCCACACGGTGGGCATGTCGTGAGCGGAGCTGGCTGGTGCCAGAGGTCAGACTAGATGGCCCGGGAGCCCCCTTCTGACTCGCTCAGTTTCTATGTTTCCTTACTGCAGCCCTTAAGCCCCTTCCCTGTCTTCGTCGCAAAGGGAACGGCTTTGCTTGCAGCAGCCTGGCCAGGCCACTGAGCTAGGCACCACGGCCTTCCAGGATGTCACCTCATGCCCTGACTCTCCAGGCCACCTCCAGTTTTGCCCAGAGGCCAAACGCTCAACCTCCAGCCCAGGAGCAGGAGCATCCGCTGCTCCCAGGGAGGCCCCGTCATCCAGCCACAGGGCAAGCTGTGCTTGGGCACTCCAACCAGCAGCTCTGCATATGTTGGTCCAAGCCCCGCTGTGGTTGCATCTTTGCTGCTCCTTACTAATCCGTTGCCTCTGTGTGCACCTCCCCCCCCCCCACCTGCTTTTCTAGGAACAGGAAAAGCTGCTGAAAGAAGGATTTGAAGAGAAAGCCAGAGCGATGGAAAGAGAAATCCAGCATCTCAAAGAGGAAAGCAAGTCTGCTCTGAACCAGGGTTTGGCTGTGCTAAAAGCCGTATTGCCAGATTTGGTGTCACTGGGGCAGCAAGCTTTGCAGTACAAGATATTTTCTCAAATAGGAAATCAACAAACAAGCTCAAAAAAGTAGCTGCGTGACTCCCAAAGAGAGGTTTTATGACAAATACAGTTCGAGTCACTCTCAAAATGTGACGTTTCCCAGGAGTAAGCTTCTTACCTGTTTCCTGGTCCTGAGGAAGATGTCCAAAGGACTGAACACGCAGCTGTGCTTGGCCTGGGCCCTGCCTTCTCCAACCAGTTAACAAGCTTCTGCTTCCTGTTACTGATGAGCTTAACAAGCTCAGGATTCCTCATAGGCTTGCCTTAATTAGCTTATGGTATTGCATCCTATCATGTTGAAACATGGAGTGGGAGTATTTGGATTGGCTAAGATGGGAAAGAGTCACTCTTTTGGCTTGTGATATGCCAGTGAGATGGGAATTATGGAGCGCACTGAGGGGAAGGCGCATAGGGCAGATGGCATTCACTTGGGCTTGCTAACGAGGTGAACAGGAAGTTGGGCACCACTCAGTCACTGCCCCTTTGTGACAGCCAGCCGCTTCCTCATGAATAGTCTGGAAAGGCTAGCCATTTTCCTTTGGGAATGTTTCCGACAAATCTGCCATTCCAGCCGATTGGAGCTCCTCACAGGCTTGCCCATGCTGAGCGCTGTAAGTTCCTTGTCTGTATCAATCCTTTGCAAAGCCAGTTCTTGTGAGAAATTTGCTTGTTCTTTCAATAAAGCCTCATAGGCAAATCTGGCTCTGAGCTACTGATTTCTTGGGTCACTCAGACCTTTAGGCCACAGCTGGGCTACTATCGCAGGGACTCCCTTCTGTGGGAAGCCGAGGTCTAATGATTACTGAGTCAACTCTCTTTTGCTGGCAGTTTTCTTTGCTTGCAAAAAGGAGACCCGTGTTCTTAATTGATAATATGGATTATTGGAGTTAATCCGCCTGTTAAAAATTATACATTTGCTCACCATTCTTGTACTAGACTGATCAGTGTATCACTAATTCACCATGATGGTTGTGAAGTTCCAACAGAACAACAAACACCCCCGAGCCTGAATTGCTTCCGTCCCTTTAATAGTGGGTTGATTTCCTGGAACTGGCAGATGAACTGTCCAGAGAACACTGAAGAGAATTTCCCGAAGGTCAATAGAGTAGTTAGGAGCCGGAAGAGCTTACTCAACGGTTTCCGGGGCCTCCACTTCAGGACATCAGTGACTGGGTTCACATAACA
>NW_025335759.1:9513747-9680000 GCF_004798865.1 Varanus komodoensis
CAGAGCCCATCCGGAGGCATGCCAGGTCAGGAAGCCCATGGCCAGTTTAGCGAGGGCACTGGGATGGCGAGAAGGATGAGCCAATGCCCCCTGGCCCCCTGGGCAAGTCTGGCTCCAGCGGGGGCTCCAGCACTGCCAGCCCCAGGCGTCATGCGCAAAGCGCGACAGTTACCGGGACAAGACGTCCCCCAGTTTCGTTCTCCTGTTCTGAAAGCTCTTCCGAAAGCTGCTGTTTTCCTTGGTTCATCTTTCTCAGGTTTCTCCATTCTTCCGAAGGATGCAAGTCATCCCAAAATTCTTGCAGCATCCTTTCCCACCAGCTCATTTCGGATCTTCGTTGCTCATCTTGCAGTCTCTGCTGTAACTCAGCCAGCTGCTGCCTTTGGCGCTCCAACTCTCGCTCTGCCTCCTCTGCCTTCGCCTGTGCCTCTGTTTGAAGAGGAAAATGAAGAATCAGTCTCTAGAGGTGTTGGCTACTTACAGACAGAGGACGGCTACCACTACTAATCCAAAGGCTTTGGAAAACTATTCCACTTTTTTCTGCATGACTGCTTTTCTGCAGAACAAAAATTGATGGAAGAAACAGTGGAAAAGCACGGGAGGGCCATCAGCAAAAGCTGGTAGGAACCAGTTTTGCACAAAATGGCAACCCATTGTGGTGAGCTATTGAGTCACCCAACCCAGACCCCGCAGGGTAGCTTGTTCCTGGGCAAACAGCCCATGATGGACAGTCAGATCACTCAGACTCAGGTGAGCAATCCCTTCATGGGAGAGAAGCCCTGAAGGAGCGACCAAGACCAGCACCAGTGAGCCAGCGGTGGCCACCGCCAGGGCTAGCTGCTCCTCCAACACCTGGGTGGCACGGCGGGTGCGCATTGCCGGCTCAATGCCCACCCCCCATGAGCACAAGGCCTTTTTGGATTTTACCCCACCCCTTTCCACTGCAGAGATCGCGTTTTGTGATGTCCACAGTGACTGCTAATGACAGGCCCTTCCAAGCGCCCAAATGGCACATTGTTTTGTCACTGGATTGTTACCATTCCTCTTTTTTAAGTTTGTATGGTGTGTAACGTAAGGGAGGAGGGAGGGAAGGAGATCTCCAGAAGGTGGCTTTCTTGCTGATTGGCCATGCCAGTAGAGGCATCTAGGAAATACATTGCAATGATCTGAAGATCTAGCTGCTTCAAGGTGCACCCAGATCAGATGCTGGGCAAAGCTTCGCGCTGCTGTTGCTTCCGACCACAAGTCCTCCTTCAAAATTCCACACTGGAGCCCTTTAACATTCTTGACAGTTCTGCACATCTATGTGCTCATGATCTATGACCCTGTCTCAAAGTTCCTCAACTCCCATGTTTTGCCAACCTCAAGATAAGTAATAAGTATCAGGGAAGGGCAGTGAGAGAGCACCGCTGGAACAAGGTGGTGCTTTTCAAGAAGAAACTGAAAGAAATCAATATGCAGGTAAGGAAAATAGCCCAACGTTCGCTCAGGATGTGGCAAAATAAATATGGACTGAAATGCAACACAAGCATTAAAGCTTGGCCCATTCGTCCAAGCACCTGAATGCCACATCACGGACGTTCCTTAGCTGAGAGCAGCTGCAGACAACTGGGACTAATGGCTACTTCCTGTATGCTTGTCTTAAGACGTGGTGGAAGTTCTCACTACTCATTTCATAGCCCCGCAGGAAAGGTTAGGCATGAAGTGGCAATGCAGCTGACAGTCTAGGAGGCCCTGTGGTTCACTTTGCCACAGATCTAGCCGGCGCCTGCAACGGTTGGACATGATCTTTTCAGACCCAAGGAAGGCTCCAGTGACATGGCAATCCCACCGCCAACTCCCTTTGAACTTCTCGTACTGACATGGTGAGCTTGCAGGCTTGGCAGTGGGAGCAGGAGATACAAGCCGGGCATCCCTCCCTTGGCTGCTTTTGAGGAATGCCCACCAGCAGGCTCCTTGCACAACTCCCAACTGAATGCAGAGGAAGCTGCGCGGGGGACCAAACGTGCGGCCCTCCTCACCCCAAAGTAGCCAAGGCCAGCACAGCAGCGCCAACATCCACTCTGAGTGCCTGCTGTGGTAGCCCCTTACCTGCTTTTTCCTGCTCTTCCTGGGTGAGGATTTTATCACATTGAAGTATGGTTGTGCCTATTTGCTCCTTGTCCTTAAAATACTGCTGCAGGATGGCCTCGGCCTGGAGAGAGGAGAAGCAACAAGCAGCAGAACATATGCAGGAGGGATTATAATGCACGGGCTCAAGGCCGGCCGGCCAACATGCCCTCCCTTTGCTAAGCAAAGGCCGTCAATCTGCTGGCAGACCCTTTATCAATACAGCAAAAATGTTAGGAACCTCCCCCACCCCTTACCCACCATCACTCCTTTGTTAGGTTCCTGGCGGTATCTTTGTTCCAGTTTGTTCAGGTCCTCCAGGAAATGCTTGTGGCCACCAGGCTGGGCATAAATTGCATTCCTGATGCCCTCCTCCAACTCCTGGCATACAGACGACAGCACAGCCTCGCAGCACTTTGAAGACTCAAGCTCATTGTTCTTGCGGTACTCTTCCATCTTCTGATCCAGGGTGTTCTGGCAGGACAAACATACAAAATCATGTGGTCAACGTCTGACTTGTCTGTTATGGTGATGTAACTTCTGGGAAGGCTTAAGGTCGTGGGTGCTGTTGGTGCCCCAGGGATGCCTGGCATACGAGATGATCCAGCAAGGGAGGTGAAGCAGGCAATTGCTTGAATTCCCAAAATTTCAGAGGACCCTGACAAAGGTATGTAAATAAGAAGGGCAAGAGGGAGGGAGGGAGGGAGATGCAATGTATCAATTCATTGGCTGGGCAAAACTCTGAACACTCCACCTATCTCCCATCTCATCTCATCTCATCATCTCATCAAAAGGTCAGGCTGCTCATTTCAGTGCTCAACAGACCTGTGTGGGTTAGGCATCGTTTGCTACGTAGATGGACAGAAGGGCGCTTTTGTCTACTTTATCCCTGCATGTTGTTTCGGAGAAATGGAAACCCCTCTTTTTGCTCATGACAGCCCTCCCCCAATATCTCTGCAGATTGATGGGGAGCAGAAAACATTAAAAAAACCTTATGTTCCCGAAATAAAAATGAAAATATCCAATTGCATTAGTAGTATCCTGGTTGAGTTTTGATCAGTTCATTTATCATCTTGCTGTGCAACATTCTGCAAAAACGGGGGAGGAGAATCTTCTAATTTGTCTTAGGACCAAGCAAAACGGCAATCCCAATCTGGGCAGCCTCTGAGATAAAAGAAGCAGGATCTTCATCAGGAGTCTTCCAGAGGGAGCAGGAAACCGGGAGAAGAGACAGAGTTGCAGTGGCAGCACAGCAGCTGGGGGAACTGGGAAGAGAATCTGTCTGGGCAAGGCTTAATGGGACAGCGCAGTCGGACTGGGCCGAAGTCCAGCGTACAATGGCTACCGATGCTCTAGACACGGTGGGGTGTGGCCAAGTGGTGCCTTCACTACCAGACCCGTGCACTCTCCTCAGTGTGCCACTGGAAAGGGTCACCAGAAAATTAGTCACCGGAAGGCAGGGCCTTGTTCAGCCATTGTCCGGTGACACAGCCGACCCAGCACGGTTCCATGCAGCTGTGCTCAACTCAGACTCTGGCCTTTTTGACATGCTGGAGGGACTCAAGTGCAATCCAGCTGTTTCTTGACCCAACATGGCACCCCAGGGCAGGCGTTCTCTGTCAGACTGAGGAGAAAGGGAGATGTATGTATGTCACCAGTGGTGGTGAACCTATTCCTTGCAGGGTACCTCACAGCTCACATCGCACTGCTTCAGATGATTAATCTGTTTCCTTGGCCCTGATCACCTTCAGCAGCACAATGTCCTCTTCTGCTTAAGCAAACCAGCTTTCCAGCAGTCTCTTTTTATAAAAATCATTCTCACCGGTGCCAGCAATGCACATTTTCCTCTCTTCTCTTCAATCATCAGGTGCTGCCAGCCTGCACTCACTTCCTAGCTTGACCACCTGTCTGCCCAGGTGTTAGTGCTGCTCTCTCAGGAGACCACCTACCTTGAGCTGAGCCTGAAACTCGTGTGTGTCGTCTTTGAAGGCTCGAGCTCTGAACACCCGGAGGGCCTCCTCCTCGCACCCGGCATGGATCTCTAGCAGCTCCTCCAGCGTCTCCGTGGGCAGATTCAGCCATTGCTCCATCAGCTCCACGTAGCGGGCCGTAGCTTCAGCCACCGCAGCCGGGTTCTCGATCTTAGCCAAGGCCAGCACTGCGTTCTCCAAGCAGGGCACTCTTCCATTTTGAATGGTGTCCACATAGGTCTTCGCCAAGTTCGCCAGCACTACAGGGAATAAAACTAACCTGAATGGCTTGGGACCTGGATATCTAAAGGAATGCCTGCACCCATATATGCCCTCCCGCCCCTTGAGATCAGCAACGGATGCCCTTCTCCGGGAACCCTCTGTAAATGATATTAGGAGGGTGAGTACCCGGAGGAGGGCTTTCTCTGCGGTGGCGCCCCGCCTATGGAATGCGCTCCCCAGAGAGGTCCGCCTGGCACCGTCGTTATTTGTTTTTTGGCGCCAGGCTAAGACCTTTTTATTTAAAACTTATTTTAATTGCTAAATTATTGAATTAATTAGGATTTTAAAATTAGCCGAGAATGCACCAGGGGTTTTTTTAAATGTTTTTTCTTTTAAATTGTTATATTATTATTATGTTTTTATGTATTCTTTGTGAGCCGCCCCGAGGCTCTGTTGTGATGGGGGCAGCATAGAAATGTTTTAAATAAATAAATAATAAAACAAGATGAGCCCCTGTGGCAACACTTATTTGGGGGCATGTTCAGCACCCAGTGATCGTGGTAACCCCCAGCAATGTGAAATCAAGTGTCAAGGACTTCCCAGAGAAAGGCAGAGCCTGGCACAGTGATCTTGAATGCTGGGGAGCAGGCAGTCGTTCCCTGCCCCTCCGGTCTTGGACCAGTGGGTTCATGATCAAAAATAGGGGTCTTATGACAGGGCCCTAATTGGGGATTTTGGTCTAGAGACCCTCTTCCCTAGTCCCTGTGCTATTATACTAGCTGCTCTGAGAAAGAGCTTCAGAGCTGGAAAGACTCACAGCGGCCATTGAGAACGTGCCCACCGGGGATGGTCTTGGCCTTGGATGTGCGGTAGACGTAATTGCAGAACTGGGCTGCTTGTTCCACGAAGTCGGGGTCCAGCTCGCTCTCCTGCATCTGGTCCAGTCGAGACAGGTTCTTCTTGGAGGTGGGGCGCTCAAAGATGAAGCATTTCCGGGTGGGGAAGAATTCCTGGATGCATTTGCGTGGTAGGTTACACTTCTCGATAGCAGGGGTGTCTCCTGGGGGAAAAAGATATGGAGGGGTAGCTTGCAGGTGAATCCGGAATGGCACCAGCCAGTGCAAACATTTCATTTCTGGAAGGAACGCTACAAAAAATGAAGGCGTCAGTCAAGGTGGCCATTTTTTGTAAGTATCCTACTTACAATTGGTAAGTTATGCTTATGAACTATATAGATTTCCCTCCCCCATTTCACTAGTGAAGGGCCTGCATCTATACTAGGCAACCCCTAGAAATAAACTTGCCAAATATCCAGATACTCCCTGCCTTCTTCAGTTCACTTCTTTCTGCCATCTCACTGAAGAGTTTCAGTCTGCAACTTCTATCAAACTTCTATCTTTTTATTATTGGCCAGAGAAACGGGACTTCGCATAGGTTTAATTTTTTTTAAGTTATCATAAATGGAAAAAGAAGGCTGTGGGGGCTGATCCAGTGGGCTTGATGTTTTTGATGATGGATGTTGTTTGTAGTTTTTTTTTTTTTTGTTTTTTAGGATTATAATTTCAAATAAAACGTATTAAAAAAAAAGAGTTTCAGTCTGCAGTACCTCTAGGGCTGCAATATTTCTAGACTGTGATGCCATGATTGTCACCTGGAGGGAACAGGATATAGATTTGCAGCTGCAGGTGAATCTAGAATAGCACCTGCCAACGCAAAGATGCCAGCCTGCTGTAAGAAACACTACAAAAAGGAGAGGATTTGGTCCAAATGACCATTCCCTTACCTTGTGCTTTTGCCTAACTGTGAAATTCATTAAGCTTTTGGATCTCTCCTTTATACATTCTCCCCCACCTTCTCTCCACTCTGATTTAATGTTGTAAGCTGGCAAAAAGAGATAGGTTATTCAAAACAGCTTCTTTTTCGCCTCCCTGAGGTCACTTTTGCAACCTCTGGGAGCAATCAGCACAGTTCTTCCATCTCCAGCCCTTCCAATTCCCAGCTCCAAGATGGAAAAATCTGTCTCCAGCCTTGCATCCGGAAACCAGAAATATCCTGCCACCTACTCCAGTGCTGTCTTGGAGCCTCAGGACTGCACCCATAAGCTCTAAACATAAACAATTATATTGCGAGGCTTAAAACTATGTCAACCAACATTACAATGCAATTCTCAATATGAAAAATAAAATAAAAAATTAAACCACACCAATCCAGTTTCTAATTCTCATAGAAGTACATAACTTCATACTGCATTTTTCTTGTGCGTTAGCACCAGAAGGCCAGGTTGTTCAGTGCGAGGGTGGGAGAGATTTATCTGTTAGCTGTTTGCCTCTGGACTATGCTGATATCAGCTGCATGTTGGTCACCAATACCTTGCTTTAATGTCAAGGCATGTTCCAGATAATCATCCGCAGTGATGGGCTGCCCATCCAGCTCCAGGCACAATGTGAAGTCCCTCAAGCTCCAGATGAAGTCTGGGAAGAAGCGAACGAATTCGGCAGAGTCTTCCAGTCCATCCATGGATGGGGCTTTCGCCTTGATGCACTCGGTCAGCTCCGTCACGTAGCTGTTGGCCTCGTTCAGGAATCAGGAGAAAAACTTGCTCCTACTGGGGAGACTAACGCTCAAAAATACACATATTCCATAACATCACATAATAGATCCGGTTACCAAAGAGGCTACCCAAGAGGCTCCTATACCTATTGACACCCTGCACGAAAGTGGCATTGCCCACTCCTATTGCCTGCAGAGGCTCCGTCTGCTGTCAGCATCCAGGACGTGGGGAGCTGGCTCCCTAGCAGGGGCTCCAGGACCCAGGCAGCCGGGGAGGGCACAACGTTCAGTCCAAACTGCAGTCGAAGAGTCCAAGGTCAGAACCAGGAGCAGAACAAGGCAGATTCAGCCCAAGAGGAAGTGCAGTCAAACAAGCCAGGAGTCAGGAAACCAAGGAGACAATGCCAGAGAACAGGTACCTGAGCGCTGAAGCGGGAGAAGGAAAGGGCAAGGGCCAGGAGTCTCACGAACTTGTTTTCTGAGTTTTTTCAACAAAGCGGACAAATGAGTTAGGCAAACTCATTGCCAAAGCAGCTTCTGGAGGGAAGACCCAGGTCTTATGTAGCTCTTCTGCAGGGCTTCCAGGTGGGGCTCATGAGAGCCCTGAAGCTGCAGTAGTTTGGGGGCAGGGGGCATTCCTGCGACTCCCAGGACTGCTATGCTGGTCCTTGGCCAGCGGAAAGAGCCCTGAAGCTGCCTCGAGTCTTGACACATGCCCAGAATCCATCCTGATAACAGTGCATGTCTGATGGGAAATCCGCAGGAGTGTAAGCCCCTCTTGATACATGAAATACAGAGGACTGATGGACCAGCGGGTCTAAGTACCCCATATTGCTCCGATTCACCTCAGAGCTTTGCATATGCACATGCGAGTGAAAAACTGAACAAGATAAGCTGCACACGGATACTCAGCGCTGCCTTTATTTCGGCCCCATTTTCCCCACTAGAGAGCACGTTATTCAGAAGGATACTGGAGCTCGTTCAATGCAGGCTGGTCAATGGTGCCCTTGCTGTTGTAGACCAGGGTGCTGCTCAGGAGCAGGGTCAACGCAAAGATCCAGGTGTCATTCGTGGAATCGCCCTAGGAAAGGGGGAGCAAAGAATTCTTCAGGCTAGGCTGGGCTTGTCCCCTCCCAACCTAGAGGTGCCGCCAAGGCTGTGAGACAATGTTCTTGCCATGCAACACGGATTCCGCGAGGGTGGGCAACGCAGGGCTGGCAGTCCACAGCTGCTCCCCCTTCCTCCTGAAGTGTTGGGATTTTTGAAATGATTCGCCTCTTTACAAAGATCTGCTTTATGCATCCGTTCAGAGTACAAGTCAGGTTGCAAAATGTTTGTCTGATGCGTATAGTTCCCAGATCTATACATGAGCATCTGCCTAGACCAGCCTTCCCTTTAGGAAGGATGGTGGCCGCATTGCAGGGAAGCCGTATGAGGCGAGACTGAGGGAACTGGGTCTCTTCAGCCTGGAGAAGAGGAGACTCCGAGGGGACCTGTTGGCGACATGCAGGCACGTGAGGGGGTGTCACACGGAGGTGGGAAGAGACTGTTTTCCCCTGCAGAGGAAGCAGGACGTGCTCCAGCGGAGCCAAACTCAGGGAACCAAGGTTCAATTTGGATGCCAGGAAGTACTTCCTGTGCCTATAATGGTCCATGTCAGGCAGAAATTCAACAGGTGCAACATTCTATCCACATGCACAGTTCAAGACACCTTTTCCACATCACTTAGTCCCTCTGTTCTTTTTATGTGTGAGTGCATCCTTGTTATATGTAAGAAAGCACGACATACTTGTAAGAAATCACATTCCAATATACTTTAAAAAGTGAGTTCAAAATCACCTTCGCCACATCACCTAGTCCCTCCGTGTCGAGGAGCACAAGAGTTTGGTCAGGCTTCTCGGGGTGCGGAATACACCACATCCAGATGCCCTTGGTGCAGGCCTGTAACATGGAACCCAGTGCAAAACCTGCATGTAGAGAGAACCGTGTGTTGTACAGTTGCATGTGAATAAACCAGAAATGTGTCAGCAGGAGTGACTGGGGAGAAGGGCTGCCAACTGTTTCCTTGGAAGGCTCCAGTGTCTTTAACAGCTTGTGGCAGGCACACATTTAAAGGACATAGGCTTCCCCAGCATGGAAATATGATGGGGAAAAAGGGGCCTGCTAAAGGAATAGGAGCCCTCCAAGAAAAACAAGTTAGCAGCACTGCACAGAGGTCTCTCTCACATTTTCCAGACATTTCAAAAGAATACAGAAGAACAGTATTTCATAGAAACAGACTACACACCTTGATTAAAGCCTACCAGTTAAAACCTGTAGTCTACAGATTATTTAGTTATTTACCTATTTTAAGGATTTCTATACTGTTTGATTACATGAGCTCTCAGAATGGTTTACAGAATATACTTTAAAATAATAATCAATTTAAAAACAAATTTAAAACAATCTTGCCTGTCATAGAACAACAGCATTACAGTCACATTTGACAGACTATAAGAAAACAATAACAAAACAATGTGTAATAACATAATAACCATTCCACCTGTACCAAACACTTTAAAAGCCAATAAAATCACAACCAACAATTTACATGGTGGGAAAATAAGAATGCCTTGAACTGGCACCAGGCGTATTCCTCTGGGGACCTGACTGCACAGACTGGGTGCCACAACCAAGACGGCCCTTCCCCTTGTAGCCACCCTCTTTACCTCCTTTAGGGGTGGCTCATGGAAAAGGACCTCCGTAGATGATCTAAAGGTCTGGGTAGGTGTGTATGGGAGAAGACACTCTTTAGATATCCAGGCCCTAAGACGTTTAGGGATTTATTAGCACAAGCACCACAAAATGGGGCCCAGACTTCAACTAGTCCGCTCGCTTCTACTTGTTTAGGAGCAGGAGGAGCAGAATAGCTGCCCTATTCTGTACCCACAGAAATTGCCAGACCATTTTCAAAGGGCAGCCCACAAAGAGCATGTTAGAGTAGTCTAAATGTGGGGTTTCCAGCACATGGATCCCCCTTGTTAGGCTCTGCCTGTCCAGATAGGGACGCAGTTGGTAAGTCAGCCAAAGTAGATGGAAGGTGCTCCTGGCCACAGTTGCTGCCTGAGACTCCAGGGACAATTCCGGGTCCAGGAGAACTCCCGGGTCCTGCAGGACGCCGTGGACACTTTAACCCAAACCTCTGAATTATATGGGATGCCCTGAAACTTCTGAAAGGTACAGAATGTTGCCTTGGAATTCATCCACCGTCCCTGGAAATGGGATTATGAGACTCCAGGATGGTTCTTTCCAAAGGCAGAGTCCTGGTCCCACTGCACCAATCTGAGCAGATGTCCCTTCATCTGAGAACCATATTCTTCCCTCCAGATATTCCAGCTCTTACTTTTTCTCTTGGTCCTCTCCCCCTCCCTCTCCCCCTCCCTCTCTCTCTCTCTCTCTCTCTCACCTGAGGTCTTGCCAGCCAACTTGTTCATGAGGTAGGACTTGCCCGTGCGGTACAGTCCCACAATGGCCACCACCACCACAGGCTGGGATATTGATGCAAGCAACTCTGCGGCCTCTTCATTAATCACAAATTTCCCGTCGGGTCTGTTCTCGATGAGACAGACAGGGGCGTCCATGCAGATAGGTTTCAAAACCATTCTGTCAAAGGTTAGGTCTGTGGAGCAAAAGCAGCTGAGTTTCATGCTAAGGTGGGAATTGGAGAGACCCAAGAGAAACAGTGGGGATGAGTGTGTGTGTACAGGATCCACTGGGAAGGGCAGGAAACCCAGATGGCTTTTGACTGGCCCACAATCAGGACTTGTACATCCTTTGGCATCAACAGACTGCAGAGGGCCAGGCTGGGCCTCCGCGACGTTTGCAACTAAAGGGAGCCATCTCCAGCTCAGGGTCCTCCTTGGTGCTGGTGCTGGAAAGTGAGGGCTCAGCAAGGGGAATGCCCCAGGGCCTTTTCAGTGGTAGTCCCCGAACTTTGGAATGGCCTGCCAGGAGAGATGCATTAGACAACCCAGCTTGTTATCTTCAAGAGCGAGTTAAAGTTTTATCTCCTCCATCTGACTTGAAATTTCAAAAGGATCTCATGTTTTGTCTGATGGCAGCCCAGGAAGAGTTCATGCCCAGGTCTGAGGTGGAGGCTGCAAGCTGGGAATCAAATGCACGGCCTCGGGGTGCCCTCAGCCACGTCACCTGCACTGCAATGGCAGCACCAGGTGATCTGGCTTTTGCTTAAGCAGAGATTAAGCCTGTGGCTGCTTGCAAAGAGGGGGCTTCTGTCTCTTGCACCTGCGTAAGAGGGTCTGGCTGAGCAGGTCCCTCCACGCTAAGCAAGACAGGCAGGCCAACCCCATATGCCTCAATGTCGTGCATGAAGCTCCAACAGAAACAGTGACTCACGAGGAGACCTTGCACTTGGCACCCAGTGCCCAAGAGTCGACCCCACAACCCAATGCAGGGACGGCTGAGCCAGCTGCTGCGTCTTCCTCTGAGCCCCAGCCCGTTGCGCAAACCCCTGGACCTTTACCTGAGACAGAGAGTCATGAGAAAGAGGGAGCTGCAAGTTCTACTCAGAAGGAGGCAGAGCAAACTGCCTCTTCCCCCCCTGCTGCTGATCTCCCTGAGCCAGAAACAGAAGACACAATAGGTGTCGTGGATTTCTCAAAAGCTGAGAACAGACATATTTTACGCAGATTTGAACAACTACAAAGTAGACAGCGTAAGAGGGAGGAAAGGCCTGACTTGGGAGAATGATCCCACTCAGGAAGAGAAGCCACTATAGGGCTGACATCTGCTTAGCAAGGACCGCTATTAGGGAACTTATCTATAGAACTGTAAATCTTGTAGACAATTAGCATTAAAGGACTTTGGTTTTATTGCTCTAAAGAGTGTGGAATGTTTACATACTGGGTTCTCCACACTCAGTGAGGGACAGACTGGCTCTGGGGGACACGCTGCAGCTTGCCGTGGATTACAGAACTAAAATAGGGGATGGGTTTGTCTAACCCTTGCACAGCCCATGCCAGCAGAGATCACATAACAGGAAGCAACACCCGTGATAGCCAGTGTTTCCCTCCCTTTGCAAGGCACCTAGGGTGCCTCCCCTGCTTCTCATCCTTACAGCAGCCCTGCAAAGGAGCTTGGGCCAAGAGTCAGCGACTGGCCCAAAAGTGGAACCCCACCACCCTGCCTCTTCCTACTTGCTAATTTAATCTAATTTTCTAATTAGTTTTCTAATTTCTAATGAATTACTTTTCTAAGCTAATCAGTTCCGGCACAAGTACCATCTCCTGACAGAGGAGTTGCTCCAGCCCCCTGATCATTTTTGCCCCCCTCCTCCAAGTTTCGCAGCTCCACAGTGTCCTCGTCTGCGGGGAGCAGTGACCAGGACATTCTAAGGGTAGTTGCCCCGTGACATTGGGAGTTATTAAGCAGAGAGTCTTGCAAATTCCAGTCCCTCTGGACTCAAGCTTAGCATTCACTGTGGAAGCCCTTTTGCCATTATGGGGACAGAAGCTGTTCCTGGAGATTCCCAGCAGTCTAGCTGCATGCAGATAAAGAAACAGTTGGCATCTGCTGCCCATCCGTTCTAACAACCTGTTACCTTTGCTTCTTGACGTCCTGCTAGAGAGGTTTTCAGTGTTGTGGAAAATGTTCCTGGGCTTCCCTTCCCCAGCGCCGTCCTTGCCACCTCACTGCAATTTGACCTGGTCTCTGTTGAAGAACAAAAGGAAAAAATTGTTCAGTGCACCTGAAACTGTGTACCAACCTGGGTGGATTTTGTCGAAGACCGTCAAGCCGTTCAGCCCCAAATCCAGCCTCAGACCTCTCTGGGCTTTAAAAAGAAAAGGCAGAATTTGGAAAGGCAAGGCGAGGATCCAGTGGAAAACATATGCCAGCATCACCTGGACTGTTCACTGCACAGGAGAGATGGCCAGAGGCAGAAGAGCAGAGAGCAAGTGCCTAGGAAATGTGAAACTGCCAGTGCTGTTCTGGCGCATAAGAAAATTGTTGAAAGTGAAACTGGTTCTCTATGGGCAGGCAATTCTCAGAAATCAGCAGTTTGGTAGGCAGGCCAAATATGATCTGTGTTTTGATCATTCCAAGCCAGAAAACTTCTGGAGGCAAACACTCATTATCTTATCCATATTGCGTTTGCTAATCAGAGTGCTTGCAGACGGAAAAGGGCTGTTCATTGTTTTCAAAGATAGTATTTGTTTGCAATGCATTGGAACTGGACATGGTTTGAAAAGTTTTGACACTGTTTTTTTTCAGTGGATCACCATGTTGTTGTTGGGTTGTGAGCTGTGGATTTTCCATGCGTAAAGACACAAGGGTTTCCTAGCATGGCTGAATTTAGGCAACACAAGAACCACAGTTCAACGGCAACTATGTTGGGCTGAGCGTGGGCTGCTGCGTTGCCTTAACCCGTCTCTCCCTCTGCCTTCCTGCTTCCACTGTCATCTCCGGCCTGGCAGAGGTGGGCTCCTTGAATTCAAATGTGCTGGTAAAAAGCAGCAACCCTTCTGGGTTTCTCTCTGAGAAGAGAGAAACAGGTTGTCATATGTACTCTCTGATAATTTATTTGGATAGGGTGTGTCATTAATTTTCTTGATAACTCCCTCTCCTCTCGGTATGTACTGCTGACACCAGGAATTTAATTCCAACCCTATTGACTAACCTCTCCTCAGTACAGTTCAAGCTCCTTTGTCACGAGGATGAGAGTGATATGCAAACAACCTATGACCTTGGGTTAACAATAAGCAAAATTTTGTTAACGATTATCACAGCACTATGTGGAACTCCAATGTGAAGTTGCTTTTTCAGATTCTGTAGATTTGCTAGACTGACCACAATTGAGTGTTAACTCCTGACAGACTGAATATGTTTCTTCCTTTTCTCCTTCCAAGCTCTGCCACCAACCAGTCGCCCCACTCACTCATCCCTCTTTTACCCCCCTTGATCTTCTGAAGCTTACTAACATTTAAAGAACACTCATCACATTTTACGTAAATCTTTGCAGAGGTATGTGGATGTGCGCTGTTTGTGCACAGGTGTGTGTGCTTTAAAAGACGTAGAATAAGTTATTCCTTGCTCCAGCATCCTTCTCTTACCTTTGTCCAGTTCCTGTATGTACCCACCCTGAAAATCCAAATTATTTGCAATCCTGGTTTTCAGAAGGCTATGTTATGAGGCAGGAAGTCTTTTAGAATTTGCATATTCTATTCTCGTTGTTGAGATGAGGTTTTACAGTTCCTTTATGCAGAAAACAGGCAACTTCACTGGGAGAAGCAGCTGTGATGGGTACAGACTGGACAGTGCTTGCTTAGATATGGATGAACAATGGCATATCTCTGTCCCCTTCCTACACCTGACATTCCTTCCCAATATCTGAATGCCTGTTGCAAGATGATGGAGCAACTGGTACAGGGCTGGACTGAGACCAACATGGGTTTACACTGGAACAAAAGGGATTTCAACCAAACAAAGCTAAAATAGACTAAACACTGTAGAGAATTTCCCGAAGGTCAATAGAGTAGTTAGGAGCCGGAAGAGCTTACTCAACTCAACTCAACTCAACTTCCGGGGCCTCCACTTCAGGACATCAGTGACTGGGTTCACATAACACCATGTGCTCCTTCCATGGGGCAAGGCTTTTGTTTGAACTTACTGGGCAGGGGATCGTGTGGTTCCCCTGCTCCCGTCTGTCCTCTCGGCCTGGCAATGTGTCCCAGCAGCCCCCTCAGCACAATCCCATCCTTTCCCCATTTGGACTGCAGCAGCCCCTCCGGATCGGCCCACTGCCGTCCCCCCTCCCATGCCTGAGTGTATCTGCAAGCCAGCAGCACTTGCCCCGTGCTCAAGCCCCACATGGCAGGCAAGCGCCCGCTTTCCCCACAATTTTCTCTCCTCACTTTGTGCATCTTTGCACCATCTTCCACTTTCCAGAAGGAAACACATGGGCACATCACTCGACCACTTGGAATAGTGAGCAATGATGCTTGTTACTAAGACCTGATGGCAATAGAGATGGAAGGCTAGAAGCAGACACTTCCACTGCCACTCTTGCGAGAGGACTCTATGGTATTTCCATACCGCAATGACAAAATGGCGACCCCAGGTCTGGACAACCAGACACACTGCGGTGAAGCACAGCAACCTCAGAACAGACCACTGAGTCTCTCCCTGGTTTCAAAACTCATCCTGCCATGTAGGAACTCTGGAATGGGGCCAGGGTGACACAGCAGACCACGGTGGTGAGACTTCACTGTAGCTGTGTGTGTCATGTTGTCACGAGTTGGTTCCCTCCTCCTTCCTTTCAAAAAACAGACAGTTCTTTTGCATGAAAGCACTTGATTGCCAATGTAGGACCACCAAACTAAAGCCACCGGAGGAAGAGTACCTGAGCATGAACAGACTGGTTTGTTGAATCCAAACTAGAAATTTTACAGTGTTCCATTTCACTGCTGTCATACAGCCCATGACAGTGATGAGGATGATGTAGTTCTGTTGCGTTTAAAAGGGTGCTGTGCCACATCTGAAGCGAGGCTGGCCCTGCCTAACTAGGACATGCCCAATGGGCCCACCATGCAGGATGGGCACAGGAGAGGAGGAGGAGGATTATGTAAGCAGCCTTGAGTTCCTTGAAAGGAAAAAGGGTGAGAGAGAAACATAATAAATACATAAATAAAATGTACCCTTTGTTGGGGGGTTTGGATGGGGGGGCACATCACTGGGGGCTTTGGTTGCTCACTGCATGAATGCTGGACCTTGGTCTGACCTGCAAGGTTTTTCTTACATTCTTAATAAACAAAAGAGAGGTTTCTATGTTTCTGTCATGGTAGGCATGTCATGAGCAGAGCTGGCTGGAGCTGGGGGTCAGACTAGATGGCCCAAGAGACCCCTTCTGACTCACTGTGTTTCTATGAAATGTCCTCTCTTGGCACTTCCCTGCCTGGGTGAAGCAACCTCCTTGGATTTTGAGTGTCACCATTAAGGGTGGAAATGTGGGAGATGGACCCCAGTTACGGGGCACAATCTACACTTCTGCCACACAACCAGGAAGATACTTAATGCTGGATGTCTCCATATCTAAAGCTAATGAGCTTTCTACTTGCCCTCAGTCATTTCCAAAACAAAGGGTAATCTGTTCTTACAAGGACAATTCCATTCTACAGCCTGTACTGCTTTTTTAAGTGTTCATCCATTTATAGTAAAATGCACCCACACAAAATTGTACTACACTACAAATTCTTGCTAAATACCAGTCTGGTTAACACTGACACAAATTATGAAGACGCAACCAACTCAACTCAAATAGAGGCACTTCTAAATCACACCCTGAAGTATGGGTGTGGAATGCACACTTCCTAAAACCCATTGAAAAAACACCTGTTCAATGCTTATTCCTTTATCACTAATACAAAGCAGGTCTCCTTTCACCTCCTCCCGCCTTGGGTGTAATCCAATGACAGTATTCAAACCAGGGCAAGAGCCTTCATCAGTGCCTTTGGAGTTGCCACCCTCAAAGGATCACGCATATAACAGGGTCTTCCTACTCGACTCTCTGAACTGCTCTCGGTGGTGGAAGCATCCGTGCCATTTGCCTCTGGAAGGGAGAAATACAGAGCCGTGTCCATTGATAATACTGGATTCCTTGGGAATCTTCTCCCCCACATGAAACAACTCGGCCTCCTTCTGTCTTTTGCGTCGAGAACTCTCAGATTTCAAGCGGGTTGCCTGCAGAGAGTAAATGCCGCTCCAGAGAGGCCTGTGCGGATCAGAGCGTGGAAGGCACTGGCTCGGGCCCTGCGCCGCACATCTTTATTATTTTTTTATTTCATTTTATTTTATTTTATTTTATTAAGTTTTTATATGCCGCCCCCTTGCTCCATAGCCTCGGGACGGCTCAACTCATCTTTGCCGAGTTGCCAGCACTTCTGCTCGGCCGGCCCGGTTCTCCTTGCGAGGCGCAGCGGAGCCGGGCGCCGCGCCCAGGGCCTTCCCCCGGGCGCCGGCGAGCCCTGCGAGGGCGGGCAACAGGGCAGGGGAGGCAGCGAGAGGCCCGCCTTCCCAAGTCCGGCCCGTGCCCCAGACTTCTGCCTCGGGGAAAGCTGGAACAAGCGGGCGCTGAAGTCTGGCCTTTGCTTACCTTCGCCTCCCTCGCCGCAGCTGCGCGTTGTTCGCCGTCGTTTCTTCTCGCCGCAAAGAAACCGAAAGCAGGGCGCGACTCCGAGCAACGGAAACCGGCAGGCCCGACCACGTTCCCCAGCCTAGCAGAGCAATTTCAAATAAATATATCAGAAATGGGGTGGGGGGGCTCCATCCCAGCCTTCATGAAGGCTCAGCTCGCACGGACTCACACTCCCCCCTCCAGTGCTGCTTTGTCCGAAAAAGTTGCAATGGAGGAAGGACCGTTTGCGGGCGCCGGAGAGTTACCTGGAGCTGCAAGAGGCGCCCAAACAGCCTTTGGGGTCTGCGTCCGAGGTGGACGCCCTCCTTTCTTTGGCGTCTTCTCTTGATCCGCGTTGACTTGCTTCCAGGCTTGGGCAACCTTGGAGGAGACCCACGGAAATCGATGCAACGTCTGCGGAGGTGCCCTCTTGCCACTTAATTGCCTGCCTGGAAGACCCTTGCTGGGAATTGGGGTGCGAGCCGCAGTGCTTGGGGTCTTTCTACCACGGAAGTCATGGTGGAATGAATGTATTTAAAAACACAGCAATGCTGGTGGAGTAGACAAAAAAAACCAGGTAACTCAAGTCCCAGCTTCTTAGGGCCACAGCTCCTTCCCAAGAGGGAATGGCGTCACAAATAAGCAGCTAAGTATACCCTTGTCCGATGTGGCTCAGTGCACCTTCCTGCCTTAATGTTAAGCTGAGTTGTTGAAGGTTAACCTTAATGCGAGATAATGGCTCGCTCATCCCCGCACTCAGTACCTAAGTTTTTATCGCCCCCTGGTGATCTTCACGAATATCTCTTATACTGCTGCTAGGCTGAATCTGTGCACATGTGGTCTACTAGCTTTTGATTACTGAAAGGCCCACAAATTAATGGGACCTGTTCAACGGTGGAGGAGGAGCACTGCCTGCTTCTGCTTTTCTTTGGAGAGGGTGTAGGAAGGGAGCATAGGAAGTCCGCATTAAATAATGACAAACCATAGTAGCACTGAAAGGGGCCCACAGGCCTTCAAGACCAATTCCCTGCTCGTTGCAGGACTCCCAGTTAAACCATCCCTCTCAGATGGCTGTCCAGTTGCATCTTGAACACTTCCAGTGTGAGAGAGCCCACCACCACCCTAGGTCATGGGTTCCATCGTTGTCCTGCTCTTACAGTCAGGAATGTTTTCCTGATATCCAGCCGGAATCTGGACTCCTGTAACTCCAGCCCAGGTGTGTGCTCCTTTCCTCTGGAAACAACAGGAAAGGGTTTTTCTGCTCTTACCTAGTTTTATTTGGGGGTCTCATTTGGAAACGCTCTTCCTCTGGAACCGTATCCTCTCAGAAAAGTTTCTTCCGATGTGTCAGCTTCTCTGTCAACCTGTTGCTGAGCAGGTCTACACCTTCACATCAAGCTCAGCATCAGTTGCAGCTTATTTGCTCCAGCACCGTTGTTCCAGTTCCACCCCACACCTCCTGCTGAGCCACTTTTGTCAAATCCATCTTCTTTATCATCTTGCTAAACATGTTCAGTGGGGCTGCCCAGACCTCCCTTCCCTTCGTTTCACTGGGCAGTGAAAATTCTTTCCACTGTTCCCTTTGCTCTGAGATAAGTTGGCCAATCAGCTGGTGAGCTGGAATTTAAAGGCACTGGGGAATTCTAAAAAGCACAAGAAAAATATTGCCAGAAGAAGGGTATAATCCTGCAGCCTCGACTATCTTCTCGGATTGGGGGGTACATGATTATTCAGAGTAGCCGCCATCTTGCAGCTGGCATCTCAAAAGCCAAGCCTCCAACCTGCCAGCTTCACAGGGAAAGACCTGCACTGGCAGCCCGTCCCAAGGCCCGAGAGGGCAAAGGGGGCCGGCCAAGGATGGGGAGAGGAGGAGGCAGGGACTCAGGGCATACTCCGATCTGTGTCAGTGCCCAAACCTTCTTTCCACCCCCTCCCTGGTGCTTTCTTCAGATGGCCCAAACAGCTGTCTAGATAAAATACATGGCATGAGGCATGGCAGCAGCTTGCAGCATCCCTCTTCCCCCCCCCCCGTGTGATGCACAGAAGCCCCCACGCGGCCAGGAGACGGGGCCCTGGCCTGTGCCGCACGAGCGGACCCTGCATTCTTAGAAAGCCCAGTGGGCCCACTGCAGGAAAGGGCAGGCCGCAACCAAGCTGAGGCGGAGAAATACGTGCTAGAGGGGGTTGTGTCCGCTTGGCAGTGCTCCACTGCAAAGACTCCAGCCCAGGCTTCCTGTTAGCTCTAGTGCTGCTTCCTGAGCCTCGCCCTGGCCCTGGCCCTCCCGCTTGCTGCCGTGCCTGCATCCTGCCCAATGTTCTGTTCTCCCTTTTTCGGGCCTGGTTTCTGCTGCGGATCTGTGTTTTGCCCTGTTGCCTCGGCAACCCAGGTTTGCCCGTTTGTTCTTGGGCCTGCCTCTTGCCTGACCTGAATCCTGCCTTGCCATGTCACCTCAGTAACTCAGATCTTCCTGCGAGCAGCGGTTCAGTCCCTGCCCCATGCCACATCCGGTCCCCGTTGTCTTGGGTGTTCCATGGCAGCAGTGTCTCCTGCCCCATTATCCTGCCCAAGGTACCTGCCCCTCCGTTTGCCTTCCTGTGATGACACACTATCAGGTCCACCTCCCCAGGAGGCTGGAGCTCCCCTTTGGATTGACTCCCCATCCCTAAATCTCCCTCTTTGGGATGTTGCTCGTCCTCGTTCCCATGGGCAGGTTGGCTGGGCCCCTTGGCTGACCTTGAACCAGTTTATCCCACACAGGGAACTGGGTCCATTCCAGCAAACATCTCACTATCAGAGTCTGAGCTGCCGGTCCAGCCAAAACGGTCAGCCTCTCGTTTGTGGCCCTGTGGTTTGCCAGAACACGCACACACACCACCACAGCAAGAGCGCTCAACACCCTAGAAGTGGCCTCCTCAGCCTGATGCCCTGCAGATGCCTTGGACTACAACTCCCATCATCCCTGACCATTGTTGGAGCTCATGGAAGCTGAAGTTCAAAACACGTAGAGGGCATCGCATTGGGAAAGGATGCCAGGTGTGACAACCCTTTTATGTTCCTAAGAGCTGGTCCACCTGGTTTACACATGAAACTTTGCAGAGAGGATTACTCAATTAAAAACTATGCCTATGAAAAGAAGACACATTTTAGAGGAAATTGGTATAAGAAGTTTTATCAGTGGTACATTACTCCAAAAGATATTGGAAAAATAGATAAGAATTATAATTTTGGAAATGTTAACGGGGCGGATGGGACTTTCTATCGTATGTGGTGGACTTGCATGATCACACAAAATTTTTCTTCTATGTATTTGTACATGTTAAGAAAAAAAAAAGACAAAGGTGAGGGAAGGCTCCCAGTCATTGCAGGAGCTCAGGACCCTAAGTGCAACTCACAATAACACACACACACACACACACACACATACGAACATCATTTGAGATAACTTGCTGAAGAAACGCAGGCTGTACGAGGAGCAGAGCAAAGCGAAACATGCTGGCTGCAGGCAATCTCATTTGGCAATGGCAGTTGTTCCACCAAAACAGTCTTGGTGGAATGCAGAATATAGAAACAGCGTCCCAGTAGTAGAAATTCTGCATCTGACAGGCAGGAGGCAAGAAGCTTTCTGTGCTTTTTTCCCGAGTGCCTATTCACTTTTAAATTTTGTCCTCTTTTATCTCAGCATAAAGTTTTCTGTGAAGCACAGCGCTTATTCTGTGAGGCCTGCAAAAGTCTTGGGAGCAATTTCTTTGGTGTGATGCTGTGATCTCCCACTTCTGGTCTGGCTTGGCCTTACTAGTGGGTCTGAGAGAACAAGCTGGCAAATGCTGTTTTGAGGGGTATTCAAGGAACATGAGTTTGCCACAAGGGTGGCCAACCCTGGTGCTCTGCAGAGACCTCCTCAAGGGGCTGTGCTTGCCTGTTCCTTCTAGCTGGATGGGCGCCAAGTAAAAACACACGTTTCCTTCTGTGGAAGGAACCTTTCTCTGTGTAGGTATAAAATGGCCTTTAGCCCAACAGCAATGGCTGCTTAATACTACTGGGTAGCAGATTCTCATGGTGCAAGACTGCTCGTTAATCAAAGTGCTTTTCCAGTCCCTGCATCTTGTTCCTGTTTCCTTGCCATTTGCTAAGTTTCCAGCTTCAGGCTGTTTAACGCTAAACAAAGCAGCACGTTTGATAAGCATTTCCGAGACAGGAGGAAGGATCTGCAGGTCAGGCCTAGTTCCTGTCTGGCTACAGGCGCCTCAAAAGGTTAGAAACAAACCCTACAGCTTTGCCAAGAAAACCTGGCAAGTAAAGTGAAGCCACCTCTGCCAGAATATGCAGCCCAGTTGTAATAAAAGATTCCTGCTTTTCATCATTCTGTTCTCTCAGCAGCTGAACCTCCTCTTTCAGCTGATTAGCTTCCCTCTGGAATCCGTTCTTTAACATCTTCTCCTGCTCCTGGAGGGAGAAGACGATGGCGAAGAGGCGTTAGAGTCTTAGATCAAAAGCGAAGGGGTGTGGATTGGCTCGCGGTGAGCCCAAGGGCATGTGCAGCAAGAGGAGGCAGCCCAGCGCCTGCCCAGGACGGTGTTCCCCACTCCGGGGGTGCGGGGGGACTCTTCCCCTGCTGGCCCTTCCTGTGATTTAGGACCACGCAAGTGGCGGATGGAGCTGGGAAACACACACAGAGAAGGGCACCACCAACTGTCCCCCCACCCCCTTTCAAGCAGAGCAATCCTCTCACACGCCCTGGGAAGTGCAGAACTCTTGAGACTTCCTGCCTTCGATGGCAGCCTGAAAATACTTTGAGTGCCTTAACAGGAAGCTCCTGATGGGAAACTAAAAGGGCGTCCTGGAGAGGAAGGGAAGGCACCGTGAGCAGGCCCCGTGAGGAGTCCAGGCCTTCTCGCAAGGGCCCACCCTGGGATGCTGAGCCCCCTGTCTCGGGGAAATCCCCCAACATCAAGGGACACAACCACAAGGCGTTCGAGCCCATATACTTTAAGCCAATAAGGGAAGCCCAGCACAAAGGGGGTCACCTGCCACCTGCACCCCCCAGGCCCCTGGAACCCAAGCCTAGAAGAGCAACCTGGGAATGGGGCCAACTGAGGGCCCCACCCATGACTTCCAACAGTCCTGGGCGGCTGCTGGCCTTAGTGGGTGGCGCTGGGGAGCCACTGTCCTGGTCCACCACCGGACACTTGAGCAGGTGGAGTGGAGCGAGGAGGGTTTCTCCAGCTCCCAAGCCCTTCTGCACAGCTGAGGGCAACCTGGCCAACCCAGAGCCCATCCGGAGGCATGCCAGGTCAGGAAGCCCATGGCCAGTTCAGCGAGGGCACTGGGATGGCGAGAAGGATGAGCCAATGCCCCCTGGGCAAGTCCGGCTCCAGCGGGGGCTCCAGCACTGCCAGCCCCAGGCGTCATGCGCAGAGCGCGACAGTTACCTTCAGCTTGCAGTCCATCACTTTCTCCTGCTCTTCCAAGATCTGCTTTCTCTCTTGCTGCAGCTTCTGCCTCAGCTCTTCCAGGTTCATTTCAAAGCTCCGTTCCTGATCAGCCCTCTTCTGTTCCAGCACAGCCAGCTGCTGCCTCTGGGATTCCTGCTCTCGCTGTGCCTCCTTGGCCCTCGCCTGTGCCTCTGTTCCAGGAAGAAAATAAAGCATGAACCACCACAGGTATGAACAGCTTCCAGGCAGAGCATCCTCCTGTGACCAGCCCAAAATATTGGGTAGTTCTTCTGTCTTTTCCTCCTAACTGGAATGTATTTGGTAAGAAAAGGGGCTGAAGATGGTAGTGGGGAAGCACAGGTTTTATTGAAGATGGCAATGTCTGGACTATTAGAACATCTTTGTGAATGAGGTAGGTCATCTGCACACACACACACACACACACACACACACACACAAATCCATGGTCTGGAAGAAACTTACTCCTTCCTCAGTATCTACTGTCTGCTGTAGTATTACTGTCTGATTTCTGAAAGGGAATCTGAGAAGTGAACAAAAGATTACAGAGGCCCAATTGGGTAACTTCCTTTGTGGAGTGTGTGTATGTTATGGGCAAAATATAGCTTAACTTATTATTATTATTATTATTATTATTATTATTATTATTTCTATGCCGCCCCTTGCCAATTTTTGACAAATTGACCCATGATGTTCTGATAAGCTACAGAAACAGACGCAAAGAGTGTTTGTCAATGGCAGCTTCTCAAACTGGGTAGAGGTAATAATTATGGTGCTACAGGGCTCAGTCCTGGGCCCAACACGCTTCAACATTTTTATTAATAATATGAGTGAGAAGATACAGGGAATGCTTATCAGATTTGCAGATGACACAAAATTGGGTGGTACAGCTAATACCCTGGAAGACAGAAACAAAATTCAAAGTGCTCTTGATAGGCTGAAGGCTGAAAGAAATGAAATGAAATTTCATTTAATGAAATTTCAGAATGAAATTTAATAAGGACATATGCCAAGCTCTTTTCCTAGAAAAAAGAAACCAGATGCCTACTTACAAATGACAGCCACTTGACTCAGCAACACTACAAGCAAGAAGGATCTCAGAATTGTGGCTGAATATGAGCCTGCTCTTTAGAAGGCCAGATCCTGAAGATGAAACTCAAATACTTTGGCCCCCTAATGAGAAGGAAGGACTCGCTGGAGAAGAGCCTAATGCTGGGAACAATAGATGGCAAAAGAAGAAGGGGGCAGCAGAGGATGAGGTGGCTGGATGGAGCCACTGAAGCAGTCGGTGTGAGCTTGGGTGGACTCCGGGGGACGGTGGAGGACAGGGAGGCCTGCAGGAGTGTTGTCCATGGGGTCGCGATGGGTCAGACACGACCTCACGACTAACAACAACGAGCCAACAGCATGATGTGGCTGCCAAAATAGGCAAATGCTATTTTGGACGGCATTCATAGAAAGATTCTGTCCATATCATGGGAAGTACTAGTCCTCCTCTAGTCAACACTGTTAGGCCTCATTCTGGGAAGTGAGTCCAGTTCTGGGCACCAGCTGAACACACCAGCTGTTACAGGAAGGCATCCATAGAACCAATGACCTTGGAAGCCACAGGGGCTTCCCCAAACTGGAGACATCCAACACATGTCCTGTTAAAGGTGTGACAGAGGTTCTGCACAGGTGTGCAGAAGGTCATAGTTCACAGGTCAAAATCATTACCGGAAACATTAAATGTTAACCAGCTACGCAACCCACATGCAATAAGCCCCCTCAGTTCACACAATCGCAGACTGAGTTAGCACAGGTAACCATTCTGACAAGACATTAGCAAGAACACCCCGAGGCTCATGCGAAGGGGGCAGCATACAAGTTGTTTAAATAAATAAATTTAAATAAATAAGAACAGGAGAGACACCCACAGCAACAGGCAGGAATAGGGAAATCACTTCTCGACCTTATCTGGATCTCCCCTTACCAGAACACCGACCCTGCAGCCTTCAGCACAGGGAGAATATGGGTATCTTTGCCTTGCTATCTATCTATCTATCTATCTATCTATTAATTAATTAAAACATTTTTATGCCGCCCCATTCGCCGAAGCCTCGGGGCAGCTCACAACAATAAATGGGCGGCTCACAACAATAAAGCTACCTTTTGAGGGAACGGCCACCCAGTCATTATTTTCGCTTCTCCTACTTGAGGTGCAGCGGAGTGATTGGACTGAGCAGAGGAACGGGATGCAAGGCCTTTCCCATCCAGAGGGCACCTCCCCCTCAAAGCATCTCCTGCACATTTCATGCCAGGCCCTTCCTTACCTTTCATTCGCTTCTCATTCTCCGAAAGGGCTTTGTCGCTCTGAAGTATGGCTCTGCCAACATCTTCTTTGGCCTTCAGGAACTGCTGCAGGACGGGCATGGCCTGGATGTAGGAGAGGGGGCAGTCAGCAGAGCGTGGACAGAGAAGCTGGCGACCCACAGCGTGGGCCAGTATCGGCCAGCCAAGGGTTGCCTGTGCGCTAAGAGACGGAGGCCTTGCGTGGCTTTTTCTCCTTTCAAAGGAGAAGGCAGAGGCCATACTTTGGGGTAGGAAGAATCCTCAGGCACAGTTCTGTGCTCCCCTTCCTGTCCAAGCTGAAGTTCCAAGTGGAAGACATTCTGAGCTTGAATATAAACTCATATTGGCTGCCTACAAGCCCACCCACAACCTTGATGGTGTCTCAATCCTGGAGCACTTAAAAAAGGTTTGCCTTTTCAGGGAATAAGGTGACATAAGCAGAAATAAATGCTTGAAGGATTCCATGGTAGTTTCAAAAATATGAGGCTCGAAGTTGGTTCTAGATTGGGTACTAGACTGGGTTCCACAAACCACTCTGTGCATGCTCAGACATTCATTCTGGGTGTTTGTACTCCTGGAAAACACTTTAGTCAATAAAGAAGGTTTTGCAAGAAAAGTCTGAGCTTTGCATGTGCAAAGGGAGGAACCCCAGCTCACGAAACTTTCACCTTCCGTGAAATGAATCTTCTGTTCTTTTTTGTTGTTTGAAAGAAAATACATGATTTTGCTGTTGGGGCTTAGATACAATCTCTGCCATATTCTCTTGGGCAAGTTACTTGCCTCTCAGCTTTATCAATTTGCTTTCCATGAAACAAGATTTGGAGCAGAAAACTTTGTTCCAAAGATTGGCCTTGTGTGCTCAAACCCCACGACTGTCCTGCCCCTGTTAGCCAAGTTGCATTTCTTTTGGTCTGTTTTCCCTTCTGGAAAAACCTTTGTGATCTGCCATTTTGCTACTATTGTGTAAATGAGCAATCTTCCCACTGTAGACATCATGTGAGTGAGCCCCACCACACGCTCCCAAAATTCCAAATGTGTTTGGGACCCCTGCCCAACCCCTTACCTACCATTAAACCTTTCTTAGGTTTCTGGTGGTATCTTTCTTCCAGTTTCTTCATGTCCTGCAAGAAATGCTGGTGGCCACCAGGTTGGGAGTATCTCCCCGTTCTGATGTTCTTTTCGATCTCCTGAGACAGCGCTTTCAGCACAGCCATACTCTCTCTTGAGGATTCCTTCTCGTTCTTAGAGCAGTACTCCTCCTTCCTCTCATCCAGGGTTTTCTACCAGGACAAGACATGCAAAATAAATCTGAGACGCAGACGAATGGTTTGATAGGCTATCCGAAAGCATCACAGGGCTGAGTCAGGCACTGAAGTTACTGCACACCTGCCTCGTGCCTCAGGGTGCCGCCTGGATGACTCATCCGAACACACCTGCGTGCTGACGGCCCACTAGCCAGGGCGGACTTGGCCACCAGCCCTGACATATGGCCAGTTAATGTCCGCAACCTACCATGAGCTGAGCCTGGAACTGGCGTGTGTCGTCTTTGAAGGCTCGAGCCATGAACACCCGGAGGGCCTCCTCCTCGCACCCGGCATGGATCCGTAGCAGCTCCTCCAGCGTCTCCGTGGGCAGCTTCAGCCTTCGCTCCATCAGCTCCACGTAGCGGGCCGTAGCATCGGCCACCGCAGCCGAGTTCTCCCTGTCAGCCAAGGCCAGCACTGCATTCTCCATGCAAGGCACTTTCCCACTGCGGAGCGTGTCCACGTAGGTCTCCGCCAGCTTCGCCAGCACTGCAAGGAGAAAAGCAAAGGCGACGCTTCTTTAGGGGCACGTTCCTAAATAATTATCCGCGGCATTGCAAAACCACGTTGTCTAGGATTTCCTAAAGAAGCAGTGGTGTTTGCAGCAGGACCTGAAGGTTGGGGAGCAGGCACTGGTTCCCGGCCCACGTGCCTCGGACTGGCGGCCTCACGATCCACAAGCAGAAACTTGTGTGCTGAGTTCAGTGAGGACACTACAGACAAGAGAGAGCAGGCAGGGAAGGCGGAGAAAGGAAAACACTTGATGATTTAATTAATTAACCAATATAAGAAACGTGGCCTGGATATATTCAAAGTATCAAGTATCCCAAGTGTCGAGATATGTTGCGGCTCAATGCTAAAAGTGGATTTTGTACAAAAAGGGACAAAGCCGAGGGCCCAGGACCCTGTTGCACAGCAATGGCTGCTCCGAGAAAGGACTACAAACTAGGAGGACTCACAGCGGCCATTGAGAACGTGCCCACCGGGGATGGTCTTGGCCTTGGACGTGCAGTAGACGTAACTGCAGAACTGGCCTGCTTGTTCCACAAAGTCAGGGTCCAGCTCGCTCTCCTGCATCTGGTCCAGCCGAGACAGGTTCTTCCTGGAGGTGGGGCGCTCAAAGATGAAGCATTTCCGGGTGGGGAAGAACATCCGGATGCATTTGCGTGGCAGGTTGAACAGCTCGATGTCGTGGCTGTCTCCTGGAGAGAACAAGATATGGAGGGGTAGCTTGCAGGTGAATCTGGAAGGGCAGCTGCCTGCGCAAAAATTTGTTTTGGAAGGATCACTGCAAAGAAAGGAAGGATTCGGTGAAGGTGGGTATTCCACAGTTCAGTACGGAAGGCTTCCATACCTACTTTGTAGTTTCATTTAATTCTCATGCTTACCTAGTATATAAATTCATCCTTTACACTTTCTTTCCCTCCCTTCTGCCCCATGCCTGATTGAAGATTGTAAACCTGTACACAAAGCTAGTTTATTAATACGTTTATGGGGCATAGAGTGATTTTGATGCAGTATCATTTTTATGGTTGGTTTTATACATTGTAATGATGGTCTTATACACTGTATTTTATTCTGATTAGCTGAGAGTAATTTCCATTTACTCTCAGCTAGTAAAGGGGTAAAAATGTTTCAAAGAAATATAGATTAGTCCCAAAAAGCATTTGCAGTCTGCAGTCTGAAACAGAAAGGACAATGGATCAACACTCTGAATTTAACTAGGAAAGAAAGCTCCTACATGGTGAGAATGGGAAAAAATAGAAGAGATCTTCCCAGTATACAATCTGGTTTGAGTGAAAATAAGCTAGTGTGATCTACTTATATTTCAGTGATATGGACTCTGAAAAGGACTTAATACCAGTTCTAGAAAGCACAAGCAGATGGTCCTATTCCGTTCAGGTGCTGTTTGCGGGCTTCTCCAAGGCGGATCAGGTGGATTGTTTTGGGAACTGAATGCTGGATTTGACAAGCCTTTGATCTGCTCCACTGGGGCGCTTCTTGCCTTCTGTTCAGAGCATTGCTTAAGCTCTTAAAGGAGGGCGCGGCACCGCAGTCGCAGGGACAAGAGGGTATGTAGAGAATCTGTTGAGAATTCTATGCGCTCAGGGAGGCGAATCCAAATTCTAACCATTCTCCCTTCTCACAGAAAGAAGTGGGGCAGATGCTCTCTGGTGGTAACAACCACCAGACGATGTAAGAGATTGGAGAAAGGAAGAACAGGGCACTCTGAAGCTTTTCTGTTGCCCACCCCACCCACAGGACAGGTAGGCCAGCTACCCTGTAACGAGGAGGAGGAAGGGGCGGTTGGTCTCTTTCCTTGTTCCATTCTACTTGGTTTTTCCTGGGAGGGTGCAGGATGGGCAGGGGGCTCTGAAGGTGGAGCCCCTTCCCTCTCTCCAGCAGCAGTCCCTTCAGACTGAATGCCAAGCCTTTCTGCTGATTCTCAGTAATGATCCTCTCCGGTGCATCGGATCTCCCTGCACTAGCTGGCGTCTTGCCCATCCTGCCCCTTGCCTCTTTCTGCCCGCTTTTTTCTGAAATCAAAAGCCCTTTCCCCCTCTCTCCAGGCCTCCTTTGCTTTTTACAAACAGCGGTATCCTCACAGACAAACAGACAGAAGCACAGACAGACCTTAGAACGCATGTAAATTAGCACATGCAGATGTGTGCATTTGCTTGGACTGTGGCCAAGATTGCACCCCGGATCTTTTCCCAAGCCTGGGAGAGAGGGAAGGAGGGAAACAACTGGACCTCTGGGTGGGTGGGAGGGGGGAAGGAGGCTTAGGAATTTTCCTGTGGGAGCTGGTAAAGGTAACATGCATCCCGAACTTGCCATGGGCCAATAGCGAAGAGGCTGGTGAAGGAGGGCAGGAGCAGGGGATTGTAGGATGCAGATTCCAGGAAAAGGCGCCGAGAACATTCTGGAACTGACTGTAGGACCAGGGGGAAGAACGAGCCACAGCAAATCCAATCATGCCTCAGACACACCTTGGGTCGTTCTGCAAGTTTAGTGGTTGTGTGAAGCCAGATAAGCTGCCACAGAGGCTTCTGGGGCACAATGGCCTCATGAAATGGGCCCCCCAAAGTGAAGGAGAATGAGCACGCCATAAATGCCTCAGAGAAGCTCACTGTTAGCAACAGGGGACCGGTGTGTACCCCTGAGGAGGAGGAAGTGTGGGCCCCAGGATTATATGGCCAGTAACGGTGCATTTGTCATTGGTACCTTTTTTTAATGTCAAGGCACGTTCCAGATAATCATCTGCAGAGATGGGCTGCCCATCCAGCTCCAGGCACAATGTGAAGTCCCTCAAGCTCCAGATGAAGTCTGGGAAGAAGCGAACGAATTCGGCAGAGTCTTCCAGTCCATCCACGGCGTTCTCCCTGGATGGGACTTTTGCCTTGATGTGCTCGGTCAGCTCCGTCACGTAGCTGTTGGCCTCGTTCAGGAATCAAGGGACCAGCTGCCCTGAAGTGGGGAGGGGAGGCTTGGAGACCCGCCCCACCCACATAACCAGGTGCAACAGGTGGGGTAACGGGATGCAAAGGAGGAGACCTCCATGCCTGTAATCAGCCATTTCTTCTGGAAAAGGGAGCACGCCTCCACTGCCAAAATTCCCACATCTCCTTTCAAGTGGAACAACCCTGACTTCTTTGGAACCTGGACGACTGTCTGTTGAATTATCAAGGGTGAATTCTCCTGGAATCTACCTTGAGTGTAGTCTGTCACTATTTGCATAAATAATTTAAATAATGCATTATGTAGTTTATATATAAATAAATTCAATATAATGATGTATTATTATTATAAATGTAATGTATCATTATATATGATATAAATATTTATTTATTTATTTATTAAAACATTTTTATGCCGCCCCATTCGCCGAAGCCTCAGGGCGGCTTACAACATAGATATAAATATAATATAAAGGTATTATATTTTGTATTATATTACAATATTATTGTATTATATTATTATATTATAGGACTTGACATTAAGTCCAGTCGTGTCCATCTCTAGAGGATGGTGCTCAACTCCGATTCTTAGCCGAGGGAGCCAGTGTTTATCTGCAGACAGTTTCCATGTTCATGTGGCCGGCAGGACTAAACACCGAGGCTCACGGAACACTGTCACCTTCCCACCGAAGCGGTACCTATTTATCTGTTCACATTTACATGCTTTCGAACTGCTAGGTTGGCAGAAGCAGGGGCAAAGCAACCCCATCATGTGGATTTGAACTGTCAACCTTTTGATCAACAAGGCCAGCTATAAAATAGAGAATTATAATTACCTTTATATAAATAATATTGCTGTAAACACCTGGTAGAAGTCTCCTTGATTCTTGTCCCCATTCTTCTGTTAGTACATGGTCATTACAACATTGTACTATCATATAGAGATACATGCAAAAGTACGTTGCATGTTTTGTATTTAATGCATCAATATTGCATTATTACTACATTGCTATCGTATCCCGCCTGCTTGCCTTTTGGGTGGAACCAAAGGCGGCTTACACAGCTCCATTTTTATCTTTAAAACACAGAGGGAGTGACTGGTCCAACATCACCCAGGGAGCTTAAGGCCAGGTGGGGACTAGAACCGGGACGACTTAGGTCCCCAGCCCACCAGTCTAACCACCACACTCCACCGGCTCTTTAAACTCTCTCATGCTGTTCCCTGTGACCCTCATTGCCTCACTGTTGAGCGGGAGTATGCAGAGGATACTGGAGCTGGTTCATCGCGTACTGGTCAATGGTGCCGATGCTGTTGTAGACCAGGGTGCTGCTCAGGAGCAGGGTCAGCGCAAAGATCCAGGTGTCATTCTTGGGATCGCCCTGAAGAATGAGGAGCAAAGAATGACCATGCTTAGGTTCCACTTCCCCCACCTGGCACAGTGTTGCTAGGCTTACTTTCACTTATCAGTCTACTTACATCTCTTCTTCCCCTAAAGCTGCTCTATTTACATATTCATTTGTTGTTGTTGTTAGTCATGAAGTCGTGTCCAACCCACTGGGGACCCCATGGACAACATTCCTCCAGGCCTTCCTGTCCTCCACCGTCCCCCGGAGTCCACCCAAGCTCACACCCACTGCTTCAGTGACTCCATCCAGCCACCTCATCCTCTGCCATCCCCTTCTTCTTTTGCCATCTATTGTTCCCAGCATTAGGCTCTTCTCCAGGGAGTCTTCCTTCTCATTAGGTCGCCAAAGTATTTGAGCTTCATCTTCAGGATCTGGCCTTCTAAAGAGCAGTCAGGGTTGATCTCCTCTAGGACTGACCGGTTTGATCTCCTTGCTGTCCAAGGGACTCGCAGGAGTCTCCTCTCGCACCACAATTCAAAGTCCTCAATTTTGATGCTCAGCCTTCCTTATGGTCCAATTTTCACAGCCATACATTGCAACTGGGAAAACCATAGCCTTGACTATACGCACTTTTGTTGGCAGGGTGATGTCTCTGCTTTTTAGTATGCTGTCTAAATTTGCCATAGCTTTCCCCCCAAGGAGCAAGCGTCTTTTAATTTCTTGGCTGCAGTCCCCATCTGCGGTGATCTTGGAGCCCAGGAAAATAAAATCTGTCACTACCTCCATTTCTTCCCCATCTATTTGCCAGGAAGTGAGAGGACCGGATGCCATGATCTTAGTTTTCTTAATGTTAAGTTTCAAGCCAACTTTTGCACTGTCCTCCTTCACCCGCATCAAGAGGCTCTTTAGTTCCTCTTCACTTTCTGCCATGAGAGTGGTATCATCTGCATATCTGAGACTGTTGATATTTCTCCCAGGACATATTCATTAGAGGTTTGCAAATGGAGCCCTGATGTATTAAGTCCTAGGTTCCACAGAGGAACATCTGCCTAGTTCAGCCTTCACCTATTTGGCCTCCTCTCCACAACTCAGTGATTGACCATGCTGGCTGGGGATGATGGCAGCCAGCCAACACACCTGGAAGGCACCAGACTGGGGAAGTCTGCCTAGAAAGCCAGGAACTGGGCATGGTCGCAGAGTCAATGTGACAAGCGGAATGAGTGTGGCCGCCATTTTCTTTCCAGCAGGACCTCCTGTGCTTATCATGTGCCATCAAGTCATCTCCAACTTATGGCCACCCTATGAACAAATGCCCACCAAAAGGTTATGTCCTTGACATCCCTATACTTATACCTTACAGGCAGAAACTTAACAGGTGCAGCATTCTACTCTCACGTGGCAAATTGCAAAGTCACCTTTTCCACATCGCCGAGCCCCTCCGTATCCAGAAGGACGAGGGTCTGGCTGGGCTGCTTGGGGTGGGGAATGCACCACATCCAGATACCTTTGGTGTTGGCTTGCACCTTAGAGCCCAGTGCAAAACCTGCATGTGGAGAGAATCGCATGTTATACAGCTGCACATGAATAAACCTGAAATGTATCAGTGGTAGTATCTGGGGTTCCCACCCGTTTTCTTGAAAGGCTCCAGTGACTTTAGCAGCTTGGGGCGGGCAAACTTCAAAAAGAAATATTTTTCTCCAGCATGGAAATGTTGGGATAGGGAAAGCTGCAGCTGCTGGATTTCTGTTTTTTTCATAGTCAAGGCATGGAAGCCCCTTCAAGAAAAAAGCTGACATCTCTAGTTGTTGTTTTTAGAGGGGGAAACACACACGCATTTTCAAGTACAGGCACACCTGATTAAAACCCACCAGCTAAAGGTTGCCGTCTTAGAACAGTCGAGGAAATACTGACATTTCTGGAAGTAAGGGCCAAATCAATGCCGGGAACTCATGGACTACCCTGGGGCATGGAGCTACGGGCATTTCTGGGGGGTTCGTTGGAAAGGCACAGTCTTGGTCTGCCCATCTGAGCAGATCACCATCCATCTGAGGACCATCTTGCTCCCGGCGGCTCCAGATATCCCAGTACTTCCTTTTTCTCTTGGTCCACATCATCTCTCTCTTTCCCTTTCTCTCTCTCTCTCTCTCTCACCTGAGGTCTTGCCAGCCAGCTTGTTCATGAGGTAGGACTTGCCCGTGCGGTACAGTCCCACAATGGCCACCACCACCACCGGCTGGTGGATTTCAGACAGCAGCTGCAGGGCCTCTTGACAAACACGGAACTCCTTTCCCCTGTTCTCGATCAGGCACATGGGAGTTGGCATGTGGATAGTTGACACCATTGTAGGAGGCCTGGAGGAGCAGGTGGGGGTGAAGGCAGGCAACAAGGGAGACAGAAACGGACACAAGGGTTTTCCATGGAAGCTTTGCGCGCACGCACACGCACGCACACACAATTCCTAACAGGAGCTCACTGGCTTGAGTTTAATGGCTAGTGCACGTACCCAATGGAGGACAAGGAAGCCTGCAATAACCAGCAACAGGGGCCTTTCCAAACGCGAGAACTCCACCGCCTGGCGGAGGGCCTCCTTGCAATGACACCGAAGGCCCTAAGCACCTTTCCGGTCTTTTCCTCCTTAACAATTTTTCCTACAAGAGAGAGAGCAGTGGGAAAAGAGGAGAGGAGCAATTTCCATCAACGGAGCGGGCTGCTTGCTCGGCGCGAACCTCGTGAGCAAGCGCATTTGCGGGGCACGCAGCGTCTCCCTCCGCGGCCTCCCAGCCATTTGGTTGGCTGGTTTCTTCAGCGCAGGGGAAGTCAGCCCTTCCAGTCCTGATCCGAGCGCGAAGTTCCTCGCTGCTGAAAGCGAGCAGTGGCCTCGGTACAGCGGAGGGGAAGCGCTTCGGGCACAGCCGTCAGGCCCGCAACGCGCCTTCGTGCCGCCTCGAGCAGCGGGACTCCTCGTCGTCCCAACCGGCTGTGCGCTTCGAGCAGAGCGTCCAAAGAAGCACCTCCCGCCCCTTCGCCCCCGACGCTTCCAGACAGGGCTCCATCCAGCCCAGGGGCCGGGAATTTCGGCGCCGGAAGCCAGTCGGATGTCCGGAAAAGGACCCACCACCCGCAGCCCGAATTAGTTGGGGAGCGGATAAACAATAAAGGCAGCCTCCGCTGGCGCGCCCCTGCCTCCCCGCTGCACTGGCCGTCCGATCCTGTGGGCACAGTTGCGCAGAGGTAGGAGCTAGCTTTCCTCCCAGCCGAGGGCGCACGGGAGTCTCCCCGTCGCCCGTGGAACGCGCGCCGCGCGTTTATTGCCTCTCGCCCACAGCCCCGGCGCAGAAAGCCCGGGACCGGGGCTGGAGTTTGCATCGGGTCCGCTCCTTACCTTCCCTGCAGTCCAAACCTACGACGGGGGCTCTCTCCGATCCAGCCGTTTCTCTCAGAAGCTGCTAGGGAAGGCTTTCCGTTAAGCTTCGAAAGTGAAAGGGAGACTTCAGTTGACAGAAATGGTGCACCCCGCCCGATTCTGGCGATAATGGACCCGCAGCATGTGGTTTCCAAGAGGCCGGGGACTAGCCCAGGTCAAAAGGCAGCCAGGAACCATCTCTGGTGGGAACCGGAATCGGATAGGTGCTCATTTGGTAATTTTACCGCGGTCAGATTTTATTAAACTTACAGCCCCCTTTTGAGTGCTAAGCATCTGTATGTTTGTGTTTTCCCTCTGGTTTTGCATTCTTAGGGGTTTTTCGCTGGTTTTGCTGAAAGACCATAAAAATCAAGTAACAACTATAAATTAACAAAGCACACAACTGGCATCTTCTCCCCCCTTGCCTTAACCATTCACTTCTCTGCCTGTGTAAACCAACAAGCAAACTCGTTTGGCACTCTTGAATTTTATATATGCAGACAGAGATCTCTGATCATTTTTAACCTCACTTAACTCAATTCTGGGAGTTCGGGGCAGTGGCTGGATTTGATATTTTCCAACATGCGGGGCTGAGTGCTTATCCTGAGGGCTCCCAGTGGCCACTCTGGCTCTGTCATCTGGATGTCTGGGGACCCTGCTCCCACGTCCCATCACGGCTGGGACCATGTAGGTGCCACAGCTTCAGTACTGTGCTTCGCCACCCTCCCCTCCTCACCTGCCTTCTGCTGCACCTTGACAGATGAGAAATCTAGAGGCGGCAAAGCCTGGCCCCTTTTGTGCCTGTGCTGGCCCAGGTGCCATTCTCAGGCAGCGGGGTCCTTTGAAGCTCCCCAGGCTCCGGCCCCTTAATTTCAGCCCTGTGGTCAAGCCCCGGCTGCACCCCTGCAAAGCACTTTCTGCCCCTAGATCTGCAGGCATCAAGAACTGCTGCACTTCTGAATGGGCAGGTGGGACTCAGGAGCTAAAAACAAAGGTGGAGAGGCTGCAGAAAGGGGGGCTGCTGGTTTATTTTATTTATTTATTAAAACATTTCTATGCCGCCCCATTCGCCGAAGCCGCGGGGCGGCTCACAACATAAAGTTAAAATACAAAAAATAACAATATAAGTATTTTAAGTGGTTGCAGGTGAGCCTCCCTTTTCTTGGCTTATTCGCTTGATTTATCACAGGGTGCTTAACTCTCGGTGGTGGCAGCTGGTACCAGTTGGCTCTGCATCACCAGGAGCGCTTGCAGGCACCAGCTCATCACAGCCGAACATCAGCAAATGAGGCCTACCCTCACCTCCTAGTCCTGAACTGTAGCGCTACGGACAGGGTCTGAGAAGAAGCCTGTCCTTATGGACTGTATTACTTCCATGTCACTTAGATTTTTTTTTCAGTTGGGTGGATTCTTTGCCTCTCCCAACCACACCCTTTCCCTTCTGTTCAATAAATGCTACTGTGCCTTTTCGAAGTTGCGCAACAAGCAGCTACATCTCAACATCTCCCTTTTGCAATCAAAGACCATATAGGGCAGATCTCACTTTGACAGCTACCAAGAGGATGCAAACAAACCCCCCACTGGAGTTTTCCTTAGCAGGTATTCCCAGGAGCGCTGGCCGTCCAAGGTTTCCGACATGACATCTTCACTTACTGAACAGCATGTCTCTGCAGTTGCACAATCGAGCATTAAGAACAGAATGATCATATGTGCATACATTTTGTATGCAAATTTTCTTTAAAAAAATCATGAACTACAGACAGTCTCTCCGATGCTGAAGGAGCTATCCAAACAAGGATTGCAAAAGCTAACTTTCAGGTCGGTTTTCATAGTCTCTGAGGCAGGGCAAGAGTAAAGGGCAAAAGATCCCACAGGCAGAAAAAGGTTCCCAGTCGCAGCAGGAACAGGAGAGACAAATCAGCACTGCCAGCATTCAGTCAGTTCTCCCACCGGGGCCAGCGGTTGGGTGACCGAAGAAGAGGAGCTGTGCCTTATTACGCATGTAACACTTTTCAAAACAGAGAATGCTCTTTGGCATACACATTTGTATGTTTGTCTTCACAGCAGCATCACAAAGGAAGAAAACGAGCAGAACAGAGGTACCTCAAGTCAGACATCATTTTATTTCTAATTTAAGCAACATCCTCCATGCCAAACCAAATACATTTCAGTGCGTATTTCAGTATAATTCTCTTCATTTGTTCGTTTAACAGGCTTTTGCTCTCTCTGCTCAGTTCCCTAGGACAACACCCATTGAAATTTGTGGGATATACTTCTGGAGGTTCTCAATTCTATTTTGACATTTATACTATTCCTCATGATAATTTATAAAATGGTTTGCAGATTTAAAAAAAAGAATAGGAAACATACATTAAACCACCAGTATTTTAAAAACAGCGTTCAAACCAACAGCTCGATTAGTTCATTTCTCCAGATATTTTCATTTTCAACTCCCATTACTTCTAGCCAGCCTAGCCAATCAATGAGAGATGCTTGTTGTAGGCCAGAACTTCCAGAAGGGCACAATTTCCACACCTACAAGCAGATAATATTCAATAAAATGTGCAAATGCAACGGAAGGTACCCTGCAAGTTGGCAAAACGGAGCTACAAGCACTGGCCAGGATACAGCCAAAAACGGGACATTTCCCAGGAGCTGGAAGGCCCTTGCTTGGTTGACCATCCCCTGCGCCTGCCCCAGGCAGGGACCATGACCAGGGCCCCCTCCAGAGAGCAAAATGGTCAGACTGGCACATAGTAAGACGAGCGCTCCAACAACTACCGGGGCCCCTGAGGTCTCGCTGGCCTTGTGCCCCCTCATCAAACCTTGCAGTAAGCTCAGGAGTGAGTGTGCTGTCCGAGAGGCAGCAACTGGAGCCCCTGCACCATTCAGAGGGAATTAAGAATTCCTAAGGGTTGCTGGGAATATGGGAGAGCCAGACCCAGGCCAGGGATCAGGAAAAATTTCCTCTGTGTCAGAGCAATACCATGGAACCAGTTGTCTAGAGAGAACATGGGCTCTCCCATGCTGGAGACATTCAAGAAGGAAATGGACAGCCACCGGAGTGCTGTGGTATAACCTGATGGCCTGTGACCGCAGGGGGATGATCGATGGCCTTCCTGGCCCCTTCCAACTCTGCTATTCGAGGATTCTGTGAGTACAGCAGCAGGCCGGGGTGGAGCCAATGCTTCCTGGACAACACCTGAGCCAACTGTGAGGGCCTTCCCCATCTCAGCACCTTCATGGATTTGACAGAGATGGTCCAAAGGGAGTCTACGTCCTTTAGCAGCTGATCGAGTGTCATGAAGGATGGCAACAGATCAAAGCCTTGAGGAAAATCCATCTGGAAGTTCTCCTGCACAAGCTGCGGTGATGTCAAAACCGGCTTTCCAAAGGTGAAGCACTGGAGAACTCCATTCAATGGAGTTTAGCAGGAGGAGAACTTCCTAGTGGAACGTGGCCCATTAATTAACCTGAGCGATTACCACCAGGGTATTCTGCCCTACTTACAACACCAAGAAGCTCACGGGGAAATAGATGGTAGTGTGCACACGCTGCAGCTTGATAGTTTGGTGTACTTGACTCATTTCTGGCTAGTAAACCTCACAACTAAGCAAGTGGTTAGAGCTGTTTTCCCCGTGAACAAACCCAATAAACTATCCACTCAAGCTGATACCACTCTCATGGCAGAAAGTGAAGAGGAACTAAAGAGCCTCTTGATGCGGGTGAAGGAGGAGAGTGCAAAAGTTGGCTTGAAACTCAACATTAAGAAAACTAAGATCATGGCATCCGGTCCTCTCACTTCCTGGCAAATAAATGGGGAAGAAATGGAGGTAGTGACAGATTTTATTTTCCTGGGCTCCAAGATCACCATAGATGGGAACTGCAGCCAAGAAATTAAAAGACGCTTGCTCCTGGGGAGGAAAACTATGGCAAATCTAGACAGCATACAAAAAAGCAGAGACATCACCCTGCCGGCAAAAGTGCATATAGCCAAGGCTATGGTTTTCCCAGTTGCAATATATGGCTGTGAAAGTTGGGCCATAAGGAAGGCTGAGCGTCGAAATTGAGGACTTTGAATTGTGGTGCTGGCGGAGTCTCCTGCGAGTCCCTCGGACCGCAAGGCGATCAAACCGGTCAGTCCTAGCGGAGATCAACCCTGACTGCTCTTTAGAAGGCCAGATCCTGAAGATGAAACTGAAATACTTTGGCCACCTAACGAGAAGGAAGGACTCCCTGGAGAAGAGCCTAATGCTGGGAACAATAGATGGCAAAAGAAGACGGGGATGGCAGAGGATGAGGTGGTTAGATGGAGTCACTGAAGCAGTGGGTGTGAACTTGAGTGGACTCCGGGGGATGGTGGAGGACAGGAAGGCCTGGAGGAGTGTTGTCCATGGGGTCGCGATGGGTCGGACACGACTTCGCGACTAACAACAACAAGCTGAAGGCAACTTTAGAAGGTTCCATTCCATGGACAATCTGAATGTCTTAATTTCATCATCTTATGATGCAGACTTAGCGTTATAGTATGTAGAAACAACACCAGTACCTGCTAAATACTGATCCAGTAAGCAAGATCTCGTGTTGTTTGGAACAGCAGTCAGTCAGTGCAAAGATACAGTGAATTCACCACAGGCAAAGACATGCCTGAGAAATAATGACACAATCTCAATATAGTGCTGGAAAGGGGGTGTTATCGCCCCATTCCCTCCCTAAAACCCACCCACATGACCTACATGGTTGGGCAAAGTCTCAAAGCTCAGTTTCCACCTCCAAAGTCCTGGGCAGTGTTTCTTATCCGCTCGCTTTCAAAGAAGCCACTTTAAGCAATCACGCAGCTAGAGGAACGCTTTTCGTGAATCTTGTTTCTCAGGCTTTGGATCTCACGATGAAGCCTGGAAACTTCTTCTCGATGGCCTTCTTGCTGAAGCCGGGTCTGCTCCTAGTAGGGGGAAATGTAGAACAATGTAGGCAAAGCTGGGAGTGGTAGGAAGGGGGAATCTGTAAATATTTTGTAGGTGTATACATGTATGTGTACACACACACACACAGAGAGAATTGAGCTGAGCCAGTATTTCCAGCATTTCCTGCTAGCTAGAATATAATTATCCTACAGATTTTCCACTTCTCAGAAACTTGCAATGTAATTCTACGCCCCCAAGAGCTATTTTTAAGAAAGAATATTTTTGCATAAAAGCCATTGATAAATGTCTATGTTGTGGAAATATATATACAAGCATACTAATGTAAGTATGGATGTCTGTGCGAATTTTAAAAAAAGAATAGCGGCTGAATGCAGAAACAGAAGAAAATGAACTCGACCAACCAAACTGCCATGGGCTGGGCATATTCTGAGCCATCCGCCCTTATGCATAACATTTTACCAGGACTGTAACTACCAACTAACATACTATGCACCTCATCTTAAAGACAGACGAATTCTGAACGTTTTACTTGCATGTTCCATTGCTGGAATTCTGACTTGCCTTCCCTCCTGCATCCTTTTTTCCTCTTTACATTCTTCTGAACACTTGGCCAGTTGCCATTATTGTTCCTTTTGATGTGCATCTCTTAATGCACCAAAAGGAGCCCAGTCGGACGATCTCCGGTGTGTTAAGTAAAGCACGCAAGCTATGCCTTTTCTGCAAACTGCAGTCTTGTGTCCCCCAGGCCCAGCAATGCAAATTGGCGCTAAGGATCTGGAACCCTCTGGAAGGAAAAGCTCGTGCTTATGTGTTGGCTGTTACTCTTCCTGGTCCTTTTGTACACTTGTGGGTTCCAAAATGGAACATGTCGGGATGGTGAGGGCTCTTACCAGAAGCTTCTGGTTCAGGCTTATCTGAAATTCATCTGTTAATTTTTTCCTGTCCTCTTCCATCTTGGCCATTAACTGCCTTTTGTGCTCCTCGTGGCTCCGCTTCATATCCTGGATCAACTGCTCATTCTGCTCATGGCGCTTTTTCTGCGCCTGAGCCTCACGTTCGGCAGCTTCGGCACGGGCTCTCTCCGCTAAAGAGAAAACAACACAAGGGTGTCTAAGAGGTGGCCTTGGCTTTTCTTCAGTCTGGTAAGATTAGGTCTCCAGGCTGTGACTTCTTGCCACAGTGCTGAGCAAGGCTGTCAAAATATAACACCAAAGTAAAAACCAGCAGCAACAGAAAGATTTAAAAGCAACAGCCCAAACTGGAACATGAAAATGCCCGGGTTCACCTTCCATCTCCTTCTGTTTGCTTGTGAGGTTCTTATCAGCCTGCAGAATGGAGTCGGCTGCACCTTCCTTGGATTTCAGGAAATCGTGCAGGGCCTTGGAAGCCTGTGGGGTACAGGGAGAGAGTGAGGGGGTTCCCTTGGCTTTGTGTTCCTTTTCGGAGCTTTGTATACAAAGCACACGCCCTCAGATTCGCTTTGCAAAGGGCTGAGCCAGAGTTTCACACAAGCATCCAGGTTGCTGGGCCACATACCATGTTTCCTTTATTAGCCACCCTGAAATACGCCTCGATCACTTCTTGCTGGTCAGCCTGGAACCGTTGGTAGCCGCCAGCCACAGCATATGCCCCCCTGGAGATCCTCTCTTCCACTTCTTGGAACAACTCACAAAGCACAGCCAGGCAGCGATCCAAGGAGACCTGCTCGTCCCGAAGGCAGAGCTCCTCAAGTTTTAACTGCAGCTGGTTCTGTAGGACAGGAAAGGCAAGACAGGCTGTGACGCAAGTTCCCCAAACAGTCCCCTAAATCCAAAGCTTTGGAACAAAGGTTACGGGTCTTTGCCTTCCCTCCATCACAAGTAACTGGCCTGATCGTGATCAGCCTCTCCTGAACTAGCATGCAACTATTTGTCATATAGATTTGCCACGTCTTAGAATTTTCTGAAGCAGTTAGCAAAATTGCACTAGCTTATAGTTGGTTTCTGGGCCCAATTCAAGATACTGATTATTGCTGATAAACAGCTCACCATCACAACACTGGAAGGACCACCTCCAGTGGGAGGCTGCCCATCCACCGCAGCATCACCAGGTGCCCTGCTTGGGTCGCCTGCATCTGGACAGGTGTGACTGCTGGGGATACGGGACGGGGCCTTTTCTGTGGCAGCCCCCAGTTGCCAGATTCCCTCCCAAGAGACTAGGCCCTTCCGTGTTTCCCTTCACACGGACAGCCACAGCACTTCGTTCTGTGGGCCTTTTCATGTGTGTGAATTTCTGCTAGCTGTGGCTTGGTCTGTCTCTTTTCTCGCCGCTTGAACTGCTCTCTTTAATCATACTGATGGAAACGGCCTCAGGGACTCTTCCCAGGGAAGATGGAGGAGCTGTACAAAATGGCCGCACACCCTCAGCTTGTGCTGGTGCTGCTGGTTCTCATCTCTGAAGGCATGGTTCAGGAACACCTGGATGGCCTCTTCCTCGCAGCGAGCGTGCACGGCCAGCAGCTCCGTCATGTCCTCCGCGGGCAGCACCGACAGGAGCTGTACCATCTCGTCGTAGCGCTCCAGCCCCTCGCGCACAGCAGCCGCGTTCTCCGCCTGAGCCAAGGCCAGCACCGCATTTTCAATGCAAGGGACGGCTCCGCGGCGGATGGCATCCACGTAGGTCTCGGCCAGGCCCCCCAGCACTGCAAGAAAGCGACGGCATGCCTGTCTGCACGGGATTTCTGTCCGGCCTCCTTCTGAGCGCTTGAGGAAGCAAGAGCACTGAAACCCCTCTTTTCATCCAAGGTGCAGGTAAACATGCCAGAATCATTTGGCAGGCCAAAGGCAGGAAGGGATGGGCCAAAGCACTCCCGCTGCCAGTACATCAGCCTCAGAAGAGGCATTTCCACCTCTGGCTGATGGACTGCGTTATGTTATATTATTATAAATAAATTATATTTATTATCCCATTTTCCCTTTCAGGGAAGCTCACGTAATTCTACGCCTCCGTCTTTTCCCCACGGCAACAGCCTTGCGAGGTAGGCCAGGCTGCAAGTCTGTGCCTGACCCGGAGCTCCATGGCTGAGTGAGGACTTGAACCCAGACCTCCCGAGTCCCCCTGGAGATAAAAACTGCAAAAGCCAAGAAGCCACCAAATAGGCGGTCAGAGAAAGGGGTGTCAATTTCCGGGGAATCCCAGATGGTCACAGCAGGACCATGCGTGAGCTGGATTTGGCCCATGGGCCTCAGGTCCAGTACCACCGGGCCTGAACCATCCCTCGCTCATGCACGATGGGAAGCACTAAAAGCCCAACACGGAGGGCTCACACCAAGCCTGGGATCCCCCCAGAGGTTCATGCTCCGTCTTTCCCACCGCCCGCAGTTCTCCCAGGGTCTTTCCCTGCTTTCTCGGCTGCCCCCACTCACTTTTCCCTGTCACCGGGGGTCCCCCTTGGATCCCTTTGGCTGGAGCATTCTGGAGAACGTAGTCACAGAAATGGCGAGCTTGCTGCAGGAACTCTGGGTTCAGCTTTGATTCGGGCAAATCCTCCAAGCGCTCCAAATCCTTTCTTTCAGCGGGGCGGTCGAAGACAAAGCACTTGCGGCAGGGGAAATATTGCCGTAGGAACTTCTTGGGAAGGTCACGCTTTTCGGTGGCGTCTGGGAGAGAGTCAAGCACAGGCAGCCCATTCAGCTGGATGGCACGGGCCAGTCCACACGCAACCGCTTGCCCAAGCCACACCCACGGGCCCATCCAACGCAGGATCGCCATCAGCCAGAACTCTGTGTATTTGGTGGTCCACTGACTAGTCAAATACTTCAAAAAGATTAATGGCATTAGCATACAGAAGGCATTTTTATCAGCAACAGTTTGATACCTAAGCTAGTCACAGAAACACATTAGCTCACTTTTTATTGTGAAACCTAAACATTTTTTTTAAATTAAAATTTTTAAAAGACTTTAAAAATATGCAATATGTTATTGCCAACTGCTTATCCCCACAGTGGTCCAAATACATATTAAGTAGGTGATAATTTGTTGCCCCCTAATTGTACTCTAGAATCGATATTCTTTTGACATTCAGAGTACCTTGCTCCCAGAACTCTGGCTAGAGATGGCCTGCCCAACTGTAGAGCCAGCCTTTCTCTACTAAGCTGAGTCTAATCTTTCAGCCATCTTGTGCTAACCTTGCCAATGCCTTGCTTATCTCCAGGCATGCCTGCTCTTCTGTTTTTACCCACAAATGTATTGATGAAATCTCCTTAAGGACAGGGGAAGGAAAAACGGTCTGCAGAAACTGGGAACTGACTCCGTCCCAGCTTGCACGTCCACGTAATCTACTCTTCTTTGAAACCCTTGGGTTGTTGCACATCAAGGGTGCCCGGGTTTTTGGACTGGTAGAAATGTGGGATTTTGGAAGGAGAGCTGTGGGTGCTTTTACTAAATGGCTGTGATGGAGGGAAGGCAAACACATTCATAAAATGGCTCCCAAGGTGGACATAGCCAGTCAGAAAATGTGTGCTTAGCAGAAGGCTAACAGAGATGGTTAAAAAAAAAAAAGTCACATAGAAAAAACAGGGATTACACAAATGTATGAACGTTCAATACCCCAGATTGCCTAAGGCAGGGTGGGCAGAAAGGAAATTTCCAGATGTTTTGGACTCCAACTCCCAGAAGCCCCTACAAGCTTGGCCAATGGCCAGGAAGTTGGGAGTTGAAATACTAAACATCCAGAGATCGACTTTCTGCCCAACGCTGGCATAAGAAATGACTAACCAGAATGTGGCTAGTTCCACATATATACCTTTTTAGACCAGGTATGATCATGACTGGGGATGCTGTCATATTCGGGGCCTGCGTGCCAAAGATGCCTCTTCTCTCAGTTTACCTTAGCAGTGCTCTTTTCTACCATCCTCACTGATAATGCGATAAGAAGGACCTCCTCTTGTTCTCGTCAGGGTTGCCACACCTTCTAAGAAGGCGGTGCTGATGCGCTCGCTGGAGTAGTCTGCTGCTAGCTGTGAGATAGTTGTGAGCAGACCGTTGTGAATGCTCCCAAAACGACCGAATGCCGCTCTCCTGGCGCACACACCACCTCTGGCTGTTCACATGCCAAGCAAGGTGCATCCCCAACCCCTCCCTGTTGTCTTGGATTGAGCCCAAATCCTCCGAGAACTCAAGCTTCAGAAGTTAAAAGGCCGGACCTACCAACTGCAATCCCGCCAGCTCTTCAAATTACCTTTCCCTCTCTGCAAGGCCCTCTCCAGATACTCGTCCTCAGTGAAAGACTCTCCATTCTCCTCTTTAAGCTGCAGCGTGAAGTCCCGCACAACCCAGATGAAACTTGGGAAGAACATGGCAAGGTCGCCGAAAAGCCTGTCCGCTGTTTCACCGTCTGTCCTGGCCGAGGACCTCAGCTTGATGTGCTCCGTTATTTCGGTTACATAGCTGGGAGTTGGACTAAGGAAATGGCAGTGCAGGGGCAATAACTTCTCAATGTTACTCATTTGCCTAGGCATTCAAATCCGCAATGTCTATTCTATGGCCATAAGGCCAGCAGAAGTCTGCCTCTCCCATCCTATTTCCCCACGATGCATTTTTCCTAACTCTCACTTCCCGTTTTCCCCCTCGTTCAGAAAGATTTTAATTCACTTTATTGTGAAATGTATTGTATTGCTGTTCCAATGAACTGAAGAGGACTTGTACAATTCCCGTTCTCCTCTCAGCCTTATCCCTACAACATCGACCCTGTGAGGTCGGGTGGGTTGAGGACCGCAGCTGCGCTAGCCAGACCTCCCGCGTCTCAGGCCTGCGCTCTTCACCACTCCATCGCACGGATATACCTTGGGCATCTGGAGGCAGAGTGAGACTGTACAGATATGGCGGTTATTAAAGACGCTCTTAAGCCGTCAAACAGCCTTCCTTCCATAAAGCCCCATGTGAGGTTCTCATTCCAAACACCCTCTTTAAGTTTGGCTTCATCCTGGGACAATTGGTGTCTCCCTCCTTTAACGGCATTTCATTCTTCATGGAAAAGGGTTCCTTTTCCCAGTTTTTAGAAGGGATGAGGAACCACAATAGGAGACTGGAGATGGACGAAAGCCCCATGTAGGCAAAGCATTAACAGGGTAGCAACCCAGGTGCCTCGCCTACAGAACGTGCCAGCTCCGAGCACCAGTATCTCCTGAGAGCCCGGCTGGATCGGGGCGAAGGTCCATCGAGTCCAGCATTGTTTTCACACACAGGCCTCCCTCAGAAACCCACTAACGGGTCACGAACGGACCGGTACCTTGCATCTGGTATATATAGGCGTAGTGTTTCGGATCCTGAGCTTAGCATACAGGCAGCATGGTGTAGGGGTTAAGAGCACGGGGCTGGGACTCAGGCAATCCGGGTTCGAGTCCCGACTCAGCCGTGGCACCAGCCGAGTGACTCTGGGCCAGCCACAGACCCTCAGTCCAGCCTACCTCACAGGGTTGTTGTGCTGGGACTAAGACTGAGAGCAGGAAGAGGAGAAGGCTGCTTTGAGTTCTTTAGAAAAGGGAGAGGTGGGATATAAATCAAATAAATAAATGCCCTTCAGGACTAGCTGTCTGCAGGGAAGATCAGAGAAGAGCCACTGCAAGCAACACTGCGTTGGAAGGGCCAGGAGTGCATCCTGGGATACCGTGGCTTCCTCGGCTCCTATCATGGTGCTCTGTGGCCCCACGGGACCAGGGGGTTTGGCCCCAGTCCTTGCAGAAAGATACTGCAGCTGCTCCAGCGCCTGGTGGTTGATGGTGCCCATGCTGTTGTACACGAAGGTGCTGCAGAGCAGAATGGAGAGGGCGAATATCCACGAGTCGTTCTCAGTGTTGCTCTGCAAAGAGGGACGCACACGTTCAGCAGAAACAGTGGGCACAGCAAGGTGCTGCAAGGGCCCTCCGGGGACGGGCCGGTGGCTCCCTCTCCCCGATTCCTGGCATCCTGGCGTGAGGCATCCTTGGAGGCTTCAGTTATAGTGGGAGTAGTCTAGATCTCCGTCCTTCCCTTGCAGGAAAAGCTTCCACAGTGGCCTCCCCTGGCCTGGCCACCAGCCCTGTGCCCCCGACTCACCTTCTCGACATCACCGAGCCCTTCGGTGTCCAGCAGCACCAGCGTGTGGCCAGGCCTCAAGGGGTGTGGGCGGCACCACATCCAGATGCCCTTGGTTTTGGACTGCACCGTGGCCCCCAGAGCAAAACCTGCATAGGGAAGAATTCCCAAGGGGAGGGAGATCAGGTTTGAGGGCATCCAGCTCTGCGGCTTTTCAAAAACGGCAGATCTGCACGGAGAAGCTTGCTCAGTCTAAGGGGCAAATTCCAATCTGGGGAAGTTCTCGGGAGGTTGACTCCATCTGTGGGCAGGGCCAAAAGCCAAATCAACAATCAGTGTGGTTCTAAGGTATTAAAAGTCTACTCAGAAGTAAGAAGGACTGAATTACTCAACAGCTTTCTTCTAATTATGGGTGTTGGAGAAATCCATAATTTTTTAACATGGGGGATTTGCACAAAGGCATACTTGTGCTGGTGCAAAAAAGGCAATTCTTAGTTGAAAAAGTGATTGTATCAATAAGTGGGCAGTGGAAGGAAAGATGTCTGACAGTCTATAAGACACAGAGAGCACAGGGTTTTAAAAATCCGTATGTCCCTACTCCCAGTGTCTCACCAGAAAACTCTTATCTTCCAATCAGCAGACAACAGGAGATAAGAGCATCTCCAGGCTGCAAAGTGAAAAAGGCTCATTTTCTCAACACAAGGCAAAATGTAGATCTTATCCCCATCAGATTCTGAGTAGGAGATAAGATCCTACGTGTCCTATGCTGTCCACCAGCCAGAGATTCCCCATTTCCTGTAGCAGGTATGAAAGGAAGGTGGTACTCGTCTCCAAATTCCTTCGTGGGAGGCGGAATGGGTGGGCACCCATCCTCATTTAAGCCCTTCGTGGACTGCAGGGAAGAAAGAGACACGACGCTGTGCCCTTTGTCCTCACCTTTGTTCTTGCCAGCCAGCTGGTTCATGAGGTAGGACTTGCCCGTGCGGTACAGCCCCACGATGGCCACCACCACCACCGGCTGCTGGATGCTCTGCAGGAGCTGCAGAGCTTCCCGGTTGACCTGCAACTTTTCACCGGGCTTGTTTTCTATAAGGCACATTGGGGCATCCATATCGCTTGCTTGGGCCAAAGAAAGGAAAGCCAGGGAAGGAGGCTCAATATCTTGAGGAACCTGAGGAGAGTAAACATCCAGGATAAGAACGGAGGCACGGCTGGGTTCTGAATTTGAGAGAGAGCAGCGGTTGGCTGTTTGTTCTCACCTCCTCTGCTGCCTGGGATGGAGGGGACCAGTGCAGGTGATCAGACAGGCTGGAAGGGGGAAGGGGGCAAGCACCTCTCGGTGGCTCTGGGCGGTGTTCCCTGCGAGAGTGTGGCCTCTCCATGCTGACCTTGACAGCAAACATTAGTATTTCAGTCATTATTACACTGTATTTGCATCCTGGCTTTCTTCCTCTTGCAAGGAACTCGCAAGGTTCTCCTCTTCTCCCTTTCAACCTCGCAACAACCACCCTGCAAGGCAGGCCAGGCCAAGAGGCAGTGCCTGGCCCAAAGTCCCCCAGCGGCCTTCATGGCTCAGCGAGAGCCAGGTCCCCGATTCCCCGAGTGCCCGTGCAGCGCTCTTAACCTCTGTACCACACGGGCTCTTCCCACGGCCCTGGCGTGTCCCTCTTGTCCTCCCTCCATCCTATCGCAGCCTATCTGGTGTTGAGGACCCCCAGGATGTTGGTCCTGGGGGACTTCAATCTCCATGCCGAGGCTAGTCTGACCGGGGCGGCTCAGGACTTCATGGCCTCCATGACGGCCATGGGGCTGTCTCAACATGTCACCGGCCCCACCCATGAACGGGGACACACTCTGGACCTGGTTTTCTCGACGGGGCAGGAAGAGGGTGGTCTGAGGGTGAGTAATTTATGCTTGACTCCCCTGTCATGGTCAGATCACTTCCTGGTGAGGTTTATGCTCGAGAGCGACTTCTCCCTCTGTAAGGGTGCGGACCCGATTATGTGGGTCCGCCCCCGGAGCCGGATGGATCCAGAAGGATTCCTGAAGGCCCTGGGGGAGTTTCCGGCTGACAAGACGGGTGCTCCTGTCGAGGCTCTGGTCGAACTGTGGAATGGGGAGATGACCAGGGCTGTAGACACGATCGCTCCTAAGCGTCCTCTCCCACCGGGCAGAGCCCGCTCTTCCCCTTGGTATACTCCTGAATTGAGGGCGATGAAGCAGGTTGGGAGACGACTAGAGCGTAGGTGGAGGAAATCACGAGATGAATCTGACCGAACACACTTACGAGCCCACTATCGGGCCTATGCTGTGGCGGTGAGGGCGGCAAAAAAGAGATTCTTTTCCGCTTCCATTGCCTCCTCACAATGCCGTCCGGCGGAGCTCTTTCGAGTGGTGCAAGGCCTGGTCCGTCCAGGTCCAAAGGAAGACCTGATTCCACCCTCAAAGGCCCGCTGTGACGACTTTGCCAGGCATTTCAGGGAGAAAATCGCTCAGATTCGTCACGAGCTGGACACCACTATTGATTCAGAGGTTTCAAAGGAGACACCAATGCTGCCGTCTGGTCCAGATTTATTGGATGAATTTCAGTTATTGCGGCCCGATGATGTGGACAAGGTGCTTGGGCGAGTACGTCCAACCACTTGCCTTTTGGACCCTTGCCCGTCTTGGTTAATAAATGATTCCAAGCACGGGATTGGAACCTGGATCTTGGAAGTGGTTAACGCTTCTCTGAGGGAGGGTCGGGTGCCTGCCCCTTTGAAGGAGGCGGTAGTCCGACCGGTCCTGAAGAAGGCGTCACTGGATCCAGAGATGGCCACTAATTATAGACCAGTGGCCAACATCCCGTTTCTGGGCAAGGTGTTAGAACGAGTGGTGGCGGGACAACTCCAAGCACTCTTGGATGAAACTGATTATCTGGACCCATTGCAGTCCGGCTTCAGACCCGGGTACGGTACTGAATCTGCCTTGGTCGCCCTGTATGATGACCTGTGCAGGGAGAAGGACAGGGGGAGTGCGTCCCTGTTGGTTCTGCTGGACCTCTCAGCGGCTTTCGATACCATCGACCATGGTATCCTTCTGGATAGGCTTGCGGGATTGGGGGTTGGAGGCACTGCTTTGCGGTGGTTCCGCTCCTATCTCAATGGCCGGTTCCAGAAGGTGGTGCTGGGGGACTATGGCTCTGCGCCATGGCAGCTATGCCATGGAGTACCGCAGGGGTCCATTTTGTCCCCTTTGCTGTTCAACATATACATGAAACCGCTGGGAGAGGTCATCAGGAGGTGTGGGCTGCGGAACCATCAGTACGCTGATGATACCCAGCTCTACCTCTCGTTTTCCACCAATCCAGGTGAGGCAGTGGCTGTGCTGAACCGGTGCCTGGCCGAGGTAATGGGCTGGATGAGGGCCAATAAACTGAAGCTCAATCCAGACAAGACGGAGGTCCTGTTGGTTGGCGGATCGGGCTTCGGAGAGGGTGAATTGAACCTTGTCCTGAATGGGGTTGCACTCCCTCTTAGGGACAAGGTCCGCAGCTTGGGAGTGCTCCTCGACCCAGAGCTTTCACTGGAAGCTCAGGTAACAGCAGTGGCGAGGAGCGCTTTCCTCCAGCTTCGGCTAATTCATCAGCTGCGCCCCTATCTGGAGAATGACTGCCTTGCGACAGTGACACATGCGTTGGTGACTTCCCGTTTGGACTTCTGTAACGCGCTCTACGTGGGGCTACCCTTGAAGACGGTCCGGATACTTCAATTGGTCCAAAATAGAGCTGCCAGGCTGCTGACGGGGACTGGACGTTATGTTCACATGACTCCAGTTCTCCGTCAGCTTCACTGGCTTCCCATTGAAGTCCGGGCCCAATTCAAGGTGTTGGTTATGACCTATAAAGCCCTAAACGGCTTGGGTCCTGGTTACCTGAAGGAGCGCTTACATCCTTATATGCCCAGCCGCCCCCTGAGATCGGCGGGAGAGGCCCTTCTCCGGGAGCCCTCCATGGAAGAAGTTAGGAGGGTGGTTACTCGGAGGAGGGCTTTCTCAGCGGTGGCGCCTAAGTTATGGAATGCGCTCCCCAGAGAGGTCCGCCTGGCGCCGTCGTTATTTGTTTTTCGGCGCCAGGCGAAGACCTTTTTATTTAAGCAGTATTTTAAATGTTAATATTATTGAATTTTATTTGGCCAGGGCGGCTTGTTTTATAGTGTATGTTTTATATTATATATTTGTATTTTATTGTATATATTTTAAAATGTTATTTTAATTTTTTGTTGTAAGCCGCCCCGAGGCTTCGGCGAATGGGGCGGCATAAAAATGTTTTAATAAATAAATAAATAAATAAATAAATATCTGCTGGGGTGTTCTCAGCTAAGTTCCCACTTCAGACTGAAATTTATACTGCTCTCTAACTGAATATGGCTGACAGGTAAACAGAGCACCAGGAGCCCAGTACCGATGCTACAGGTGCTTCTGATCCTTTCAAAATTGTGCTCAGAGGGATAGGCTGATTCCGAGACAAGGCGTTCACAAGCTGTTCCAGCCACCTGCACAAAACTGAAAGACAAGACAAGACAAAACTGTTGCAGGTTGTATCCGCCTCACCATTAATCTCTTATCTAACCATTGGGGTAACAGGACAAAGAATAGACTGGCCAGGTTTTGTGCCCTTGACCACAGAAGGATCTGAAAAATTCAGCAGGCAAGCCCTTCTACCCGATCACCCATTTTCCACCCTCCTGACAAATGAGTCAACATCGATCATGGTAATATTACTATTCAACCACCTTCCCCGACCCAGTGAAGCCCAGGCTGAGGAAGGCGGAGGGTGCAGGGACTTCTCCAGTACTTCTGGAGAGGACCAGGTTGGAGAAGGGCCAGAAAAACGGGAGCTGAGGTCCGACACATCTGGTGGGAGTTCCTAGATGCCGGGGGAGAGGAAGAAGCAAGAAAGGGACGGTGGACAACCTGTGTGAGCCATGCGGCCTGCCCTGCGCAGCCTTGAGCTAGGTGGCCACCGTGGAGAGCAGTAAAGGACCCGGTGTGACGCAGGTCCAGCTGGTAGACATAAAATGACATGCGCCGATCTCCTGTCCTTTGATCTGGACAGCCAAGTGTCTCAGGCCTGCACTGCCTATGAAGGAAGATGCTTCGATCCCCTCCATGCAAGGAAAACCTTGGACTTACTGCCCCCATTGGCGTTCCTCTTAGGCCCCTTGCTCAGAATGTATTGTTTGAATGCCCCAAGCTGCTTCCGGAAAGTGGGATGCAGCAGGTCTGAAGAGAAAAGATTCCAATCCTGTTCATCCACACATGGGCAGTGGAAACAGAAGGCCTTCCGAGAGGGAAACTGCTGCAGTATGGAATAGGCCAGTGTGTCCTTCAAATCTGGAAGTGAAACATGCAATAAGAAAAGCCGAGCATCAGACAACCCAAAAACCCCCAGAGGTTTTACACAGAAATCTCCGTATCTGCCCACTTTCTGTGCCAGTCACTGCCAGCTGCAGCTCTACTGAACCTCTAAAGCAGTTCCCTCTCCCCAGAGTACTCTGAGGCTGCAGGTGGACAAGGACACCGTTTCAGGAAGAATTAAGCTTCCCCATTTACTTGAAGCCCATTTCCCTCTCATTCCCTCTGGTTTTTAATATGGGTTTTATTGTTGACTGATTAAGAATTTGATTAGGATGCTGTGTTTTACTTTGTCTTATTGTTAAACCGTCCCAAGACTACAGTAAGGGACGGTCTAAAAAAGTTTTTAAATAAATAAAAGTTCGTCTAAGTAATATAATTGGTGGACATATAACACAGCTAATACTGTTTTTAACCATGTGTTTTAGCAATGGCCAATACGTGCCTCTTTTTCAGAGCAGGTTATTCCATGGATAAACCTTGCAATGGAACAATCTTGAATATATATGAATGTACATATCCTATGAGATTGTCTGTTTCCTTGCAACTAACACATGATCAGCACAGGAGGAGTCTGGGCTCTTCTGACAGCTAAAAGACTGACAGTACAACACTGAAAGAATAAACACTCAATAATACAATGGGCTACAATGTTAAAATCACTTTCAGCATTTGAACAGGCGGTATATAGATACCACTTGCAGATAAGACTCATATCTAATCGACCTCTATTGAAGTGTACATACAGCATTTGGAAAAGTTTATTTCTGTGTACACACACACCTTCTGTGTACACACAAAATACAGCTATTGTAAGTTATATAATCATATGCATTCTGTGACTGAGGCAGGGCAAGAACACAATAAAAGCTCCATCTCTGGAGGTAGCCAAATTTGTAGATACGCACCTAGACAAACTGGAAGGAGAATGTCCAGGTCATTGTCAGTGGCTTGAAGAATCTCTTCCCAAGTCAAGTTGGAGGCCACATCACGAAAGCACCAGACAAACTCGGGCAGGATGCTACTAAGCAAGGAGCTATTTTCCAGAGACATTTGTTTAAGGACAGCCAGTTGTTTCATGTAACTGTAGGGAATACTCGTAAAGGAAATCAGGCAGTAACATGGCCAGAACCCTGGGCCTCTCTTTTTAAAGCTTCGAATGAGAAGAATGTACCAGAAGTGCTGAATCACAGCCAGTTTTGTTCTGGCCAACTCTTTCATCTGTCTCATGTCCCTTCAAGAAGAAGGATGTCACGTCTGCTGACCAAAACAAAATTAAAAGCTGGCGCCTCAGAGTACGTCTTTTTCTAAACCCTTTCCTTAGGCCAAAGAGCTCCCCCATAATTCCAAGGCACAATCTACTCTTTAAAAGAAAAATACATTATTTCAAGTGAAAATATTGTGTGAGAGGGAGACATCTACCAGTCCTGTGTTTAGAGCTTCCGAGGTCTGGCAACTGGCCAGACAGATGAAACTATGGTCAAATTGATAAAGTTGATGGAATCCAAAATGGCTCCAAGGTTTTCAGCAAATCTTGCATACTGTGATCCAGTAATAGGCATCCTTTCTAGAAAATGTAGCACTGCCAGGCCCTGAATTGGATGAATTGTTAAGCTAGCACTCTCCCCGTTTTCTCAAGTCTACAGACACAATGCCCTGCTTATGTAACCACATATTTTACACATTTTTACCAATCTATTCTTTGGGTTTTTCCACTGGGCATTGCATTCCACGGGAAGACAAGCTGGGCCTGTTAGCTGCTCTTCTTCTGCCTTGCCAATTAAAAAGAAAAATCAACATTAAACAGGGACTAAGATCAATCCTAGCTGTGTGGACACCTGGGGAAGAGTTATACCTGCCTGGCTGCTGTTCCTTTTCACTACAGCTAGTCTCCTCTAGACAAGAAGAGGGAGTCACATCTAGTCCAATGACAAATCCCCATCTGCTGTATGGGTGCAGCATTAGGCAGAATCAGTACAACAGCCAGCATGGCTTATACTTTAGGGCTGCACCTTCAGTGTACTTGGCCAGACGGCAGTGACCCTTGGGAACAGTAAGACCAGCACCAGTGACCTCTCCTCGCACGCAGGAAGCCAGGAAGTAGGCAAAGAGCAGAGCCAGAACCTTGCTCCCTGATCTGTTAGTTATCTTATGTCCATGGCTGCACTAGACCCAGTTCCCGAGTCCCAGACTGCGCCCTCAGCCACGACACCACACTGGCTCTCGGGACGACTAGGAAGCAGACTCTTGCCACCAGTGAACCAGGGACTCCGACACCTTCGTGATCACAAGCTCAGCAATGCCCCAGAAATGCTCCCGAACGGATCCGAGTGGGTCCTGATCAAGCATCTATATTGCAAGTGTGGCACGAGCAGAGACTACGCCACTGCCTTGGCGGTGCACCAACAGCAGTGCTGGGGAGGATACAGCAACCCGCCAAGTTCATCCTGCAACTCTCCGTACACTCTGGTGTTGTAGATGAGGACGCTGCAGAGGAGGGCTTCCAAGCAGAAGAGCTTGCAAAGGGCCTCTTCCTCCCCCTGAAACGGAAACAGAAGGAACATCAGAAGCAGTGGGAAAGGACTGCCTCCTTTTAATCTATGGCACGCAGTTGTGGTTAACTGCAAAGGACGTCCGCCCTCCTTTGCAAACCCCTTACTGGAGCTTCATGAGAACGCCAGCGTCCTGAGATGGCTGTAGCAGCTTTCCCCAACCTGGTACCCTTTAAATGTTTTGGACTTCAACCCCCCCCTCCCCCGCCAGAAAATGGCCAGGAATGCTGGCATGTGTAGTCTAAAACATCTGGAAGATACCAGGTTGGATATGGCCTCTGCTTCCAGGCATGTAAGAGCAACTTTGGTGTATTTAATGAGGTATTCAAATCAGGGGCTTTTAACAGAATTAGTTGAACCAAAATTGCACTAAATTTGGTGTTAAAATTTTGTATATTGGAAAAACATTGTTTTTATCTGTTCTTGTATTTTTTCATGGTGTGTTATGAATTCTTCTGAACAGCCCAGAGAGCTTCAGCTATTGGGGAGTAGAAAAATGAGTTCTTCCAGATGGTTTGGACTACAACAGCCATCATCCCTGACCACTGGTCACGCTGACTGAGGATGCTGGCAACTGTACAACCAAACATCTAGTGGATCCAGGTTGGGGAAGGCTGAGCCACAGGGACAAATGAGATGTTTTTACACAGCTATCGAGAGCAGAGAGAGTTCTTGGGACTGCCCCATTAGCTTCCAAATATTATTATTATTTTATTATTATCATAATAACATTTCTATGCCGCCCCTTGCCGAAGCCTCGGGGCGGCTTACAACACAATAAGATACATTGAAATACAATAGAACATAGTAAATTACCAATATGTTGCTATTTGAATGTTAACTGGACCAAGATATCATAAAAAGAAGCACAATCTTACTTTATCCGTTTGCTCAAGGAAACCTTTGGTATCCAGTAACACCAGGACTTCACCTGGCTTAGCTGGGTGGGGCAGCAGCTGCATCCATATTCCTGGAGTGGAGCCAAAGCCTGCAGACAGGGAGGGGGTGCAAGAGATGAGGGGACCAGCCACATCCTCCGAAGCAGGAGACCCAAGAGTGTGGCGGGCCCACTTACCTGCATTCTGCTCAGCCAACTGGTCCATGAGGAAAGACTTGCCGGTGTTCTTGGGCCCGAAGATGCCCACCACATGGAGTGGGTCAGTGATGCACCTGAGACGGTCCAGGGCTTCTGGGTTCACACGAAGCGATGGCTCCACCAGGCAGAGAGGCTGCATCGTGCTGGCGGGCAAGCAGGGGTGGCAGCATGAAGGAACCGACAGACTAAGAGGGCACTCTGTGCTGACTGGCTGGCCATGTGCCTCTCAATTAAGTATGAAACATACAGGACTGCACAAAGCTACCATTATTATGATCCGTCACTCGCCAATTTATCACCTTTACCTTGATACAGCAAAGCCTTCGGTTTGACTTCCTATGATGTTCATTGCATTATATTCATATCCTGCCTTCTTTCGTGCAAGGAACCCAAAATGACCAGCATAAGCCACCTCCTGCTGTCCGTATTATCCTCACAACAACCCTGGGAGGTAGACTAAGCTGAGAATCAGGAACTGGCCCAAAATCACCCAGTTAGCTTCATGGCCCAGTAGTGGCTGGAACCCAGGTCTCCCAGGTCCTGGTTCGCTATGCTGTGCTCACAACACCACACTGGCTCTCACCAACTTACACAGCTGCCAGAGTTGTGCCCACCTTACCTGAGTGAAGCCCTGTTCACTATTACCTGCAGGCATGGACCCAGTGCTGTGGCATCCCTGCAGCATAGTGAAACACTTCCCTTTTCTAGTTTTTTCACTGCAGCCCTTCCAAGAATGTCTTCTAATTTCTTGACCACTTTCAACTGATAAACTAAGCCAAGAAATGCAAAATCTTTCACAATTTCAACTTCATACATTAAAATTGTATCATTCTTTTGTTTTCTTGATATTCAGGTGCAGTCCTACTTTCGCACTTCTTTCACTTTCATCGGGAGCCATTTAGGTTCACACCTGATTGCGCCTAATACACTCCAGAAAGATTTTGCTGCCACAGACAACAGAAAAGAGGGAATGAGCCGAACTCCTGTGCACTTCAGGCATCCTGCTGCCTTCCCGTGTCTGCCCTGCCATCTCCTGCCCCTCATATTAGAAAGCCCGTGTGTTGTAGTGGTCAGAGTGCTTGACCGGCACCGAGGAGATCGGGGTTCTAGTTTCCACTGGGCCAGGAAACTTCACTGGGTGACTTTGGGCCAGTTGCTCCCTTTCCGCCTAAGCTACCTCACAAGGCTTTTGTGAAGACAGCAAGGAAATGGTGCCCTTTAGATGTTCTAATCCAAGACTCAGCATCCCTGACTACAGCCCATTCTGGCTGGGGCTACTGTGAGTTGTAGTCCAAGCCAGTTATAAGCTCCTGGCTTGCCTACCGTACCATTTTTTCTCTTCAAAATAGAATCATAGGAGAGCTGGAAGGAGCCAGAAGGCCTTTGGGTCCAATCCCTGCTCATCGCAGGACTCCAAGTTCAAGCATCCCCCAACAGCTGCCTCCAGTGTGGGAGAGCCCACCACCTCCCTCGGCCGGTCGTTGGTTCCCCGGTCCTACTGCTCCAACAGGCAGGAATTTTTCCTGGTATCTGGCCAGAATCTGGCTTCCTGTAACGTGAGCCCCTTGCTCCGCATCCTGCACTCTGGGATGAAAGGGAAGAGATCCTGGCCTTCCTCTTTGCGAGGCCTTTCAAGTGCTTATTGAGTGCTATCACTTCTCCATTCTGTCTTCTCTTCTCGAGGCTGAGGCTTGAGTTCCCTAGTCGCTCCTCGTATGGCTTCGTTTGCGGTCCCTGGATCACGCCTTCTGTGCTCCTCTCAGCCCGTTCCAGCTTGTCTGCTTTCTGGCCTGTAACTAACTGCCCCACCAGTGGGGAATTCCCGGCTAGAAAGCTCTCTCACTGGGAAATTCCCGCAAGAGCATCAGAAAAGCCCTGCTGGATCAGAGCCACGGCCCGTCCAGCCCACGATGGCAGACCGGCCGCCCGCAGGACCCCTCAGGCAGGATGGGCGCAAGGCCTCCCCCTGCCCACCAACCGGTGCATGCAGGCACGGTAGAGGAGGAAACGCCAACTCCCGAGTAGAGCCCTGAGGCCGGATTCTCACGACGCATGCTTGCATGTTTACTCGGGGGAAAGCCCATCCCACGGACTAAAGGCGAACGGCAGCATTGTTGTTGTTGTTGTTGTTGTTGTTGTTATGTAATAAACGTGCAGAGAGCTGGCACTTTAGCCGACCTCGCTCTCCTCCCGAGAAACCCCGACAACACGCCCGCGTGCACACACGGGAACGCCCGCGCACGCAGACACAGGCACACAATCCCAAGAAAGTGGGAAATGAGGCAACCAGACCTGATCCGGGATCCTCGTCCTGGGGAAGATGTTCATACAAGCCGCACGAAACGCTCCGCAAAGATGGTCTGATGCGAGATGGTCTGACGGTCTGAGACTAGACGGTCTGGTGCCTCACTTTCATTTTCGCTTTGCCGCACGGCACGAAGCTGTCTGGTATTTTTAGCAGATCGGCTGTCATCTTCCCAGAAGCGGGTGAAAAGTTTTCTGGGGGGAAAAAGTCGTTGGCTTTGCGTTCCCGCTTCTTTCCTCCCGGCCAGCGCTGCCTTGCACGCCCCGTAGCGAACCCGCGGGCGGGGACCGAGCCGCGGCCAGGCGTGGAAATGACGCGGAGGACGCGACAGGATCCAGCCCCGCTCCTCCACTCGCGTCCGCTGGATCGTCAGTAAAGGGCCTCGGCACGCTGAACGCGTGGCAAGTCGGGGGGGGGGGGGGGCGCCCCCTTTTGGGGCCCCCCCCCCCCCCCCCCGCTAAGAGCGGACCTTATTCTCCGATACCTTGGCCGGTCACTCCCCCAACTGGGACAGGGATTACCCCAATAGAAAGGCGAGCTCCGCTTTCAACTCTGCACTTGCTCTAAATCCTCCTAGGTCTCGCCAGCTAGGGACTGCCACTTGCTCAGGGAGCAAGCCCCAGGTGGCCTTTGCACCAGTGGGTGAGTCCCCTTTGCCCAGTTCTTACTGGCACTCTGGCTTGTCCCCTTTGAAGGCGCAGAACCCCAAAACACTCCTGCCGCCGTCGCCACCTCCTCGCACTTCCAGCAACACGCCAACGGTCTGGGCAGGCATCCGTGCCTGGGGACACTGCGCGCCACGGCCGCGCCCTGCACTTCGGCCCCAAGCTACGGTTTCGCTGCTGATGCAGATCATCTGCACACGCCCCAAGACTGCGAGGGAGAAGGAGCGTGGTAGTTCGGTATTTTTTTCCCGAATCCATAATACGCCTTCGACCCCGTTCTCACCAAATGTAAATGTAAGATTATGATGACGGTGGCGGCATGTGCCCACTCAGCCTAATCATACGAATGTCGTCTTAGCCAAGTCCGAGAGAAAGAAATCTCCCTTTGCAATGAGCTGCCTCTGCTAAAAATGGCAGTGCAGAGCAGGCACCCTGGCTGAGGTCATCTCAAGGCCAGATGCTTCCATGTAGCAAACCTATTCACTAGGAAAATAGCCAAGTGCCTAAATAATGAGCAATCTTCTAGAATGCATCTCAGAGCTAGGAGTGAGCAACGCCAGACAGTCTGCAGATAGAGCAGTGGGGAGGGACCCAAGGTGATATACTGCATTGCGAAAGAACATTTGCGGTCTTTTCTCCAGCATATGCACTGCTGGTTCTTTTTTTATGCCTGCTTCTACATAGACGACTGGTTGGTCTGAACGTTTTAAGAACTCCACACCCATCTTTTCCCAGGTTTGGCCTGGATGCAGAGGGAGATTACAAAACGGGGGAAATTCTCCAATCCCCTGCAAGTCTGTGGTCCCCAGACCTTTTATAGTCTGCCTCTTCAAGAGCCAAGGCAGAGTAAGCACGCCATGTGAGCAAACTGGAAGAAAGTTTTATATTCACAGCAGATACATGAATGAGTGGCTGAGCTTGTGTATCCTCTTCAGGAGACAGGATTACTTTGGTCCTTGATGAACTATAGATAATTCTTAGTTCAGTTTAGTGCATTTGTTTCTTCTCCTCCAATCCCAGTTTTTCTGCCCTGCTTTTTCTTGAGTTGCAATAATGCAGTGCTGGAAGAAGACTGGTGCACAGTGGCTTTACCAAGTCCAATAGGAAGCCTATTCCTAGGAATTCCTGCAGGTGAATTGGAATGCTGCAGGAATTCCATGCTGGGGACTGTAAGCTGAGAGGGCTGAGGATCATGAGTACTTTGGAGAATATATAATGAATAAAAATAATGTTTTGTTGCATCAAGAATGCACAGATTTAGGCTGCAATCCTATACTCGCTTGGGAGTAAGTCCCATTGAAATAACTAGGACTTACTCCTAAGGAGACTTGAGAGATCCAGGGTGAATTGGGGCCAGTCTCGGATGCTAAGGCTACCTACTTCAGAGGGTTATTTATTTTTACTTATTTAGAAAATTTCTATGCCGCCCCATTCGACGAAGCCTCGGGGCGGCTCACAAAAATATCACTTATAATACAATAAAAATATAAAACAAGTTATTGTGAGGATAAAATGGAGAGGAAAAAGGTCTGTATAAGCCACCTTAGGTTTCTTGCAAGGAAAAAAAAGGTGGGACAAACATGTACTAATACACATTCAAAAAAAATTTATAGGAACTCTTGTTTGTAGGTTGTTCACAATGGTTTAACCTAACTGTTGCTAGCCAGCTCTCCCCCCTCCCCACGCCCTATGGTTTGGGCAGTCCTCCTCCACCTGTGGGGGGGGGAACATGCGCTCTCATCCCCCATTGGCTCCTTCCTACAAATTACGGAATATTTAGCAGTGACAGTTTAGCCGAAAGCGATCTAAGTATTAAAACTATCGAGAGGCGGGCCCAAGAGCGCATTTTTTTTAATTGGTCACGGGGATAGAGAAAAATGAAAGACTGATCGTTATTGGTTCATGAGCCCAGCAGGGATGCTAAGAATGCTGTTATTGGCTCTTTGATGCCGAAGCAGCTCGGTACAGTTTCAGGGGTGGGAATTGGCGTGTGTGGCCCTTTCGCTCGCTCACGGGCGCGCGCGCGCACGTTTGTGTCTTCTCTTGATCAGATCGCTTCACAAAACGATCCCATAGGCAATAGTCGTTAGTTCCAAAGTGACATGGTAATGCTATCTTTAAAAGTTACCTCACAGCCCCTGAGGCTAGCTTTATCAACACGCAGAAAGTCTACTTCACTCAAGTCCACCTTGCCTCAGTAACAACAGTTTTCGAAAAATACGTTGGCACAGCTCCCCTGTGAGGGCATCGCCCCCCTGCAACTACCCCGGAGTGTAACTTTTTCTTGCCAAAACCACCGCGGTCTCACAGTAACAGCACATTTCTCTCAAAGCGAGCCGATCGTGTCCCATCAACGATTCACACGGATTTTCCCTTTCAGCAGCTTCCCTGTGGCAACATGGCTCCAGACGCCACCCTGCCACAGGGCGATGAATTGCCCTGGCAGCCGTCCCACGACACGGATCCTTCTCAGCGACATCAAAATGACACAGCACAATCCCTGCCAATGTCTATTTCCTTATATTTCTCGAAATCAGAAATAGCCAGAAGCACATGCTGATCACTGGGATAATAACCTCCCATGAAGCACTTGCTCCAGCTAGAAATTGTAAAGGGGGCGTCATTTTCCTATATCTAATCTCTCATTTCTTGGCTGCAATCAGAAACATTTACATGAAGCCTACAAAGAGTCTTGTGGCACGTTAAAGACAGATACATTTATTGCTGCATAAGCTTTCCCTGGAAACAGGACACATGTCAAAGTACTTACTGGGATGTGTTTGTGTTGTTCCAGAAAAGCTTCAGTCCTGAGCTTTAGGATCATTTTAAGATTTCACATAGGGGGCAAAGATGTCAAAAGACTAGCACAAGCAACTGCATCTTTGACCTTACAACATTTACTTCCATCCATCACGTATTTATTTTGCTCCAGCTGCATAATTCCACTCTGTCTGCAGCACGCAGCCATGTAGGATGGAAAAGATGCATTTGTAGCCTCAGAAAACCTATGGGACTTCTCGGGAGCTGAGTCTCTGGATCACGCATCTGACGTGGTCAGGGCCCCAAACAGGGTACTTGTGCTGGACTGGGTTTCTCTCCTTCAGAGCATTTTCCCCATTTAGTGTCAAATTAACATGGCAGGCAAGTAAGGAAGGGGGCTCACATTTCCGCCAGGAGACTGATCTTTCCTCCCTTGCAGGTTCATGCATCATGGAAGGCAATGAGAAGCCCGACACGCCACCCGCCCCAAATATTCAGTGCTGCCCCATGGACTCCACCACAGACAACACCTGCACCCAAGACGACTGTGTGCACCCCACTGTTGTGCGCTCTCCAACCTGTGCTCGCTGTCGCAATCATGGCGTTAGGGTCCCGCTGAAAGGCCACAAGAACAGCTGCCAATTCCAGGACTGCCAGTGTGACAAATGTATCCTTATTCTGTAGGTTTAGCAGGAAAGCAGGGTGTGGACCAGGGGCTTTGTTGCGAGATGCATTGCAGGTTACACAGTGTGGGTCTCAGTAGGTGGCAGTGTTCCCCTATGAATGACTTCATCATGTGAATGCTTGAGGTCCCCCTGGGCTTTGCTAGCTGAGCAACAAGTTTATTAATAAGGAACTTTGCTTTCTTTGTTGGCCAGAACTTCCTCTCTGATTTGTGAGGGGAAATCTATACTCATAGGAAAATCAGCAGACTGAAACACCAAACATCTGAAACCCCAAACAGGAGAAAGCATTTTTTTATTGGGTGGGGAGTAGGGTGGGAAAAGGAGTGAAGACAATCTTGTGTGTGCTTGCATCTGCATGTGCTTTCTCTGTTGCTTTGGGGTTTTCAATTTAACTGGGTGGTCTTACACTATTTTGAAGCTGGTTTTAAAATTGTTTACATTTAATATGATTGTACTGCTGTGTAGGTTGTATTGCTTATATTACACTATTGCTTATGCTGAAAACTGCCTTGAAAAAGCTATGGGCTTGAAAGACAACCAAGCAGTGGATTAAAAAATCATACATAAATTCTCCCAGGCAGAGACGCCGTGTCATGGCTGCCCAGGTTGCTCTGCGCAGGCAGCAGGAGACAGAGCTGAGGAAACAGCTAGCCAATGATTTGGTGCAACCTTCAGACAGTTGCCCATCAAACCCCGTCCACTTCATCAAACCTCTGAAGGGGATAAAACCATGCCGGGGAGGGACAGGTAACTACTGCTGGAATCCTATTTAATTGAAGAGATGAGCACTGGAATGAATGAATGAAAATAATAAACATAAGTTGTATGTGTTACAGCGCATCTCACTGCTGTGGATTCACTTCAGAGCCTAAATGTGTTTAGGAGAATGGCTGTTAGCATCAATTATATGTTCCCAACTCTCCATTTAAATGGGAGTTAGGAACACCCTAATTTGGTTTGGATTGTTTTTACATTGTAAAATACAACCACATTTGTGGTTTGCATTCAACTGTGTATAAAAGAAGTTTCTCTTTAGCTTTGCAGTTGGTGCAGGAACAAGTAATACAGGCTGCCAGGCACTGGGAAACAGAAAGTGTATTTCTGATATGTGTTGTCAGCGGTTAAATAAATGGAGATTCCTGTGGTTCAAGCATGATGTTTGTAAAAACAGTTTGCGAACAATTGGAGCGAGAACAACTGGATTTGGAGCACAAAAAACAATGGGTAGAATAAGAGTGATAGATTGCTTCCCTGCCGTTTCTGTATTCCAAACTGCTTTCTCCTAAAACTGCTTTTCCTTGGAAGGGCTGGGCAGGAGCCAATTGACTTTTGTTTACTACATGCATTTAAATCTATTGCTTAACATACCGAATCATGGGATATACAGTGGTTGCTTACAGAACTGGCCTTTTCCATTCTTGGCTTTATATATACAGCCATCAAAAGATCAAGACTAGCTCTTACTCTGCCCAGCATTCAGGTTCATAGTTAGCGATAACTAGCCGACCTCTTCTTTTTTTGTCACACAGACAAGAAGGAGAATGAGGAGCCCTTGAAAGATTTAGAGGATGGACTCAGAGGTACCACAGGATTCTTACGACGACAAAGACGGAAAGCTGCCAGGAAGGTGAAGAAAGGCGGCATTATCAACGATAACCCTGGCTTCTCATCAGATGGGTTCATTTTGACTCTAATTGGGAAAGGCCATGTGGCATGTCTTTCTAAAAATGTACATGTTTAATGGATGAAATCTGCATATTTCATAGAGGAAATGCACAAAATGCACCTATGTCAAGATCATTTAATTAAACATTAAAATAGCTATTTGCATATAACTGTGCCAACACAGCATAGGAATTAACACTAGTCCTGTATTCTTAAAATGGCCGCTTCACCTTTTGGAGTCTTGACAGGTTTGGCAGACAGAGACAAGGTGGCTCGGTACCACAGCCTCTTCCTCCTGGCAAAACTAGAATCTGGGTGTAGTCTGTGATGCATTAATTTCACTCCAGCAGCCAAAGGAGAAGTGGCTGCTTCAGTGGTTGTAATCTTGAAGGGCACTCCCTCTATAATGGTATCAGCATCTTATATAATTCGAACTAAAAAAGGCAGGTCGTTTTCAAAAACGCAACACTTTCTGTTTACCAGGTGCCACTGGATGAGCTTTCTCCTGCTGCCTCTGCCTCAGGGCATGTGATTAATTTGTGTAATGGAGAACTGTGTACATCATCTCATTGGCAGCTGTGTTTGCAAGCTGCTGTTGCTTCAGGTGTATCTTGTGCATTGTTCTGTAGGAAAGTTCCTGGCTGCCGCTCCCTCATTGTTCTAAACTGACAGAGCTGCCTTGGGCCTTTGGTGGACACCAGCCAGCTCATCCCACGTGGTTCCCACCGCCACTTCCGATCCCCCCAGCATCCTTCTGCCCCTTCTTGGCCCAGGAGCGCTCCTTTCACATTTCAGCAATAGGAGGTAAGTAGTCTGCCTCTCCAGTGCAGTGCCAGGGCAGTTCAGTGGCTGCAGAAGCTGGGCTTGAAGCCTGGGCGGCTTGTAATCAAACTGCAGCCCAAGCCTGTAACATGCTGGGTGGTCTTGGCCACAAGACACCCTGCTTCTTGGCCTCCGTTTCCTGCCTGTAACCAAGCATAACAGCAACCCACTTCATGGAACACTTTTAGAACAAATGTGATAATGACTGCAATGCACTCTGCATCATTACAGGATAATGAAATTATATATAGTAATGCAATTTAAACCTGATGTGCTGACAAAGTAGACTGGCTTTGGAAAAGGAAACTCCTGGGAAAGCCAGAAACTTTGGCACTGGAACCATTTCAGAAACATACGTATGTGATTTGCCTCAGCTTAGACAGCCAAGTCTCATGAACACTATCTGCATATTTTAATTAAATATAATGGGCAGAGAAATTCTGTGGCTGCTCGACAGCAATTATATGCAATAGGATCATTTTGATTCTCAGCTACAAGGTCCAAAAATTGTCCCAACCTTGTTCTTTGAGTTGGATCCCCCCACATCTTGCAGCCCCCAGAGAAAGCAACGCACCAGCCGTTTCTCCAAGGGGCAAGGAGGGAGGTGGAGAGACCAGCACCAACGAGATGCCAGGTACCCCAGCCTCCTTCCTTCCCACCCTGAAGCGCCACACTAAGCCCAACCGCTTGGCAGGCAGCAGGCGCACAGGGCCTCCTTTGCCTCCTTGCTGCTCCCACCCCGAACAGGATGCCCATAATCCTCAGTGTTCTGGGGTTATGGGAAGCCTAACGGGACCGCACCCTAACATAACATAAACAAACACAATGGCTGCTAGGAAAGCTGTCTTGACAGATTAGCAATATCCCTTTGCTATAATAGGAACAATGGAATGTACTGTAACAGGCCTGTTCACCCATCGTGACAAGTCACCGTAAGTTATTTAACCGGTGGAGCTTTGTGACGTGTGCTGGGGACATTCTGAACATTCAGGTCGCTTGTCCTGGCGAGCAAATCCTGTCAGGGCAGATTGCTTGTATGGTTAACCAACTACCAAGAACCCCTGTGAGGTTTTAAGGTTATGGGAGAGTCATTAACCACACCAGCAAGCCATCCCGACGTGTTCGCGTGATGTGGCGAGCCACGGCTGCAGCCTGAATGTTCAAGTTGGCCGGCTTGTACTGCAACCCGCAGTGACTCACCGAAGCCGCATGGGCTGGGGTGATTATGAGAACTCGGTCCATGTGCCTAGCTAGGTCTCGACCATTTTTTGAAACCAGCTCTGGAGAAAAGGGTGCTGTGCTAGAAGTGTGGTGCCTGCGGTCCAGTTTTTTGTGCTTCAAGTGCCTTGCTTAGCTCTTATGCTCAGGTCTGACTGCAGCTGCTTGCTTCCTTCTCTTGCAGGTTGTGATGCTAATGCCACCGTGTACATGCCAGATAGTTACATGACAGCCCCTGGACCGATGTTTCACCAGACATCTGGCTCCTCCTGGTGTTTACCTGCACCAGCCGACCTGCCTAGGTACTCTGCACATCCGTGGCATTCCTGTATCGGTACTATTTAAGACTAAGCAGAAAAGCGGGCCAAGACTGGGAACTTTGAGGACATGAATGCGGATTTACAGAAGCTAATATAAAGGCATGCCTGCACGACAAACTGGGAGTTGAAATCCTTGATACCTATCATTTTATAAACTAATTAACTTTTGTCAGTTTGAGTATTCCTATAAATCACAGTTTTGTAATGGCAAAGTTTGTGTGAGAACAATGGAACCTTATCTCACGTGGAAATAAATAAATATCTGAGAGATTTAAAGAAAGACACCCCTATCAGTATCCATTAGGGTTGCCAAATCTCTAAACATTAGCTCTTATTCCAACACACACCCATTGGATATCCCCTCAAAAAGAAGGGGGGAAGAGAAAAAAACCAATTCCAGGGTATTTTTTATCTGAAATTCTGAACTAGCAGGTCTACCACCTGTCCACAAACATTTGCTTACAGAATAGAATGAAAGAGCTGCTCTTTTGCACAATATTTTCTTGTCCAAAATGTTTACACATATGCCAGTCATTATAAACATGCTGAGGAAAGCCTGTCTCCCTACTCTGTTGAAATGTCACACACAATGATCCAGAACAAGACAGGGAGCAGTCTGTAGTCCCTCTGGGTGTTAATCACAGTGGTGATGCAGTCACGGGGTACGGTGTATCCAGCATGTGGGAATGAACGTGCCTTTGGCTGTGAGCCAGCTTGGCTTGGTTATACATAAGTTCCATTGATATCAATCAGCTTCTTACACAATGTCTGCAGTATTGGAATGCATGCCGACTAATCCCAAGAAAGGGCTAATCCAGCTACATGTCAAGTTTGTTGAGAAAGAACTCTCCTTCCCCGTGCATCTCCTTTACCTGGTGAAGGTAAAGCTACCACTATAAGTGAAGTGCAGGCAAATGGAAAATGCAGCATAGGGTTTCCTATGAAATATGAGAGAGGATTAAGGGAGGCGGTGCTTTTTCCCCTTTGCCATCTTCTGTTGATAAAAGAAGTGTCCAGCCTTTCCAATGATGCAGAATTATTCATTTAGGAGAATTTGCTAGGAGCACAAAATCTAATTAGGTGTGGCAGCAACAGGATAACGGGGTAATGGAAGGGCTGTGTATACCATCACTGTCAAAGCAATGACTGCACACACATTCTTTAAGTGACGGTTCCCTGAAACTTCAGACTCTGTATATTGGACAAACAGAAGTTGCTCCATTGGAAGGTACTACCTATCTAATCGTGTATTTATAAATTTTCTGGCACCAGTATATCAACAGCTGCCTAAAACCAACATTTACTGCAAACAGCAAGTTGTGGGTGGAAATGCAAAATGAACTTGGGAGAATGACAGCTGCATAGCCCCTCTTCCCCCTCAACAGCTTGTGGTTTAGCAAGGACAGAAGGCGAGTGGGAGACAAGCTGTCAGGGAGCAACTTTATAAACAGGACTGATACGCACTCTTTATTTTCTCCTCCAGCCGCATGGCCCTGAACCCCCTGAATGGCAACATGGATGCGAGCAGACGTCCAAAGGCTCCCCCACTGGGAGGTCAGGTATTCCGATCCTTATTTAGTGCGCAAAGATAGACCAGGACAAGGAACTGTGCTGCCCTGCGCTGGCTGCTGCTTCAAGGGACAGAAAGCAGAGTTGACCGATGGTGCAGGAAGGTAGTGAAGCCGAGAGCTGAGCGTATGCAGTCTGCCTCCGGGAGCACACATGTGTGCATGCGTGTGCGAGGGCATGCATTGTGTGTGTGTATGGAAAATGCGGATACAAAGCAGGTGCAGGAGGCTTGTGGCACTCCAGGCGTTTTGGCCTATAGCTCCCATAATCCTTCACCATTGGCTATGCTGCCTAGAACTGAGGGTAGTTGTAGGTCAAAACATCTGCAGGACCACAAGATGCTCACTCCTGCATGAAAGCAAAGAGTTTTCCTTCGTTCAGACAATTGGCCCAATGGCTTCTCTTCGCCCTGTATTTCATTCTGTATACTTGGAAAGCTGCCTCCATTGTGCCTCCATCTCAAGCCAGAAACCTCTGTTAAAAAGATCTGATGTAAGTACCAAGCCAACCGGAGGCGACACTGAACCTGCGGCCTTCAATACAGTCCTGCAGTCCTAAATGCCTTTCTGAAGTGTCCACCATTGCTCTCGTATGATGGTGGAGCAGGGGCACAGGACTCAGTTGCTTCGATTCTGTTTCCCTAATGCGGCGAAAGGAACAAGCAGAATCTGGTCATGATGTATTCGCTACCCCTGTGGATATCTGCTTGTTAGTCACGCGGTTAACCATCTCTCCCCCGCTCTCTTTCAGCCACCCTCCTCTGCTCACGTTTCAGTCTGGCCCACCAGGGGACTTATCTTCTCACCGCTCTCTGAACAACAGCTCCAGAAAGAGGCTGCCGAAGCCCTGATGGTGCTGAGAAATGCCCCTCAGGCAGCTCCCATTCTTGCCGCATCAGGTCTTCTGCCCCCCACCTGCTCTGCTCAGGGTCTGATGGCCTCGCCGGCTTTTCCCCACTCCTCCGAGACGGTGCACAGCCCCTTCCAGCAGCACCCCCCATGCCTCCTGCCACCATGCGGCATGCCTGCTGTCAAGGCCTCCGTGGACATGGCTTTGAAAGGAAGCCACGTGCCTCCAGAACCACTCAGTGCCCCCGAAGAACAGGCTCCGGGGCCCCTCTTCCTTCCTCTACTGCATGGCGGCACTCTTCCCCAGCAGTACAAAAATTTCCGCCTCTTCTCAGTCGCCCCCTCCCAGGGCCCTCAGGTAGCCACTTCCCTAATGGTCTCCAGCATCCAAGCGGTCAGGCCCAGCTTTGGAGGGGCCCCCAGTGCCAGCCATCACCATTCTGTCCCAAGCCTGGCAGCCTATCACACCTCTTCAGGCCCCGCGTCCAAGAGCTTCTGCGTGCCACCAGCCATAGATGCTGGCTGGATCTCGCAAACCAGCGTTGAAATCCTCGCTCCACCCGGCTGCTCGCACGGCAGCTCTCAACTGCTGCCCCTCTGTGTCCCTCCAATGGATGTCTCTCTCACAGTGCCCCTGCCAGCCGGCATCCCATGCACCCCAGTTGGGATGGAATGGCACATGCTCCCCAGACTGTCACTGCTCAGCCCCACCCCCTGCATTATAGCTCAGCAAGCTTCCCCAGGCCCAGTGTTCCTCCCAGGGCAGAAGTCTCAGCAGTGCCAGCGGCAGCAGAGAGAAGAAGGAAGAAGTTCCGGCAAAGTGCAGGAAGGAGAAGAGCGCGGGAGCAGCCCCAGCCTGCCTGCGAACAAGGATGCAAGAGGTAGACCAGGGACACTCTGCAGCCGCTCCAGGCAATGAAACGTTTTTAAAAACTGTCCCCAAGGCAAACATGGAAAGGATCGAAAGCATCCCTATACTCAGAAGCTAACCCCACAGGCTTTTCCAGAAATGGAATACAGAGAAATTGATTTCTCTCCCTCCCTCCCTCCCATGGCAAGGACCTTTTTGGTAGTAGCACCTTTGTGAACAATCGTCGGGTCTTTTAAGGGCCAGGTGAAGATCCAGGCATTTTAAATAACATATATCTGGGCCTATCATCTTAAAATCTGTATTCAAATTATTGTTTAATCTTAATAGTTTGTACTGTTATATATGGTTTTGTGAGTGGCCTGGAGAATTTATGAAATGGCTAAATGTGTATACCTAAACCAGTTAAAATAACCAATGAAACTGATTTGGCTGAAGGACCAGATTAACTACAAAAATATTTTACACAACATATAATTGATATGGAATTGGTAGGCACAAGACATTAGAATTATTACATGGATCCATAGGTTGTACATGGATCAACCTATCAGTGAGGAAAATGATAATGTCAGTTATCCTTTCAAAGTTGTGATGATTATAGAAACCAAGTATGCAGATATATGCATTTGAACACAGCTGTCTTGGCAAAAAGAGAAAATTCTGAGCAAGTCCCCTGATATTACAGCACTACTATCAGCAGTATTTGTATGCATAAGGATTTGCAAAAAACATCAACCGCATGTAGAAGCAAGCATGGCATCAGGAATGTGGGATGTTTTTCCTCTTTTTTAGAGTTTGACATAGTTGTTTTTAAAAGAGTTAGAAACATTTATGTATAAGGATATTCCTTCCTAGTAACAGCAACAGACATTTAGTAATTTCTTTTAAAATATGCAAACTAGGTTGAGTGGATTCTCCTTTATTGGGAAATCTGATTTCATTGCAAAAGAAAACTAAGTTCTCTTTTCCTAAACTGAGAATCCCCTGCAAGAGAATAGGCCTCATTATCTATAACTACCAAGTTGCATGATTCATACCATAAGTGAGCCAGCGGCTCTGGGTATCTCACATAGTATCTCTGGAATCTGTTTATTACACACACTCACCCCTCCATGAGGATGTCATGCACTGAGCTTCTTATAGGACAGACTACAATCTTCAAATCACCTCTTTCAGATTAGTTGCACTGAAGTCAATTTGAAGATCATGGGATTTGAGGATCATGGGCACAGTGATGTCTAGGATAGAAAGACAAGATTTGAGTGTCTGGAAGAAATAATCCAGAAGGGATTGCTATTCAGAAGCAATTCATACAGAACCCCTGCAATGTGTCAGGCTAGTGTTTGCGAAGTCCGTAGCAACCTGGGTTCACTCCAGATCAGGCAGAAGGCAATGCCGTTCTAATCATGCTTCCTTCTGGCTGACCTGGCAAACCCGGGTCAGCAGCGTGGCATTTCCAAACAGCAAGCTGACACTCTGCTGGAAACCTGTCTGAACGGCTGTCATTAATCAGAGTGTCATATGGGTACAAAGGTGAAAGGGGTCAGGGAGGGAACGGTGGGATGTGTTGGCAATTTAACCCAGTCTCTCTGCTCCGTTTAGGTTCCGCTGAATCCGGGCCGGACGTCCTCGCATCCCAGCAATCCTGCAGCCACTCTGCTCAACAAGCCTCCCCCAGCCAGCATCAGCCAAACTGCCTCCACCAGGCTAACACCTCCCCCTCTGTTTCTCTAAGCATTGGACAGATGGGCTGTATCTCCCTCCCCGGCCAGGCTTCTGATAATGGGAGGTAAAGGGCAGGCATGACCCTGCATCCACTTGCAGATACAGAATATTTTGAGAAAGCTGTTGTGGGGGGGGGGGGGGGGGGGGGGGGCTGTTGGGCAAGATCCTTTCTCCAAGCCAGTCATTTTTTAATGAGTGCAGTGGCCCATGGCCAGGGGCACCAGCCTTTGCATTTATGGCATTCTGATCCACAACTGAGTGATGGCAACAGCTGGTGGATTTATCACGGCAACACAATGCCAGGATCCCTTAACACATCCGATTCATTTTTAACTACCAAGCAGAGTTTGTGAAACAGATTTGAACAAATGTTAATTTTAAATAGAATGAAGTTGGGCTTTTTTTTAAAGCAAATACCTTAAGTAGTTTGCTTTTTCTTTCAGAAATGGGTTGCTGTAATAACCGTTTACCATTTTTAAATAAATCACATTGCATTGATTAATGGACAAGAGATGTTTTTTGAGGCACATGAAAAATTTGATCCATTTACAAGGAGGCCTTTGTTATTGATTTCATGACTCAAGGAAAGATATATGTGTTATATTCTGTACAGCACTGTTTGCTGCCAATAAAATGTTGAGAAGAACAGCAGGTAGTTCATACTAGTTTTTATCCCAAGGCTGTAGTTTTGAAAGATACTTATGTGCTCTTATTTCAGGGAGCATTCAATCAAATCCATTTAGATTCTGGACCCAAATGTTCAATTTCTGCACTCAGGGTATATTAATTAGGTTGCACTTGTAGCTTTTTGCTGAGTCTAGAAATGAAGACAGTATAATTTTGAAATGTGGGGAGGGGGGCATGAGATATATTATAATCAGGTGCCTTTGAAGGTATACAAGAGGAAGCCTTGAAATGAAGCCACAAAAACCACAGACAATCTCTGCCTTGCATGCTAAATTCTTCTACAAACATTTCTACTTATTTTCAAAACTTCACCACAACAAGAGCTATGAACATTTTTAACTGAAAGAATAACAGAAATCCAAGTGCTGTGACATGTACCGGATCCCATATGGACCCCCGAACAGGCAAGGTCACAGAAAGCCATCTTTTAAACTTTTACTGTCCAGTAGACTTCAAAAAATCCAGATGCAGTTGGCTCAGCAGCTAAAGAAAATGAAGTTTATTCTGCAACACTGAATCATAATATGATCTCCCCCAGAATGGGAATTTTTCCAGTCTACTGTTTAACACAAGAGGGGAGAAGGATGCAAGCAAGAGAAAGTGAGACTTGTTGCTGCTGCATAGTCCTTCTAGAAAAGACTCTCATTCTTAGTAGTCCACAACCAACAGATCCCACATCATAATGTACAGGCATCTGGCAAAGCACATGTTCCTGGAACACATCAGCTGGAATACCCACTGCAATCTGCAGAGCACATCAGTCATTCAGTCCAAATTGTGAGGGTAGCCAACCCCTTGGCAAAGCTGCTGGGCAGATTTTTTACATGACAACACTATCCAATAATAGTCAACAGCTTGCACACTTCATCATCCAAGCCACTCAAGTGCAGCATGTATCTGCTTGAAATAAATATTAAGACGACAGGAAGGCTGAGCAAATCAGGCCTTAGCTGGGGATGTCCATGGAAGGATTGATTGTTATTGCTAATGGGATTGTAATGGATCCTAATGAGAGGAGGAGGATAATAGAAGCTGAAGAGGGCTTAATAGTACCATTTCCCAGTGGGCAGATGGAGATTGTCTTGGGACAAAGGCAAAAAGGTTAGATCTTTAGCAGAGCAGCAGCAGCATCACCCAGAAAGAAGTCTGTGTCACAAGAAGTAAGTTAGGAGACAATATTCTTTGTTCTCTTTCTCCCCTTTGTTTGGTGAGTCCTGAAAAGAATACCTTTTTTTCCCCTTTTGAAGCCCAGAGAAGAGGCTTGAAGCAGAAAAACAAGCAATGAACAGAAAAATATTAAGACAATTATAAATTTAAAAAAACCAAAGAAAATATGAATATCACAGTAAACAAAACAAAGTCCTAACCAGCAACTTCAAACACAACCTAGAACTGGTTGAATTAGGTAAGGCAGGAAAAGCAAGAACCCTTCTGATGTGTAATCAGTGCAAGGAATTGAATTATATTATTACGTGCAATCTAGAGAGAATATAACCCCACACTCAGTACTAGAGGCTTGGTGAGAAAAAAGCATCAGCCAATTTAATTTGGGAAGACTTCTTCTTAATCAAAAGCTTGGTTGACCCACAAACAAAGGAATTGAACTGACCTTTTGACTTCTCCCTGTAAGAATGTAAAGAAGAAATTGGTGCAGAGCAGAGATGGCCCCAGTCCCTTAAAGTTAAGGACTGGTTCACAAAACAAAAGCAAAAACATTTACCTTCTGCACAGAGTTATATATTTGGGTACACAATGTTAGTATCTTTTAGTAAAATCCCAGGATCTACTAAAAAGAGCCAGGTGCAAAATGATGACTGCAGAAGATTGAGATATATTTAAAGAGCCAGATGCCCCTGAACACATGTCTAGCCCAGGAGTCTAAAGCCACAGTAATATCCACTCCTGGACTTTTCCATGCATCTTCTCTTGAACTTAATTTAGTGGGGGTGGGGGGATTTGTTGCTGCTAAAAACCTGGAGTAGGAAACCTATGCCATTCCCTACAAATTACCCAGAGATCTACCAGGTGATCCCAGTCTTCCTTCCAACCAACCTGGCTTACACCAAAACCATTCGTGTTCATCAAAAATAATCAAAAAGCAGAGTTAGGATTACAGAGATGGCTGTGATGATGCAGCTTCTTCACATAAATGGCTTCCAGATGACCGCATAACCAAAATATTCCAGTCCATACCAATTTTACTTTTGAATGTCAGATACAAGCGCAGCAAAACTATGCCTCATGTGTGAGAACATCCTCAGGGCTTGCTTGCCTGACGAACTGAACTCTGAAAGGGTCAACCTTGGATGAAATGATGAGGAGGTGTAGCTGAGAATTACCTGCTATCATCTCTTGCTCCCCACTCCCATTTCAGAAAGCTTGGAATTCCCGAGCATCATGGGGAAAACTAGGACGATCTACCTCCCCCGCAGCATGCTTCCACCCACAGTGGTTTCGTGGGAAAATGGAGCCCCTCTGTGGCTAACTGAGAAAATACAATGGCTTGCCCTCCTCAGTTCACATTTGGAGATAATTTGCACACGGAATAGTTCTTCACCCACAGATGTGGCTATCCTAATGCGAGTTCACCACTTCTTGAGTGAGCTAGGCCTTAGAATGTACGTGGGGAAATTTCCCCTCGAGTCAAATACATCAGCTTTATATTGTGCCTTTCCAAGAATTTAAAAATCCCTTGGCTTTGCAGTTCCAGTCAAACAAAACGGGGGGATTTATCAGTCCTCACCTATGCTGTGCGTTGTTCGCATTCACGCTGTGCATCACAGACAGTGCCCGGCTGCCCTACCCTTTTACCCTCTGTCCTCCTCCCAGTTCTCTTCTTCTTGTTCCTTTCCTCCAAGAGGTTAGGCGCCATGATGGCTAAACAGTCTTTAAAGATGGTCCAATGATATCGCATTGCCCCAAACCCATTCCTTGAGGTTTGTCAGTCAAAAATGCTTCTTCTTCCTGCATTTGCAACTGTCTGTTTTTCATAGTTCTAGTTTTCCTATTCTAGTTGTCTGTTGTGTTTCATAAATTCTTGATTGTTATACATTCTTTTTAATACTTCTTTGCTGATCCCCTTCAGTCCATGAAAGTTGCAATGTACTGCAATAAACTTACATTACAAATGCTTCTTTTTTCGATTACCTTTTGCATTTTAAAAGCCAAGCTGGAGGTTGGCTGTATACCCAGCAGCCCGGCTGCTGCATACTTGGCAACAGGACCACAAATGCCTCCAAAGAGCACAACAGATGAGGGCATCCTGTTGTTCCTGAGACTTTACGTGCGGCTTTTGTTCCAGGGTGTTGCGAGTTGACTGTTAGGACTGCTCCGCACGAGAAGTGTATTGCGAGCTCGTCATCCCCCCCCCCACCCCGCTGTTTCCCGGTGCACAACCTCCTCCTCCTCCTCCTCCTCCTCCTCCCAGGGCCTCTTCCAAGTGTCCCAGCCATTTTCACAGCTCTTTTCCGGTCCTCCGGGGCGCCCTCGACGGCGCCGTTTTCCGTCGCAGAAGCCCCGCCATCCCGCACGGCGCCACCCTGTGTTGCTTCACGGAGCTTACAGAAAGGCGGAGCAGAAACCCCCGAGGGGAGCAACTCGCGTCAATCCTCCCACGAAGAAAATGGCAGCGGCAGCAGCAGCAGCTTCCGCAGTGCACCGAGTTAAATGCTTCATGCAGAGAAGGCGTTGTAATGGTCACTGGCTAATGATTGTCATGGGGTCATTTTTTGCATTCATCGTACATTTATTGGTTTTATTTGGGGGTGGGGTGCGCGCGCATATACAGAGCTGTATATTAAGCAACAGAAACGTTGCATATATAAATGAAGACACTTATCCCAGGTAAGCATAGGAGTGTAGTGCAAAGCAAGTTTCCTTGGCCAGCGGCTGCACTGAGGGGAAACAGCCACCTGGCGACCCGCCGAGGGGAACACAGAGTACAGCCAAACAGAGGGAGGTGCGGAAGGGAGGGGGGACTATAGCACAGCAGGAAGGGGGAAGATGAATGGAATAACGGCATCCGGACAGCGTAGTCGGTACCATTTTCTTCAGGATAGAGGGGCAGGCAAACAACTTCCCCCCATCTGCCCTCCCAGATGGTTCCACCCAGGCCGCAGCAGCAGCCGCCGCCGCCGCTTCCAGAGCGGACCTGAGGCCGTGCAGTCGGCGGCCAGAGGCGTTGCTCCCGCTGTGGCAGATTCGGACGAGCAAGTGGCTTCTCGTTGCCCTGCCCCGTGAGTATGCGTTCCCCCTTCCTCGAATGCCACTGGCTGCGTAAGCATGCGGAGGACACGGTTCAGATGAATCATTCCGCATGGGAGGAGATGGAACTCGGCTGCCTTCCTTCCCCTGGGAATCCGCTGCGGGGGGACCAAGCCTCGATCCATTTCGTGAAACCTTGAGATGGGGCCCCTGCGCCCTGCTTTTCCTTTCCCCATCGAGCTTCTCGGTCCTGCCCACTCCGTGTTGGAACCGTTGGGGAGGGTCCCATTCTGTCCGTAGAAGGGAAGAGTGGGAAGGACCATTCTTCCAGAAAGGGGTAACGACAGAGAAAGTCGTCTGTGCTGCCTGTAGAAATTAATCCCTGCCTGTCAGCCCGAACCTCCCACCGCACAGACAAAGGCGGCCTTTATGTCACGCCCTGTACCAGCCAGCGCCTGCTTTAAAACGGAGGCGCCTCAAACAGGACACGGGGGAGTGACCGGGAAAATCCTCCCCTCTCTCTTCGGAATGGTGCCGCCGGTTCTTTGTCTGGCTGGGGTGAAAGGGCGAAACCACTCGCCCTCGACGGGGGGGAGGGAGGCGGGGAAGGAAGGCAGGCGTAAGCAGGTCGGCTCGCTCGCTCGCTCGCTCGCTCGCCTGCCTGCCTGGCATTTCTGCTCTCGGGCTGCTCCTCGGCGCCGGGCGCGCAGCCTCGCCTCGCCTCGCCCCGGGCCGAGGGAAGCGCGGCGGGTGGGGCAGCCCCGCGGGGATCTCACGCCTGCCGCGCGTTTGGTCTCCGCAGGCGCCGCCAGGGACCATGAGCGACGGCGACAAGAACCCAGCCAGCACGCCCAGCCCGGTCGCCGACGTGCAGGGGGACGGGCGATGGATGTCTCTGGTGAGCGGCGGCTGAGCCACGCAGCGCGGCTCGCTCTGAGCCCGGGGACCAGGCAGGGAGATCACGCTTTCCCGTTTTTATTCGATGTTCCTTCGTACTGTTATCCCATTGCACTTACATCTCACCTTTCCACTCTCCTAAGAGCCCCGGGCAGCTCACACGGTCCTCCTCCACTCCATTTTGGTCCTCACAACAACCCTGTGAGGTAGGCTAGGCTCGGTCACGCAGGAAGTTCATGGCTGCGTGAGGATTATAACCTGCATCTCCCGAGCCCCCGGCTCCAGGGCTCAAACATCACAGCACACCCACCACCTCAGTCCTGCGATACGCATTTAACCTTCCACACAGGACCAGTCTTTCATTTTGTACCTGTTGCTACAAAACAGAGAATGCAGCATCCACCTTGGGACAGGTGTGCTTCACTTCCTTCCCAGCAATTCAGGAAAAGTAAAACAGGCCAAATAAAAGTGCATTTTTTCTCGCTCAAACCCTCCACCTTCTCCTTTTCTAGTCCGAGAAAACAGGGCATTTAAAAAGGAACCTCTGTCTGGGATATTCCCATTCCTTCCCCCTAAGATTTATATGTAAGCCTTTTGAGCTTTCTCACATTTTTGGACAAGAACGGATGATAAAATGCCGTTTCCCACCTCCAGCTAGGCAAGTACGTATATGTAATTGCATGCAGGCGTGGTAGCAATGTCGTATTGATTCATTTGGGATTAAGGCTCCGATTCTGTGCAGCATTGGGCACATTTTAAATCCACAAATGGCAGTGGCTCCAGGCACGCCCAACCACTTCGCCTTGGCATTCTAGGCTGCTTCTCCTGCCTCCTCCACCCCTCAGTAGATAATACTGCCTTTTCCTATTTCTCCATACCCTCGCTCCCCATGAATCAGCACCACCGCTTTATTGCTGATAGCAAAGACAAAGAACCAGAGGTTGTCTTCATTGGTGACTCGCTGGTGCAGCTCCTTCATCAGTTTGAGGTAAAGCGTCTCCAAAAGGAACTTCTGGGAAGCATATGGGGAAGAGGAGGCTCTTTTGGAATTTGAGCGGTTGCTTTTCTGTCCCCAGATTTGGAGGGAGCTCTTCTCCCCTCTGCATGCACTCAACTTCGGCATCGGAGGCGATGCCACCCAGCACGTGCTCTGGCGCCTGCAGAACGGCGAGTTACAGCACATCCGACCAAAGGTAATGGGGAAGGGGCATTGGAACTGATCTTTACACCAACTCATGCCGTTGATCCATCATGCCCAGTATAGTCTAATTCCACACTTGCAGAAGTGTCAGATTACACACAGCTCAGTGTTGTGATGCAGAATACCAAAACGGCCCCGGCCTGCACAGCCCAAACACCCAGTCTGCTCCTGAGATCGGGCCTTCCTAAGGTTTTGCTAGTCGTAAGAGCTAGAAACTTGCAACAGAAACAAGAATATGACCATCTTAGCAGCTGGTTGTGCAACAGCAGGTCCTTCCCTTGCACAACACAGCTGAAAAAGCAGAACCGTTTAGAGCCCCTATTCTGGCAGTGGAACATGGGGGGCAGCTGCTGGTGGGGAATCTTGAAAGCATTCCCGGATATATTAGATGTTCTGGCAACAAGGTGTTGTCTCCTTTAGCCCAGGATAGCTGCTTCACTCCTGCATGAGAAACAGGCTGTTTTCTCTCTCTCACCTGTAGATTGTGGTGGTCTGGGCAGGCACCAACAACCACGGTCACACAGCCGAGCAGGTGGTTGGGGGCCTAGAAGCTATTGTGCGTGTCATCAATCAGCAGCAACCACAGGCCCGGGTGGTTGTGTTGGTAAGTCTGACCCCGTCGGAAAGGCCGGGGCAAGAGGAACGCAGGCCAGACACACACGGCCATCCCCATGGTGGCTTAACAGGCTGATCTCCTCTCTCCCCTATATAGGGCCTGCTGCCACGGGGCAAGAACCCGAACCCCCTAAGGGAGAAGAATCGCAAAGTGAACGAGCTGCTGGAGGCCAAGGTGCCGCTCTTGCCCAATGCCTCCTTTCTGGACGCAGATCCGGGCTTTGTGCATTCCGATGGGACCATCAGTCACCACGACATGTACGACTACCTCCACCTGACCCGGAACGGGTACGCGAGGCTCTGCCCCGGGCTGCACCGCCTGTTGCTGTGCCTGCTCGGAGAATGCCACGCGCAGGCTCCTTGACCGGGAAGGCGGCTCGTGCCCAAGAGGAGCCCGCACTCTGGCTGGCGAACTGCTGGGGGGCCCTGCTTGGCAGCCCGGATGTTGCCATCTCCAGTCTTTGGCTAGGGAGGCAGTAGATGCAGCCCCCCCCAGCTGTGTGTTGCCTTTGTCGGTTCAGTCTTCAGCATTAAATACTGGCTTTTCCATCCCTTTTACATGGGTGTTAGTTCTTTAGACTGTGAAGTGGTTGTGGGGAATTGGGCCAGGTTGGATGGGGTCAAAAAGCAACCCTGGATAAGAAGCATGTTGACCTATTTATGCAAAAACAAGCTACTGGGCACGGGGCAAGTTGATGGGGACTTGTCTAAGATTACTTAATAAACTTGATGCATACATTTCTAAGCGCAAGACTGGATATTTCTTTCTCTATAACCAAATGTCCTGAGATAAGGATAGGAGGCCGGTTTGGGATTGGTGGCTTACAGAGAAGGAGCAAGTTTTAATTCATTAACACAAGCTGTAGTGATGGAAAACATTAAATCAGTAACCCAAGCAAGGATTAGTAGCTCTCGAAAACTATTAGTATAACAGTACTTCATGAAGTTGCCATGTTCAAAGACTGTAGTTTTGCATCTGCAAAGGATGCAATGCAAGGTTCTGGAAAGTAGCAGATACCATTAGCAGCACGGGGTGGTGTGCGGACTTGATTCTGCAAGCTAGTTCTTCCGGGACCTTGTGCCCCTTGCCATCAACTCTGGTAGCCGCTCCTTTTGCACCCAGTAGTTAAATCATTCTGAAATTGATGGGCCAAAGGGTTTTTCTCCAAACTAACTGGTGGAGTTTGTAGAAGAATGATGTTACATGCTGTCAAGTCATCTCCAGTTTATGACGACCCCCAGACAGTCCTGTCCTTCATAGCTCTGCTCAGCTCTTCTAAACTCAGGCTGTGGCTTCCTTTATGGAACTGATCCATCCCATAGTTGGCCTCCCTCCTCTTCTGCATTCAGCATTCCCTAGCATGGTGTCTTTTCCAGTGAGTTTTGCCATCTCATTATGTATCCAAAGTAAAACAGTCTCAGTTGTTATTTTTGCTTCCAGGGCAAGTTCTGGCTTGATTTGATCTAGAAGAACCCACTTGTTCATCTTTCTGTTCATCCAGAGTATTTGCAAAACACTCCACTAACATGTTTTAAATTCATCAATTTTCTACCTGTCAAGTTTTCTTCACTGTCCAGCTTCTACACCCATGCGTTGTGATTGGGAATACAATAATGAAGATGATCTTGGCCTTGGTCCTCAGACTTCCGTGCACATAAGGAACTTCCCAGTTGCTTCATTGCTGCCTTTCCAAGCTTCAGTCTTTGAATTTCTCGGTTGCAGTTGCTGTTTGCATTGATGACTGAGCCAAGCATGCAACGTCTTTCACAATTTGTTTCTTCAGTGTCAACATTAAAGTTGTACAATTCTTCAAACGTGATTGTTCTCTTGGTGTTCAGCTGCCATTCTGCTTTTGCACTTCCTTCTTTCATCAGGAATCGTTTCCATTCATTATTGCTTTCTGCCAGTAATACAGTATTATCTGCATAGCTTAAATTATGAATGTATCTCCTACCAGTTTTCTCTCTTCCTTCCTGTTACCTAATCCAGCTTTTCCTTGTGGGCACAGAATGAACATATAGGTAGATCTCACATCCCTGTTTGATGCTTTTGCTGACAGGAAAGCATTCTGTTTCTCCATATTCTGTCCGAACAGACGCTGCTCCACAATACACCTTACACATCAGGACAATCATTTCAGAACCATCCATAGCTTCTCATAATCCAAAGTTTTTGCTGTAATCTGTAGAGCATGGACTGAACTTTCTCTGAAATTCTTTGCTGTACTGTAGGAGCCAATTTATATTTTGCAATATGATCTTAAATGCCTCTTCCTTTTTGGAATCCAGCTTGAACATTGGGACATCTTTTGCTCCAAACGGGGTCACCTCCTTTGTTGTAACACCTGGGAAATCGGTGCAATGGTTCTGCAGTTGCTGCGTTGTTTTGCATCTCCTTTGTTATCACAACTGGAACAGATTCTTGTTTCCATGAAGCAATCCAAAATGAATCAGGAGAATGTATGCACAGTTGTGATAATGGGACAAGTCAGAAGTTACAGCCGCCTCCTCCCACAAGACTTAACATTTGTTCCTCATACAGAAGAGCTTGTTCTTTATCATCATGGAGAAAAATATGAAAACACATTCTATCTCTTAAATGCTTATAAACCCAAACAGATTTTAAAGGTGCTTCTATGCTTAAGAATGTACTTCTGTACTGCACAACCTATCCTGCCCTACTATGAAACATTCATAGCCTCAGCATTTTTTCTGCCATGAATGCCATCCGTCTGACCATGAAACAAACAAAAAAACCTCTTTAAGGGAGGGAGGGTTGAATAGGGATTGCAACCTTAAATATACTTAAATCAGGTGCATGAAAGTGCCATTTAAAACACAGTTCTAGGTAAATGCATCCGTATTTTGAAATCTGCAGAAATTTGGATAAAAGCATATACTTGATGGTACCCCAGCAAGTCACAGGGAGGAGCAGGGCAGGGCTCAAATACCAGGCCTTTGCCCACAGGAACTCCTTGCCTTTTGAGACTTCGGCAGACATTTCAAGCATCCCTGCTCACCCCTGAGGGTCAGAAAAGTGCTTTTTCAGAACAGCCATGTAACAATATCAGAGCAAGCTGGATTCACAGCAGCAAACTAGACAGCGCAGTATCTGGCAGACGGATGTTCCTGCCAGAGGATATGGCCTCCATACGAGCAACTTAAACTGCACAAGCAAGCTGATTGTTAAAGAGCTTTAATAGTATGCGAGGTGGGGCCACCCCAATACAGAAGGGGTTACACATGGTCAACATGTGGCTGCGGCCACCAGGGCACTCACACTTGGGGGGGTGGAGTGGAGCCCCCATCCACCAGCACCGGTCTCTTGCGCTTTACCCCATCGGTGCTGGGCCAGCCACCCAACCCCAAGACCCCCTCTCCTCTCCAGCGCACGAGGCCTCTTCCCCCCAGAATGCCCCCTTCCCCGCTCATTGTCAAAGCAGAACCCTGACCTGTCAGCGGAACGGACGTGGTCGCCGAGGCTCCGCCGAGCCCAGCGGCAACCTGGACACGCCGCCTTCCTCCTCCTCCAGTGACTGAGCGACCGAAGCGACGGCCGGCCGGCCGGGCCGGAAGGCAAGGCAAGGCAAGGCAAGGCAAGGCCGTCAACCACCTTCCGCCCCGCCCACCACAGCAGCGGGTGGTAGAGACTCTCCTCTCTGCCCCAGTTACTGACACAGAAGCAATGAGTATGTGGGATGTCAAAATATTTAACATTATTAAAAGGGGAGGGGTTGAAATTAGAAGCGGTCACTTTACAGGTGTGTGTTTCTGGTGGCCCTCGGCACCCCCTCCCCAGCAAGGGCAACGCCTGTGTCCTGGAATGGTTATTTCAGCACCACCACGGAGTTCTTGGGAGGAGGGGGGTGCAGAGGAGCCCCCCAGCCCTGCCCTTTCGGGTTAGGATGGCTGGACAGGAGTGGAAGGAGGGCGCACGGGACGAGTCCACGGCACGGGCAGCCGGCTCCCCTTTCAGTCGCAGTGGCAGAGGAAGAGGTGAGGCTGGCAGGGGAAGGGCACGGGTGGGCGGCGCAGGTGGGGGCCCAAGCTCCAGGAGCCCCCGTCCCAAGGCTATCTGTCTCGCTCAGCTGTTCACAGCCATTCATCTGCTGCTGGTGCTGCCGCTGCCCCCGCCTCCCGGAGACAGTTGCTGGTTACAGTCCCAACCAGCCGCTGTTGTCGACGGTGTGCTGGCGGCGGGGGCGGCGCTGGCGGCGGGGGCGTCCGCTCCTTGTGCTGAGTCCTGCGGCGGGAGGGCCACCTCCAACGGCTGTCCCTCCGGGGTGCTGCCTGGGCCGGCGGGGCCTCCGGGCTCCGGGGTGCTTGGGGCCTGCTCTGTCGGGGTAGCTGCTTGCATGATCTTCTGCCTCACTTCCCGGATCTTGAGCTGCAGACAGACCTTGGTCGGGAAGATATCGGAGTAGCGGGCTTGAAAAGCTGCAGTGGCTTGGGCTGCAAAAGCGGGGAAAAGATGCCCGTCAGGATCACGGCAAATGCCGGAGGGAGCAGGGGGAGAGCCAAGAGCTGCTCGCCCGGGCAACCCTTCTTTGCACACGGATGCCGCTGCCTGTTCATGGGACAGAGGCCCTCCTTTCCTGAGGCAACCACCCAGAAACACGCAGGGCCCGGTGCGTTTCTCTCTGCTGTTTCCACAGCAGCCTCACACACCCTGGCCAAGCCAAAGAGTCACAGGAAAGAAGTGTGCAAACACAGGCAGGCCCCACTTCCTGTTGCAGAGCGGAAGCTGCCATTTGGCAACAGGTCACCGCAAGGGGCAATTCTGGGAAGCCTGTGATTTGCGGGAACCAGGAGGGCTATTCTCTGGAACCCAGAAGCAGGACACTGCACTGGGACTGCGGCCCCTGGCCTACGGGCCGGCATGGAGTGCTGGCGTCTCTCCGCAGCTGCATCGACGAGCCCGCCAGAGCTCAAGCTCCTCCCTACCTGAAGGGAAGAAGCCGTGATCCTGGAAGAGCTGCATGACCAGAGCCCTCCTCTGGTCCAAGGTACGCCGGAGCGACGAATAGGGTACCTTCTCGTATTCCAGCTCACCAAGTACATCATCTGAGTCTGTGCCTGCAGGGAGACGGGGCTGTTAGCATCCGGAGCCCGTTCGCACCCTGTGGGGCTGGGCTGGGGAAGACTGCAGCATCTTGGGTCCTTCCGCAGCATCCAGTTTTGCCCCTGCCACACCCCACCGTTGAGGCAAGCAGAGGCTGTGAGCGCCCTCAGTCCTGGATTCGCTGTGTGTCTGGAGAGCCACGTGGTGCCGTCCCCTGGCAACCACCTTTGCTTGTGGCTGGGCGAGACACAGAAGCAGCAGCCACGGATGAGAGAGATAAACGGAGCCGGGGAGCTGCAGAAGGCCCACCAGGTGCGCCTGAAGTAGAGAAGGGCAAGCTTTCTGCACTATCCTTGTCCTCCCGCTCCCGCCCTTTGCCCACCCCTCACCTACCTGTTTTGTCAAAGGTAAAGATGTCTCCTTCACACTTGGCACTCTTGGGAGTGTTGGGCTCTGAACTGCAGCTGGAGCGCCGCCGCATCTTCCTCTTGGGGGAGATGGGGTCCTCGGTGGACGAGTCCAGGTCTGCAAAGAAGCCCCAGCCCATGTCGCTTAGCCAGAGAAAGGCACCCGACAGACAAGCCCAGGTACAACTTTGCTAACTCGCCACCCAAGCAGCTTTGTGCATTAAGGGGCTGGAAACAAAGCACACATTTATGCTTCATTTGCACATTTCCAGACGTGTGAGAGGGGAGAGAGCTAACGAGACGCCTTCACAAACCCCCTTACATATCCCTGTGCTCCTGAGCTGCCATAAACATGCAAAAGCTGTCTTGCTACCCTGGCTTTTGAACCTTCAAGCGGAGAATTGTGCTTCACTTCTGTAAAGACACAATAATATCATCTCTGCTTACGTATAGTTCTGATCAACAGGACTCCTTGTAAAGTTCACAGCAGTTCTATCAAATCATGAATATTTTTCACGCTTTCACTTAAATCTGCTAAAAGTGTTGTTTAAAAGGTGATAATTCTATTTTAATAACTTTTAACTTCAGCTTATAGGTTTTAATCTGCAGTCAGGGTGGATCTGGATTTTATTTGTATTATGTTTTATGTTATTTTATGTAAGCTGTCCTGAGGCTATGCGATAGGACGGCATACAAATACCATCTATCCATCCATCCATCCATCCATCCATAATTCTGAGGAAATCCCAGAGTATTTGAGGCAGGTCACCCTCTTCAGTTCCGTGGCCCCCTCTCTAGCCATGCTGGAGAATCTCCACAGTGTAAACTACCTTTCACCCAGCTCCCCCCTCTTCCTGCCCCGCGACCCCACGTCCTAGCTTGTCCTCGCAGCAGGGGCCGAACGCCGTTCATCTTCCACACACAGCGACTGCCACCCCGGACCAGCTTCCTCCTCGCCCACCCAACCCTTACCGGTGGAGTTCTTGCGCTTCTTACGGTAGCTGCCCAGAATGGCACGGGGCGAAGTGGCGAGTGACTGCAAGGTGGGCGATGGCAGGACTTCCTCGGGCTTGAATTCGGGCAGCTCGGCAAAGCGCTCCTCAAAGTCCACCTCTGACAGAACCCTGCTGGGGAGCGAAGGGTACGGGTCACGCGGTGCAGCCAAGCGCCCCCTCCCTGGAGCAGACCCACCCTGCCCCTTTCCTAGCGCTTCGCGCCTCAAGACGGCAGTGTGCCCGGTCCACCTGCCGTCCGTGTCCGTTGCTCCAGGTCACCTTGAGGGGTCTAGGTACGCACAGTGGCTTCGCTTGTGCCGTCCGCCCCTTCATGCATGCGACTCGGCCCATCCCGAGCGCACGATGCCACATGGAACGGGCAAGACGTGCGAGTGGCCATGGCGCTTTCACTGCCATAAAGCAAGCAGGGCTTCCTGGCCCAGAGAGAAGCAGACACGAGCTCCCATGCCTATTACAGAGACGCATATTTTGCCAGGCACTGAGCGTTAGCTGGGCGCTATCAGCCTTAACATTCAGCCCAAGCAAACACCCCTTCGGTCCCTCCAGCAAAGCGGATGTGATTCCTGTCTAAGCTGGATTCATCCAGGACTACGGCTTTCACATCTTCCAGTGCAGGGGACACTTTGCACACTTAAATGCTTGTTCAGGAGCCTCTTCGTGGGGCAGTGAATTCTGGGAAGTGTGGCAGGACGCACGCCACTCATGCAGAGCACCGTCTAAGCAGGGGTGTTTTGGCTCACAACCCCCATAATTCCTGGCCATGCTGACTGAGGCTATCACGAGCATGAATCCAAAGCCCCAAGAGGGAATCAGGCTTCCTCTCTGTTCTAGGGCTCACCAACTAGAAGGCAACCACCCCGGCCATCGGACGAGAAGATGGGCGGCGACAGGCAAGGTGTCTTTTGAGGATGCCTGCCCAGCCCTGTCTATCATCTCCTTGAGGAATCGCCTACTGCATTTCCCCCGAATGCAGCCGGCAAGCCACAAGACCTGAGAGGCCTTGACAACACCACGCCCCCCCCCCCCGCCCCCAGTTCATTACCTCCCAACTCACTCACTTGTCAACGGAGTCAAAGGTTTTCTTCAGAGGCGGAGGCCGAACCTTCACCTTCTTCCCTGGAGTGCCCTCCTTCGGCTCGAGCCCTTCGGAGGTTGAGGCCGAGGCTGAGGCGAGCACGGGCGCTCCGCTTCTGCAGCCCTCGCTGGAGTTTGTAGGGCCGGGGCTGAGCGAGGAGGAGGAGGAGGACGGGCATGTGGATGGTGCTGCAGCTTCAGAGCGGCTCTCGGGGCAGGCTGTCCTCCAGTCAGGCGAAGTTGGGAATTTCAGGGCCTGAAGTGAGCAGGAGGGAAGGGAGAGGACATGCCAGTGAACAGCTGGAAGAGGCGTGGAGAAGGGCGGTGGTGGGTGCAGAAATACTTTGCCAAGACTCGGGTGGGAACTACAATGGCAAAGCCTCTTTGTTCTTTACAAGGCAGGATGACGGCTGGGAGGAGTCTGAAGCCTCCAGGCAGTTTTTACTCAAATAAAACCCAACCCCCGTAACTTTCGTGAGCTCACACCTGGCTATCTAAAGCCGGAACAGTCTTCCAAAACCCCAGAAAGATGCTCAGGCCACAACCTTGGAAAACCTCCAGAGAGAGGATTCCGGGGATGATGGGCCACCAAGACTGCCTGTGTGCTTTCCATAGAGGTGGTTCATGGTCCACCTCAAAGCATGGTATGGAAACAACAACGAAGGCTGGTGGGAACGGGAGGTGCAGCAGGGGCTGAGGGCCTTCTCACCGTCTCGGGCCCCTTACTGCCCAGCGGAGGGGCAGGCTGGGGGTCACGGATGGCCCTCTCTTCGCTGGGACCCGCCGCTGTTTCCCGCTGACTCCAGACTTCTGTGGACGCTGCCTCAGTCACCTGCGGCTGCTGGGGTGACGGGGGTGACATCGGCTCCCAAGAATCCCTCTTCAACTCCTGGGCTTTAGCTGGACTCTGTTCGGTGCCCCGACACGCAGGGGAGGACGGTGGCTCTTGGGGCCCCGTCTCCCGTGAAGCCCGCTCCAGGGTTTCAGCCTCCCGGAGGTATCGTGCGCCCCCTGATTCCTGCTGCTGGCCCACTGGGGGACGAACGGAGCCCGGGGAGGGGGCTGACTCGTAAGAGCCAACAGGGATGCTGGCAACGGTAGCCTTGACTTTCTGAGGGGGCTTGAGTGGTGGACGCTGAGGTCGGGCCGTTGCTGAAGGAATCGCCTGTGTGGCTGAAAGGAACAGGGTGGAGGGACAGAGGTGGTTACAGACAATCGTGGCCAGTAACAGTTTCCCGGTTCACCCACCTCCTGCTCCTGATGCCCTTCCTCAGCTGGGCAGCATCGATTCTGGGATTACATAAAAGAGCAAAGCGCCCACATAGTTCAGGACCAAGTGCCGCTTTTTGAGAGCACAACCATTTTATCATGTTTGCTGGAAAACGCACGGGCTGCTTCTGCTGAAATGTTCAGGGCCAGCACAGGCTCAGCAACCTCACAGCAGTTTTCCTGCGTCAGTGGCAAAAGTGACACGATTCTCTTCGTGCCAGTCCAGCGTCATCGGCTGGCCTGCCTGCCTGCCTGCCTGCCTGGACACCCTCCTCTGCTCCCCCTCCACTGCAATGGCTCCCCCCCCGCCCCGCTGCCCTCTGCCCACTCCATACCTGTGGAAATCAACCCCTGGCTGGAGCCCCCAGGGCTCTGAGTGCTGCCGCCACCAGCGCTCCCCTTAGGCAGGATGGCGGCAGGAGAGGAGACCGCCACCGTGCCCGTGGCGGCCACCGTGTAGACCACACTGTGGCCGGCTGTCTGTGCGGGGCTGGTCCCTGTGGGGCTGGGGTAGATGGCCGTGATGACCTGTCCTTGCCCAGCACAGGCGGCCGGGAGCTGGGGGCTCTGGAGAGGAGACACCCCCACTTGCCCGGGAGCCAGCAGAGGGTTCTGACCTGAGGAAGCAGAACAGGAAGGGGCCTCAGGCACCTCAAGGCAAGAGCACGTCCAGCCGGCTGGGCACCGGGCCGGCCGCCCCCGCCCAGCCGCGCCCCCAGCCTTACCCGAGAGCAGCGGCTGCACGATGGCCTGCCCGTTTGGCCCGATGGCTGTAAATCCCAGTGCCATGGGGGCAGGACCCACGGGGGACTGGACGTAGGTGGTGGCAGAGGTGGCTGGGGGGCCGCTGGGCTGCGAGTGGGTGGCCGAGCTGCCCAGGGAAAGCGGGTGCCCGGCTGCCGACTGCACATAGGTGATCCTGGAGGAGGAGAGAGGGTGCGGGTGAAGAGGGTGCACGGCGGCTGCTGGGGAGGCTGGAGAATCCCGCCTGCGCCCGCGGGAGCTGGCGCTGCAAAGGGGCACAGCACGTCCGTACCTGGTAGAAGAGGAGGGCAGGAAGACTTTCGGGGTTTGGCTAGGGGAGCCCACGACCGCTGTGGCTACCGTGCCCTGGAGAGCTGCCGGGCTCAAGGGGGGGACCAGAGTGGCACTGCTTTGTGAAGATGGCTGGGGCTGGACCACCGGCACCGGCGTGAGCTGGATGATCTGGAAGAGCAGGGACACGCAAGAGGAGGGGTCAGGCGCCAAGCCCCAGCCTCGAGGGCGGATGCGCACACACCCACACACACACACACACAGGCCTGAGAAGAGCGGCTCCCGCTGCAGAAAATGAACGCTGCCAAACACAATTCAAAATATATGCCATTCCTATTTAACTGGATGTACTCTCAGCTCCATGTTTGCTACAGCAGAAAGCCTAACCCGCTGTTTAGGTACTAACTGCAACAGAGGGTGGGGGAGTAAGAAGAGTTGCTGTTTTAGTGGGGGGAGGCCAGTGCAAACCTGCCCGTGGCTGAGATGAACACGCACCTGTGCAACCAAAAGCATCCGTCTCACTGTCTAGTCTTCATTACTCTTGGCAGATTCTGCCTTCATTATTAATACTTTTCTCCCTTCCCCAGGTATAAAACATGGAGTCACGTGTACGTAAGTAGCAGGGGGTGCAGCTCTCTCCCTCCTGCCTCAGATGGGCTGCACTCAAACATTTCTGGCCTTAACTGAGATACTTCTGCTTTGGTGCAGCAATTCTGTGGGATCAAACCCCACTAAACAGGGTGGGTTGGATCCAGACAAAGTCACACTTAGGAGAAAAACCAACTCAATCGATGGGACAAACCGTCCATGGCCAACCTATTGGTTTCCAAGGGTCTTAAGACCAGATCCAACCTAGGGAGCCTTTCGAATAAACATGCTTAGGACTGATCTGTGAGCTTGACAAATATGCTAGATAAGTCTGTCTTAGATTAGAATTCTTACGTTGCTGAAACGGTAAAATAAGTTTAGGCTTGATCGGTATTGCAAGTATTGCAGCCTCTTCAGTCTCTTCCTCCCAAAAATTCCAGAAAAAGTTTGTTTTCATGACTTCACTCCCCATAGTAAACGACAGACATGTTGTAATCACAAAGATATGTGTATATTAATTGGAGGTGTGGGGAGAATACTAGTGTTGGAAAGATTAAAAATGCCTGAAATGTTCCTTTGCAGATTGTGAAATTTAACTTTTTGAAACGGTCAGCAAAAGTTGCTCCCATGCTCTGTGACTCAAGGGAAGTCTCTGGAGCAGCATGCAGAATTTCTGGTAGTCTTCAAACCCAAAGGGAGCCCAGAATGGGATATAAAGTGAATATAAAGTGGTCGAGGGATGGGAAAATTCTCACTCACTGAGAACATTCCAAGCCCTGAACATTCCAAGGCTTATCTATGACCCCCATGACATCCAACCTGCCTCTTTGCTAAGCAATAAAAACTGGAAGCTGTACATCCAAAATGAAGCACAGATGCCAGGTCTGCACCATTTATGCCCATTACGTATTTACATTTAACAGCACAGATGTCTTAAAATGCTGCAACACACATAATCAATAATAATAATAAACATACGAAAGACCCAGCTCATGTCATCCCCTCCCTACCTCTACCGACACTAACCTTGCTGGCTGCCTGGCTTCCATTCTGCACTGGAACGGGAAAAGGCTGCGTGACCAGAGGAAGCTGGGGGGCTGTGGTGGTCCGCACAGTCACCTGGGGCGCTGCCATGGGCACCAGGACTTTGCCTTGCACCAGCCCCGCAGAAGGCACCACCTGCCCAGACACGAGGTGGGCTGAACTGCCGGGAGAAGGTGCCTGGACTGGAGACACCGACTGCACTGTGGGAGCAGACAGAAAGCGCACACAGTAAGAGCGGATGGGTCAGCGTCAAACCTATGCCTGAGTCAAGGGAACCATCTTCCGCATCTCAAGAAGGATGAGGTAGAGCTGGAAAGGGTGTAGAACAGGGAAACTAAGCTGGTTGGGACACTAAAGCACCACTCCTGCAAGGAAATATTTGAGGGTTTTTACTTTAGATAAAAGATACGCTAAAAGGAATATGATCCAAGTTGTTCTGTTATGCATGGATGATTCCGGACAGGTATCAGGGAAGACTTCTTCAAAAAGAACCTATTTAAGGCAAAATCCTTGGCCACCAGGTGCGGTGATGGCCGATGCACCTGGCGTCCTGTTGACACAATTGTCAACATGCGAGGAAGTGTGGCTGAGCCTCCAGACTCATCCAGGACGAAGGCATCTAGCGCCAGCTTTGCAATTATGAAAGCACATGTGCCCAGAGAAACGTGCTTATTTATTCTAGCCCTTCTGCTACATGCAAAAAAAAATCCACGAGAGATGAGATTGAAGAATGGAGCTTCTCAATTTCTCACAACTTGAAAAACTTATTGCTTTCTCTCACGTATAAAACTGCAAGCAAACTTTCTATCAAGGCTGCCAGGGCCCAAATACCAATCTTTGGTGCTAGATCTGACCCATAGACAACCAAGGCATTGTAGGTTAGCTTACAGAGCGGTACCTCCTGGCCCACCTGCACCAACAAACCACTTGCTCCACCTGCCTGCTGCTCTTCCAGTCTACATATAAGGCCATGGACAGAAAGCACCGGCAGCCTCCGAAATAAGGGATAACAAGCAAGGCGGGACTGGGAGACCAGGATGGGGAAAGTGCTGCTTTTGTGCGCTTGCTCCTACCAGGAGATACATTTCCGTGCAGAAAAAGCTCGAGCGGCCGGGCACACCTACTTCCTTACCTTTGGGTGCTGAGGACATGACGGTGACGCTGCTGTTGCTGCTTCCGGGTGCAGGCTGGATGATGGGGATGGCTTGCGGCGTGGTGATCACCTTCCCGTTGGCTGGTGGCAGAGTGAAATGAATGCTGGTGGCTCCAGGTGTGCCTGCTCCGGCCGGCACCTTCCCCCCCGTTACCTGCAGCTGCTGAGGCAACGTGGGGAGGATGTACTGCACCTGAGTGATGCCCCCAGCCTTGCCTGTGGGTCCCGACAGGATGCCTTGAGGCTGAAGGATGCTGAGCGGCACGGGACCATTCTGCCCAGGTGGGTTCTGAGTGATGAACTGCACGGAGGGCTGCTGGGTAATGGCTCCAGGTGGCAGCACAGTCACTGGGACGCCGGCCCCTCCTGCACCACCCGCTTGCCCATACCCTTGAGTTCCTACAAGCAGGTTGGTCACGACGCCGCCCTGGCTGGGGGACGCCTTCCCCACAGCAGCCAGGCCTTGCCCGAGCAGCGGCCCAGCCACCAAATGTGGAGGCGTGGCCTGAATTCCGGGCATGGCAGAAGCCTGGGGAGTCTTCTTATCGGCATAGAGGAGGCCGATGCGCCCCATGGAAACTCCATCGGGCTTGGGGTTCCCTTCGGAGGGAGGGGGGCTGAGCAGCGGCAGCCCCTCCCCGGATCCACGCAGCAGGGGCTTGCTGGCAATCGGCACGGGAGTGCTGCTGACCGGCTTGACGACGTTGGTGACGACGGTGGAGGCCGTGCGAACCAAGCTGGGAGCCCCACTGTAGCCGATCACCCCCACGCTCTGAGTGCTCATGGACGGGGCCGTCACCAGGACCGTACCGGAGGACAAGCGGGCCGAGTCCGGGAGCACCACCGCCTGCACCATGCCCCCCGGCGGGGAGATGACCGAATGCGCGGGGGGGACGGCGAGGGGAGCCCCGCTGGACTCCGCGGCCGCCTGGGAGCCTCCCACGCCGTCAGCCTGTTTCCGCCGGTAGGGGGCAGCGGCTGAGTCGAACCGTGGCTCCAGGCGCTTGGCTGGGGCGTTGTGGGGGCGCAGCCCTCCGCGGGAGTCCTGGGGCTTGAAGGTGCTGGGCGCCATCTGGAAGGAGCCGTACGACTTGGAGGGGGGCTGCTGGTCGTGACCGTGAGTGGGTGGCGGGGGCGGCTCCAAGTCCAGGGGAGGCAGTGGGCGACAGGGGGCGAAGGCACCGGAGGAAGGGGGCAGTGCTGCCGTGCGGATCACTGGGGAAAACAGCTTCCGCCCAAAGTCCTGCAAGCAAATGAGGACCTTGTTAAAGAGACGGGCACGCCCCACAAAGCCGCCACCGCACCGTCCACTCGGGCGGCCCCTGGTGCCCCCACCCTGGCGCATCCCCTGCAGCGACAGAACTCCAAGAGGGAGGCTGAGCTCCAAAGCGGACCAATGCCCGATCCGTGGACAAGCCGCTCTTCTCAGGGGCGTCGGTCCCTCCACAATGAAAGTAATACGAATCTTGCTGACGGGGTCACAGCAGAATTGCCAAGTATGCGGTGCTCTGAACATCCCAAAGCGTCACTCACATGCACAGGGATACTAAATAGCCTCCCCTCGTTGCAAGGCTGCAACGTCCTGGAATTTACCTACTGCTTCTTTTCCAACCAGATTCTGGCATCATACTCGCCTTGCTCTCAGATTCATCCCCCAAGGACCCCTCACTGTCACTGTCCGTCACTCGCTCCTTGCATTTTAGGTCAACGTCAGCTGGATTGAATCCATCTTCTGCTGCAGGAAGAGAGGAAAGTGCGTCAGTGAGATACCTGACCACCATCTTCCCCCACTAAAACCCTCCAGGAGAGGGAGGGAGGGAGGGACGGAGGGAATATGAGCGCGAGAGAGGTTATTATCCAAGAGATAGGATTACGGCAGACTGCAGATGCGCTTGCTGCAAATGCGAGCACAATGCAGCACAGAGTTTGGGGAAGGGCTAAGAGCTGCTGCCCACAGGAAGAGTTTTCCATCGGGAGAGATTGGATGCAGAAGGGAGCTGAGTAATCGAGGGAACAGAAGGCGGTGGTGGGCGAATCGTCAGGATGCAAGGCAATCTCGTGTTGGAGTGGGGACAAGCGAGGCAAGAATGCCCAGGCAATTAGGGGAATGGCTTTGAATCAAGGGGCTTTGACTTCCAGTACATTCAGAGAACCTTTCCCAATACTCAAAATTATTTAAATATAGGGCAGCTACACATTACCCACACTGCCAAGCCTATGATAGAAACTAGAATAACACATTTTGTGGTCTTCCTCACAATAGCAGAGCATCCGTCTTAGCCAAAGGTCGGATTAGCAAATTAGACAACTGGTCCATTTAGCTCAGAATTTACAGAACAACTATTTCCCAGATGACCTGGAGATGCCAGAGATTAAACCTAGTAACCTTCTACAGGTAAAGCAGCTGTGCTGGCACTGAGCCTCCTTTAAAAAGGAGGCGAACAAAGGAAGCTGCTTTATACTAATTTTATTTTCCGTACATCAGGATGCAAGTATTTTGTATGAATGAACTACTATGAGGTACAGCAACCTCACATGGATCCAAAAACACTTGAAAATCCCAGCTGTTGTTGTTGTAAGGCAACATTTCTGAGACACTGTGGGCAGGAAATAAGCTTAGGTGAATGTTAAATGCTCTCAGGTGGAAAGGCACCTGGAAGTTGCCCAGGTAGGAGCATTTGCTTTCTATCGAAAGACTATTCTGTTAGAGCAGAAAACTAGGCTTAAAGTAGTTTAGCGTTCTGATACTCAGTTTCACTTCGCACTCCATTTCTTCTGCAACTTTCTGCTCCTTTAGTCTCACCTTTTACCTTCAGTGATAGACGATGCCGCAGCCACCATGGCAGCCATTTTGGGAAACGGCGAGCTACTCAGGGTGGCCATTTTGTTATGGCACCTACAACACTTCTCAACGTTGCAAATATGCCCGCAGGCCCCAAAGTTGGGGGCCGCTAATCTGAACAACCCTGAGTACAGCATATCAGAACGACTGAAGCAGTGTATCTATAAAGTAGACAATGGCTCAGATGCCTCACAGTGAGCCACACACCCCATAAAACCCCCACACAAGGGGAAATAATTATACTCTGCATAGTTGCTGCCTCCTCTCAGGAGTCCCTGACAGGCCAAAGAAAGGAGAAAATGGAAATAGACCCATGGTAATTGAGGACATAAAACTTTCTGACCCTAGTTGTCCGTGATCTGTGCAGAAAATCACAGGGCGCTTGCTAAACGTATTTCTGTCTTGAGTCCAGTAATGTATCTGGGACATCTAAGCTGCAGCCTCTCCAGCCCTGCCTGACCAACCTAAAAGTGTAGGAATGAGGCTCAGGCAAAGAACTTCTCCCTGCTCCTCAAGTTCCTGAAAAGCTCAGACAATCTTGCTTCTTTGGTTTCACAGAGTTTGACTAGACTTAACCAAACTGGCTTGGGTTGTGGAATGTGCATAATTTGTTGTACCACACAGTGAATTTGAAAGAATTTGGCTTTGCAGTCCAAGAAGTCAAGATGACAAACTGGGGTATTGCAGCTGGTCCCAGAAGCCCTGGTGTGGCTTTAGCATGGCCTTCCTACTCCCAGAAGGTGGGATCTCATGTAGACTGGATTACCTTCTGTCTACAGGGAGCGAACAGAAGGGTTTTAACAGCAGTTGGGTACTTAAGTAGGTAAGTATATCGAATCAGATTATGACACAGCAGCAGCGAGACCTCCGTGTGTGACACAGGGGTCTTGTTGCAAATGTGGCAGGGACTGCTGGAAGACTGGCAACAGCATTCCAGAACGAACTATCTGTGTCCTTTTGTGAGAAAACAGTCCTCCAATTCCCATCTTCAATTTGTTGATGCCAAGCTATTTCTTAAATATTTTGCAAAGTGCTCTTAACGTTAGCATCTTCAAGGGAGGGGTAGATGGAGAGCTGCAGTTCACAACTTGGAGATACAATAGAAACGGGCACAAGCTTAGTGTGGCTGAGAGACACGGAAAGGCCGTGCTGTGCGAGCACTTTTGGCAGGGGTCGCCTCACCAATGACATCGTCATCGCCCTCCTCTTCACAAATGACCATTCGTTCTTCATCGCTGGTCATGTCTTCGCTGGTTGTGCGCTGAGAGCGGGAGGCACGGGAGGGGTGTGGATGCAAGGAGTGGCGGGGACCCTCGCCAGGAGTCGCAAACGGGGATCCCGAGGGTCCCAGTCCCCCGTACTGCCCCTTTCCACTGACGTACGTAGACTGTACTGAGCACATCTGGAACAGAACAGAGTGAAGCGTTAGAGCCCCACAGAGCGTCCGAGCGCCCCAAAGCCGGGATTGAAAGTGCATTTCTTGGGCTGGGCACGCTGTGGCTGAAGGAAGGAAGGAAGGAAGGAAGGAAGGAAGGAAGGAAGGAAGGAAGGAAGGGCAAGGAAACCAACCAAGTAAGTTCCGGAAATGCAACAGGCCAGAGTGAGTTATGTGGTGCTGCCTCATCTTTTAGGAACTTTCAAGTCGGCCTTGAGTACATGACTAAGTCATATTCTCTTTACTGCCCCCAGGCCATGGAGAGAGGGAGAGATTGCAGACAGAGATGTAAAAGCCGGGCCTGGGGGGGTGGAGGGGAGCAGATGGATGTGCAAAAGAGCACACAAAAATAAAAACCTGAGATTTCTGGAAAAGATTTTTAAAGGACAGTTTTCCCTGGAAAGCTTCCATTTTTCCCCGTGCCGCCACATCTCTTCTCTATATCTAATAAACACACTGCATGTATATTAATATTGTGAACTTATTCTTGTCTTTGCAAGCTACCCAGAGATGGCATGTTCATGGGTGGCCGTATAAACATGGCAGATGGATAAAAGACACCCCGTTTGCCATTAACCGCCATGTCTGCTCACTGGAAGGCCAACAATCCGCATAGGGGTTTGGGGAGATCACAGCCTCATTACCCCACAAGCCTCTCCAGTTTCCTTTGCCACTACAAATTATTATTATTATTATTATTATTATTATTATTATTATTATTATAACATTCTAATCCACTGTGTGACGTACCTGAGTGAGCTCTTGCAGCACCTGGCTGTCCCGGTCACTCTCCAGCCCATGCACACCACTGTGGGAGAAAGCTCGAGGACGCTGTGCCCCAGGCCCCACGGCGGCCAGGATGCGTTCCCCATGGCCGTGCCCGGATCCCACAACACCTGCCTTGCCCTCTGGCCCCAGCAGCACCTGCATCTCAGAAGGACCTGGTGGGGAAGGAAAGAGGAGTCAGACGGACATGGAGGAGCCTTTCTGGGGTACGGGGAGACATGGAGGCGGCTCACCTCCTGGCACGCCAGCTGTGCCCGTCTCTGACATGCTGCGCTCTCGTGTCTCCTTGGTGCATCCCCCTGGTCCAGAGGGCTTCACGTCTGAGCTGGACTTCTTCCGATCTTTGTTACACCACTTCCAGTCGGGGTGTGCTTTGAAATGGGCTTCCTTCACCTGCAGGGGGTGGGCAGCGAGATGGAGAGGAGGACAGAGAGAAGTAATTCCAGAGGAGTGTTAACAGGTGCAAGGTGGGAATGCCCATCACTATGCTCCATCCCGCAAGAGCTTAAAATTCTGAACCACAGGAAACAAGAAAATACAGCTTGCCTAAATTTAGTAGAGCTGTGCAATGCCCTTGTATCTGCTAATTGATTCTGCCATTGCTAGTTATGTGAAGAGACATGAATGGTGAGCAGCACTGAAGCCCTCCCCCCCACAAACAAGAAACTTTTTCTATCCAAGATTCTGTGTTTTGAATTTTCACCAGGGTTTCACCCGAACCCTTTACAAGCACACTTTCAGGCATACATTAGCAGCCTTAAATGCTAGAAAATTCAATGGGCAATTCAGTTCTGCAGCCAGTGCTACTTTAGGTGCCTTTTCCACATTACCCACAGCCCCAGCCGTCTCCCGTGCCTCCTTCATGCAAGGACGTCCTCCACTCTTCAAAATGAGATGCACCACTAATCAGAAGGCGCCATGCCAGCTACTCCACCGGTGGCAATGACTTTCCCAGGCAGAGCTCTGACTCACAGCACCATGCTTTGGTTCCACCCATTCTAGAAAACTGTACCTGGAAGGCCAGGTCATGGTACTTCTGCTTCTCCTTGGGCCCCAGTGCGTACCACCATTCGCCTAGGATCTTGCTGACAGTCCGGTTGTCTTGGTTGGGGTGCCGCTGGTGCACCAGGGCCCGGTGCCGTTTGCTGAAGATCATGAATGCGTTCATAGGCCGCCGGATGTGGTCTTTTTCCCTCTGCCAAAGAAACGAGGAAGGTGCTTATGCAAAGGAGGCCAGAGGCGCAACCACCGTTATTCTTTTCCCAGCAAAAACTCTGAATTTTAGCAAGGGGAGCAAGGGGAGGCAGAGGATTTTCTTGGAACGCTCCATGCACAGCATGTAAAGGAGACAACGGGGAAAGGGAGAGCCATCGCACCTTGTTTGGGCTGCGCCCGTCCTTTTCGGAGGAAGAGTCCCGCTCTTTGGGGAGAGCACTCAACGACTGGGTGCGACGCTTGCCAGGAGGCAGTGGGAGCTGCATCTCGGAAGGTACGACAGACAAGAATCTGCGCAAGTAGACAGGGCGGAAGGATCAGATCTAATTGCAGCAGCCTTCCCCCGGTGCCCTCCCAGAATTCTCCTCCAGTTCCTCCCATGACATCATTTCCTTCTTCCCTCGTTATATGCAGGTAGTCTCCAAACTATTACTGTATTACACTCCTTCAGTTCAGCACCTCCAGTTGTACATTTTCCATCTTTGCTCCACATCAAGACCAGCTGTTCTGTTGCAATCATAGAATCACAGAGTAGTAGAGTTGGACGGGGCCAGAGGGCCATCAGCCCAACCCCCTGCCCAGCTGCATCTTGAATGCCTCCAGTGTGGGAGAGCCCTCCACCTCCCAAGGACTTTGATTCCATTACCATTCTGCTCTAAAGGTGCTTCTTGATGTTCAGCTGGAACTTGGCTTCTTAAAACTTGAGCCCGTTATTCTGTGTCCTGCACTCCTGCCCTTCCGCTTTGTGACAACCCTTCAAGGGCTTGAACGGTCCATCATATCTCCCCTCCATCTTCTCAAGGCTAAACACGCCTGTTCTTTCCATCTCTCCTCATAGGGCTTTGTCCCCAGATCATCCCTGTGGCCTTCCTCTGAATGCTTTTACTGCAGACAAGCGGTTCCAACGCTGCCACAGATTCCCCTGTGCAAGGCATGAATTGCTAGAAAATCTGATAAACAGGAGGAAAGGCGACCGCACAAGCTCCTCGTTGGGGCAAGCATGCAAGTGTCAGTGGCGGGGCACATCTCCTGCGTGGTGAAAAGCCTAGGCTCTATCTCTGGCTTCTCCAGGTGAACAGATCAGGTAACAGTTCATAGTACATTACTGCCTGAAACACTGGAGAATCGCTGCCAGTCAGTGCTGCCAGTACTGGGCTAGACAGACCAACAATCCAATCGTATAGGGCCGCTTCCTATGATCCTCAAGTGCACAGCAACAACAAAATCAGAAGCACTCACGCATCATCATGGTCGCTCTCTGTCTCACTGTCCAGGCGTGGGTGTCCCGAGACGTCATCGTCATGCTGGGATGGACCCCCACCCCCTCCTGGAGTCACCGATGATGGCTGGGGAACTGGAACTGGGCTGTCGGGGTGAGAGGTGTTGGGTCTCCCTGTCTCAGCCCCTGAAGACCCGCCAGGTGGCTCATGTGCCACGGCAGCCGATTCTGGAAGTTCTGAGAAGACAACGGTTAAAGGAAGGATGAATGGCAATGAGCTATGGGGGGGGGGCAAGAGATGCAACCTCTATCGTTGCTGGCGAAGACTCTCATATATTCCCACAGCGCCCGACTCAACTGCCAGTCTCCTAACAAACAATTCCGGTGGGAAACCTGCTGTGATCCCTTCTCCCTGCCCTCCCCTTATCCACTTACCTTTGTTCTGATTGGACGTGGAGGGATGACTGACAGGCTGCTGGCCTTCACTGGGCTGCACGGAGGAATCCGGCTGGCTGGGAGCCAGGAAGGGCACAAGGGAGTGCCATGGGAATACTGCCACAGACCGCGGTTCCACATTTGTCCACACTGGAGCGAGGAGGAGAAAACACAAAGCATGAAAACAGGCCAGTGAGCCGAAGAAGGGGTGCGAGAGTCAGTGCAGCCGGGGAGACTGGAAGTCAGGAGTCCACCATGGAGTCAGTTCCAGTTTCTCTCATCAATACACCTCTCTCCCAGCCCCCCTCCTCCCTCCAACAAACTCATCCTTTTCCTGAGAAACATGCTCTGTTTCTGGCTATAGCGCTCCGTCCCAGCAGTCACAATCTGTGCCATGCCTTATCGGTAATCGCTGCTGTCCCAGGGGAGGGGGCAGGGGGAGATTTTCTCCTCGGTCTGCCAGGAAGCAACCCTGGGTCCTCCGCCCTTCCCAGCTGGAAGCCAGGCAAAGGAATTTTACAGCTGCAGGAGGGGAAGGGGAGGGAGGGGGCGAGGGGCCCAGCTCAGACTCCCACGCTTACTAGGGCAGCCAAGCTGCTTGGCTTCATCCCAGCCAGAGGGCTTGGGAGCATCTTCAGGAGCTCAGGCTGCACAGAGCAAAGAAAGCCAAACAATAGTCCAGGCTGCCTGGCATGGTCCTTCTCAAGGGGCTGCAGGGCCTCCCAGCGACAAAGAGGTGCCCCCGGCTGCAGAACCTGTTTGCAAGCCATTCACTGCTAAAACCAAAAATATTATGGCCTTCCTGTCATTTCCTGCTGCCCCCATATCAGGCTAAGCAATACTTCCTTTTTGGGGTGTCCAGGAAAAGGCCAGTACAGAGAAATGAGACAGACACACAGCTTGACTCACACACGTTTTGCAACACCTGTACCCCACAAACCGCAATTCATCTACACTGCTCAGCTTTCAGCAAGCCAAATGCTGACACAAGATGGTCAGCCCTACAGCTTGTCAACCTCAAAAAACTTAACACAGCGACATGTGTGAATAAAGCAGAGGCTCCCCCCATCTCAATTGGCCACAAGCATAAAGGGCTTTCAGAAATCAACAACCAAGCAACCAACAACACACTACAGGCCATATAAATCTCAATAAGCCATATAAATTTCAGCATGGACTCCATTTAAGTCCCTCATCCCATCACAGATGACAAACACAACTAAAATATAAGCAGCTCATCCCAAAAACAGCTTCCAGATCAGAGAGGTATGGAAAAGATTCCAAAGTGGGACCTAAAGTTATAGTACAACTTAAGATACCTTACAGGATCCTTCATCTTTACAAAGTAGCCGCCCAGGAATACTAGTTTCTTACATAGTTCTACAAGTATAATAGATGCCCAGAAACCAATTCATGACTTCTCTGGGCAGGGACCACCATACAGAAACAGTACAAAGGCTTTGCAGACCAACAGTCCCAGATTTAATCCTTGCATCTCCAGTCAAAAGAGTCAGGTAACAGGTGATGGGAAATACCTCTGCTGGAGGTCCTGAAAAGCTGCTACAAATCAGGGTAAGCATTACTGAGCCAGTTGGAAAAATAGCCTGACCTCATATAAGTCAGATTCTGAGGTTCCTACATTGTTCATCATTCCAAAAGAGAAGATTGTGAATGCCTCTTTTATTGTATTTGGAGTTTAACTCCGATATATGCTTTGGGGATTGGGGGTTATAAGTCATCTCCAAATATTTTCATTAAAGGGTGTTACAACTGCATCACATGTAAGAGGGTTCCCTTGCTTTTTTCCCAGGAAGTAACAAGGCCTATTGCCACTGGACGCTGGCGATATGCTCCTTTCCCATCATTCCTCTTCCACCCCTCTCCGTTCCTGATGGATCATCCACATCCCCCACCCCACACTTGCATGTAAAGTTAACTCAATTATTAAAAGCACTGAGTGCGCCGTGGTTGGGCTCTGCCGGGAAGCGCTGGCTCAGTGGCTTCCTGTCCTCCGGCTGGTGACCACATCCCTATGTGGGAGGGGGAAGGATTTGAGGAGGAGGATGGGAAGGAAGGGGACAGGAGAAGCAAGGGCACGGCACTAAATTAGAGACCCCTTCCCTGTTCGATGCAGTTAAGCAGCAAGAATCTTAAAACATCAAAACTGGAGTCCACAGGCGGCACCCCAGCACTTACCCCAAGGAAAAGTTAGACTCAGCTTCTGAGATGGACGGTACCTCCGCGAGGAAAAGCTGGAAGACGCATACCTGCACTTTGTGTGTCACATGCGACAAGGAGCTAGTCTGAAGTCACACAACAAGCTGAACACAGGACTCGGGAGTTCTGCCATCTGCCCTACCCTGACAAGCAACGGTCTCGTCGCCATTCAACATGCCGAAGGACAGAGAAAAAGCCAGTGCAACTCCTTGCCTGGGTTCCATACCCCACTTTTCCAATTATCTATGTGGCCATGAATCTATCATGACCTCTCAGCCTCAGTTTCTCTACTATAAAGGTGGGAAACAAAGTGACCACATCATGGAGTCATTGTGAATGCAAAACACAGCAAATATATCCATTTACAAAGTAAAAATACTATGTACTTTTAAAACGAGGACACCTTTGTGCTGGCTTTCTTCAGCCACCTCTTGGATCTATAGAGGATGTCAACAAAGAGCTGGGGATGTTTATATTTCCTACATCTAGTATATGTCATATTTTGTATAAGGTCCCTTGATAACTATTTCTTCTCTCTTCATTTCTTTCTCTTTTTTCCCCTTTATCTATAAAAAAACCTATAAATTAAGAAAAACAAAGGGTCGGGGATAATGTTCACAGGGAGGAGCTTCTAACCAAATGAGCTATCCAGGTACATTCTCAGTCAGGGCTGTCCCTTGACGACTGACACTGCTACTGTGTCTTTAAACGCATCCTGGCACACCAACATTTAGGAACTGTTCCATCATTTAGCACTCTTCCATTTGGGGAAAAGCTTCACCTACTAAGTTTCCATGCAGGACAGAGCACCAGGGACCAGCAAAAACACCTCATGGTCAACCTTTTTTCTCATCTTGAGACATTGAAGCTTGCAGGTGGCCTTGAGACCCATTTCATAACACAGCCAACCAGCCTCCTGAACCTAAAACAAGGACCAGCAGACCTCTTCATAAGAGTGAATATTCCAAAAATACAGCCACATACCGTCCAACACCCATCCTTTAGAACTTAAGCTCTGGTAGTTAGCGAAATATTAATCAGCAGGCACCCTCAACCCAGAAGAGGTTAAAGGTCAACCAACGGCAGCATCAGGTCACCCACACCCACCAACATACCCTCTTTCAAGCAAGATCAAGAGTGGGATACACAACACTATCGCGCTGTGCCTCGCACGTCTCCATACGCACGTGTAACATCTTTCAGAATTACTATCATCACAATCCACAATCCACTGACCGAACATGCCCAGCCCTCTGTGTGGCAGAGGGGGCAGTGCTGCCGGGGGTCTTTCCGTGGAGAACATCCCAAGGCGTGACAAGCCGTAAGGTCAGGTGCGCAGGTCTCTCAGCAGCCCTGCCTGGACAGCATTCTGCCCCTTCTCCTCCTCCCTCCCCCAGGGATGGGAGGGAGGTGTGGGGAGGGCCTCTGAGCAGGCCCTGTGACGTCTGCCGCTTTGGTGTGAGTGTTCTGTGGGTCAGCAAGCCGGTGCTCCTCTGGGGCAGGGGAACGCCTGAGCCGATCCCATGCGGGACGAAGGCCAGCTGGATGTCAACAGTCTGGAGGGCCCTCTGCGGCCGCCAGCGCCACATGCAAGGACGGCGGCAGGGGCAGCACCCGTCCCTTATGACCTGTTCTGCTCCTCTTTACAGACACAGCATCTCTCAGAGTCACCCAGACAGCCAGCATGGGGTAAGTTAGAAAATATCTTAGGATGGGGGATGGAGAGAGAGGAGGTAGGTGTGCGATTATACGCGCGTGTGAGAGAGAGAGATGGGGAGAGGAGGGGGGGCCATAATTTAGCAGCCCAGTTCACCCTGCCAGAGCGTAGAGGGGTGTGCACAAGTGGTGCGAGGGAGGAGGACGGACGGACGGACGGGTGGACGGAGGCGCGGGGTGCAGGCGTGCTTCCTGAGGTAGGTGTGTGCGAGTGAGAGAGACTGTCCAGCGCCCCCTCCTCCTGCTGTTAGTAAAGGGGAGGGGGCAGGGCAGGTAGGTACGTAGGTAGGGAGAGGAGCAAGGGATGGAAGGCGGAGCAGCCTATGCTGCCCTCTCCCCCATCGGCGAAGATAGCCTGGCAGGATTACAGTGTGCGCGCATGGAAAGCGAGGGAAGGGGGGGAGCAGCGGGGGGAGAGGGGGGGAGAGAGAGAAGGAGAAAGAGGTCGCAAGTTGTCCGGCTGCCCGCCGCCCCTTCCCTTCCCTTCCCTTCCTCCTCGCTGGGCTCTCGCTGCTGTCGGCGACAGGCGGGCGGGCGGGCGGTTGCTTGTCGCGGCGCCTCTTGACGGAGGAGCCGCGGAGGGGGGGAGAAGGTTGCCGCGGATGAGGCGGCTGCTGCCGCTGCTCCGCCTGTCGCGCCGTCCCCTCCGGTTGTAACGTTGTAACCAAACACCATTCACTGCCTCCCGCCTTCCTCCGCCTCCTCCTCTTCTTCCTCCTCCTCCTCCTCCCTTTCCCAGCCGCTCTGGGCTACGAACAAGGGCGGCCCCCTCGCCCAAGCCTCCCTCGCTCACCCCCCCGTCCCCCGCCTCACACACGCATTCTCCCTCACAGAGCGCCGTCACGCATGCCCAATTAGCCCGCGCCACGCCATTGGCTGCGGCCGCACCGGGTCATTCACATGCAAATGAGCCCCCCTCACAGTCATACACACCGCGGCCTCCCATTGGCCGTCCCTGGAATGTCAGTCATATGCAAATGAAATACCCGCCAAGAGAGGGGGGGGAACGGATCACGGGGCCACAGGGATTCCCATTGGCTGTGGTTTACTCCAGCCTTCTCCCCCCCCACCCCCGTCTACTCTGCCTCCACCGAGCCAAGGGAGAGGGAGAGACCACGCCCGGGGCGCGGGAGAGACCGGGAGGGGGGAGAGGAGAGAGGAGCAGAAGGGGAGGTGGAGGTGAGAGGAAGAGGAGCCCGGAGGGGGGAGGTGAGGGGCCACCGCCAGGCAGGAGGGGCGCGGAAGCGATGACAGGCGACGTGGGGGCAAGACGAGAGCGTGGCGGGCGCGAAGCGGGCAGGTGGGGGGGGTGGGAGGGATGCAGAGGAAAGGCGGCGAGGAACAGGCCTTGTGCGGGGGAGCGGGACACGGAGGAGACAGATGCGGGGAGCAGAAAGGCGGCGCGGGCAGGTACGCGTGAAGCTGGGGGAAAGGGGAGGCACGCGAAGGCACGAGTGCCGGGGGGGGGGCTGGGGAGGCGGAGTATGGAGGAGCAAGCCAGGAGGAGTAACGAAAGGGCAAGAAAGTGCAAACCGCAAGGCAGGATCGTGCGTGAAGGCAGAGACTACGTGAGGGAGGGGAGGGAGGCAGGCCAAGATGAGAGAGAGATGGAGGAGACACAAAAGGGAGATAGGCAAATGTGCAGGAAGGCAGAGGTGGCGAGCAGGTGGCGTGCAGGCTGAGGCTGAGGCAGAGGGGCGAGCGAGGAGCCGTGGAAGAGCATCTGGGACCAGAGCTTGGGGGTCACTCGCTGGAACAAGCTGGACGCAACTTGTTGATCCAACATTCCTCTCTCCGCTTATACTTCTTTGTGAACCTCCCAGAGCCTGTGGGAAAGGGGCAGTATCTAAAAAGCTAAATAAATAAATAAATGTCTTGACACAATCACCTAGACTCTTGCAAAGAAGCACTTCTGAATCCGGATTGGGGTTGCTCAGTGTTATGCGCACATACTGTAGCCACTCATTTCTGGGCACCGTATCAATTAGGCTAATACAAAAATATGCAGACACCCATGCATTTACTTGCTAAACTGCACAGCCAACTAGCTGTACACGTGCATAAACCCACGTGTGAATTCGCTGCATCCTTCCAGTACACCTAGTCCGAGTGTGCGTATGCAAACCCGGAACGGAACATGCAACCTGATAAAGACATGTTGAGAAGGGTACATTTATCATGTGCTTGCATACATGCATGCCTCTGAATCAAAGTCACTCCTCTCACTCTGACACACACACACACACACACACACACACACACACACACACATGAACTGAAGGCCTTCAACTGGCAGGCAGCCCAGCCAGGCTAGGGATTAAGGGGTTGCAGCACAGAGCATTCCTCGGATAATCTGTCTTCCCTGGGGCAGGGTGGCGGGAAAGAGATCTGTGTGCAGGGGGAGAGAGAGTGAACAGTGAGCGTTCAACTCCAGGCAACTCCCTGCTTCCTTCCCCAAAAAGTGGCCCTCGCCTGGCTCCCTGTGACTCAGTCGCACTCCGTGCGCGCTCAGAGCCCCTTCCCCCGCACAACTGACTCAACGCTCCCCTCTGCTCGCAGCTGGGGGTGGGTGGGATGCAGCCAACCTCCTTCCCCCAGCAGGCAGCCAATAAGCTGTGAGGTGAAGTGAGGAGACACAACAGGAACACCCCCACACAGAGACACGCACTGCACTCCGAATCTGGGCACCAGGCCAGGCCTCGGAGAGGATCCCATTGTTGAGGGAATGGGGCGGGGGGGGGGGGAACGGAAAGGACACAAACACGCCACTCCCAGCACGCACTGCACCACGCCAAGGGCGGGGTGAGATGAGATGACCATAACGTTGTGGGAGGGGAAAACACAACAATCGCACACCAACTGCGCTGCCCACACTCCACTCATAGGCGCCTGCTCCCATGCAGGTAGCTCGTACCGCGCAGGTCTAACCTTCCTCAGGTCATGCACACGCAGCCACAACACAAACAGCTTATCTGCACACCCTGCAGTGTATGGCGACAAACACCACATACGTTAGTTCATTCAACATTTGCCATCCTTCAGGCCCACTGAGAGCAAAAGAAAAGAGAAATGAGGAAGAAACACATCCTTTCCAAACGCAGGAAACTCTCAGAACAAGAGGCACACACAGAAGAAAACAGCAGATGCACTCACAACTCAAACCCAAATGCATTTCTCAGAGAGAATGGAGGAAAGACGTTTTATTTTCACTGTCAAGTTTTACACTTCACATGTGGTTAAGCAGGGACAACCAATTATGCCATCCTTACTGTCTCAGTGAAAAAGCAAGATCTCAGGCTGAGATGGCATCCTGCTGGTTGCATCTATCTATCGATCTGTCTATCTCCCACCTTCGTCCCATTGTGGAACATAAGGCAGCGTGCATTTCCCAGGTGGTCTCCCCTCCAAGATCAGGCCAGCCCTGGACCTGCTTAGCTTCAACATGTGGATGTCTCATGTGCCTTCAGACCTTACTCTGCTCCCTGCATTTCTGAGATTAGATTAATGCAAACAGATGAAATGGATGCCACAAATCACCCTGAGCTGGGGGAAAGGACATCACGTAGTTGACATTGGCTAGAGCCAACAGAAATTACAAGGGATTCAGGTAAACAGTTGAAGTGCGAAAGCCAACAAGTGAAGACCAGCTGTGTGAAAGTCTTATAGCCAAGAGGTGACTTCCCAAAATCTCACCTCCTGCTTCACTTCTCATTTCGAAATCTGGACAACACAAATGGTTGGATACAATGGCCAGCTACAATTTCTCCTCTCATTATTTCAATATTAGGTATTTACATAACTCATCTTACTTCCAAAGAGTTACAGGCAGCCTAACAGCCGGAGCACTCTTCTGAGTTCCATTCTCATGGATACATCCAAACATTAGGTGTTTCAGAGTTATGTCTTGCTTCAGCGCTGTTCACACACACTGTGAGCAGAAATGCATTCTCTCTGACCCTCTATCACATCTGCCAGACTTATACACAACAACAGCATGGACTACTTCCTAGAAATGAAGCCTTCCTCTTCATAGAGGGCATGGAGATCCTAGAAAGATTACTGGCAGAAGCCTACTCTAGTTACATCTCACGAAGTGCAAAAGTAGGGGGCATCCGTGCTTCTCCTCCCTTAATTCCTCTTTTGCCCACACTGTGATGGTCAAAAAATAACTCAGCAAAACCACTTCAGCATAAGTCGGGCTTCATGTGACTGAACGTTTCTTCGTGCAAACAGAAATCCACAGAGCAAAGGAGGTGTCTGGAAAAGGCAAGGCATGGTTCCATACTCAGTGGAACAAATTCACCATGAAGATGATGAAGAAGACATGAAGGAGTATTTAATGATGCCTATAAATTGTCCTTTCCTGTTAAACTGAAGTGGGATGGCCCAGCCAGAGGGTGCCCACCTCAGATGACCACAGCCCGGAGTTGTGTGTGAATGAAGCATCCGTTGAACGAAAATGTTAGTACAAGCTTGGTCTTAGTGACTGTAGGGAAAACAACAGAGTCCTCATACACAACGTGGGCAGCTGCTTGTGCTGCTCCCATCTGTGCCCACCTGGACTTCAACAAAGCAGTTGGCTTTTTATTCTCTGTGGCTCCTGCATGGAAATGTTGCATCTATGGTACATCATGAAATTCAAGGGTCTCAGGTGTTCACCTGGAGACAGTATGGATTGAGTCTGGGAGCTTCTGCATGCGAAGCTTGGGCTCTGCTGGTAAGCTTTGGTCCCTTTTCTAAACAGGCCGCAAGGCTGCAACTTAGCTATGACTCCCTGGCACACGTCTACTCCGTGTCTGACCACACACTTCTGTGGCAAACACTGGTGGCCCCAAGCTGGTAAATTCAGTCTGGAAAATCTGTCTGGCTTCGGTAAAAGTAGGTGACAACTTTTAGCAACAACCCTGTTATTGCAACCAAACAAAAAGGCGTATAGCATCATCAACATCAACGAAAAATCATGCCATAGTAAATTGCATTGTTTTTAAAGGGGCTGCAAGTCTATCTGTTGTTTCAGCCTCATGTGTAAGCACGGCATGCAAGCACACTTTCAGTGCAATGGTGCAGAGTATTAAAGAAAAAGGTGCGGGGCTTCAGGCTGCCACTACGACATTAGAACATTCAGCTTGTGGAATGGGAGGGAACCTAAGGCACGCCTGAGTTGTACCAGAAACTGCAGAACACATGTGCCCCTGCAAGGGATCTGTGCACACTCACAACAAGATGGAGCACACCACAGGAGTGCAAGAGCTGGCGCCGCTGCCGTGCCATCCAAATCAAATACATACTGAACCCCGAGCCGTATGCACTGATGTGCAACCCTCCCCCCGTAAAAAAAATCTGGATCTAGTCCCTCCTGTTGGCGATAAAAATAGAGTCAGGGCTCAAGCGAGCAGCAGGGAGACGGTAGTCTTGGTTACCAGTTGCTGAGACACAGCAAACTGCATTTGTGATGCTGGAGGGAGCCAGAGCTTGGGAACCGAAGCAGCACATGCTTTCACATGTTTGGGTCTTCTCCTTTGCCCTAGCCTTCCCCTTCCCCACATATACCCTGGCCCCCCAAAAACGGCCAAGCATGGATCTGAGCAAGAAAAAATGTGCACACCCCCGACACACAGTCTTTCATCACCTGCTCAACACCCTGTCCGTGTAAGTGGCCAGCAAGTGCAAAGCCTGAACCAGAATTCCTGAAAAGTTTGTCCAGGCAAAAGCCACACACAGTTATATCTACCCCAACAAGTTCCACTGTAGGAGTGGAAGACATTATGCACAGGGGTACCCAATGGTGGATACCAGGGCCCCACATTATGGTTTCGTGGCCATACCAGAATGTTTGTGAAAGCATTCACTAGGCTAGGGGAGAGCAAGGAAATGATAGGTCTTCCAGGTCCCGTTTCTTGCACTACTAATTTACACATTCTCATATAATGATCCTGATGCCTTGCATTCAGATGGAGTAAATCATGCGCAAAGAGGTATCTAGGCTGCTGTCCACCTGGGTGCTCACATGGATACCTACAATGATGCTGACAGATATTCAATTGTTATCTATTTTCCACACTCGGAACTTATTCCCATATCCGCATGCTCAGTTTGCAAAATGTCTTGCAAAACTTGAACCCACGCGCCACCATGACATGCACTTGCCCGCATGTGGAGGCATGGGAATGGCCCTGATGTCTAATAAGAAGTAACCGCTGAAATAATCTGCTGGTCACGGCTTTGTGATAGTTGGTTCAACCCAGATTTTTCAAAGCAAAGGGCTGGAGGATGAAAGAGTTAAGATCTATGAGGGAAATTGAGGGAAGGTCCTGGGAGTGGTCTCTCCAAAACACCCACCCACTGTATGCACGCGTGCCCACTCTGCACATGAACATACGAAGTCCATAGCTTTTCACTATGCAGCAAAATCATGATCTAAAATGGCAATCTTTCCAAATATTTGTGTGGAGGAGAATTTACCTGGCGGGTCTGCACTGGACACAACAAAGCAGGATCGGAAACGAGACAACAGACATTCCTAGGCTAACCCCAAACATACCTCAGTAGTGGCACACAGATGGTAGCACAAAGAAAGAAAACTAAACCACCTCCCTTCCAGCATACAAATGCTTCACACCCTGGAAAATTCACCACAGATGAGTAGCTACTTACAAACCATCGAAATGACCCTGTCATGCTCACAGCCATTCATCTATCAAAGGGCTGCTGGAATCGCCTAAACAGAATTTTGAAAAATAATCTCAAGCTGACCAAAACACGTGCTTAAGAACAAATGGATTCAAGGTCCTGGTTCCATCCTACATTGACACCTTGGCTCCACAGCTTCAGACAGGAGAACCTACTTCCTTCAGTGGCAACTAGTATTTTTATTTTTTTTATGAATTTGCAAATCTACACTGGGTTTGCCCAGATGACCCAAGCAACCTGAATACAGCCTACAATGGAAATATGAACACACACACAGGATACCTAGTCTATTTCTCCTGGGTTCATTGCCTTTTGGGACCACCAGCTTGTCTGGAGGGCTACATTCTGCTTGATCGGCTCGTGTGTTGCACAGGCCTGTTCTCTGACTTTGGAACCAAGTGGCTGTACATGAGAAGCCTAATGGGGGAAACCAAACAGAGCATCCCCTGCTAGTTGGAATTATAACGTGCATGTTTTGTATGCTTCCATTTTCAAAAGGAGCAAGGGGAGCGAGTCCCTCTAGTCCTCTTTTCAGCCATGACCCAGAACAGCAAAACTAAAATCCCAAACTCAACCCTAGGAAAACACGGTAGCCTTGGGCCCTTTCCTCTGTTTCTCTCTCCCAACCTCAGATTCTATACTAGAAGCTATAAAAATGGATTATTAAAAACGTGGGCATGTTCCAGCTCAAGTCAAGCTGGATTTCAATAGGAGGCTTAAGCGTGTCCTTAAATTTCTCACACTGAATTGGCAGAGAGAACTTTGTGGTTAGATGATGTGAATGCAAGAGACAAATTCAGTGAGAAAAAGACTATGGGGGGGCTATTTGCCGCATTAACAGGATGGAACCTCCAGCTGCTAGAGCGGCAGGCCGCAGTAAGGCCTTCCAGCTGCATCTGGCTTGCGGCTGCAGTCAACCGGACGTGAGATCAGAGGGATCTTTGGCCTGATGCAGTAGGGCTGTGAAGAGAACAGTGTTACTACCTTAAGTTTAAGTTGTGCTGCAAGCCTAAAATGGGACATAAATACTTAAACCTCCCCTTTTGGGCGTATATACATCCCAGCCTCGCCTGTACCTGCTATCCCATCTCCTATGCTGGTTGCCCAGGGCTGGAGGTGGCCGGGGGGGGGGGGGGGCGGAATCACAACCCCCAAATCAACAGCACTGGCACTGGCACTGCCTCCCGGGAGTGGCAGCACAGAGCCCCTGCTTCTAACCTTTTGGAGAGACATTCCAGGCTCTGATACAAGCCTTTACCATCCTGAATGTGTTTGCCTTCACAACTGCTCTGCACGGCAGCCCACTTTACAAAAGGAGGAAAATGGATTCACCAGGATTTGCCCAAGATAGCATAGATGCCCAAGACCGGAAAACCTGTTGAAAATCAGGTCTCCCGGCTCTGAACCAAACTCTTCAAACAACTAGGCCGTAATGCAAGTGAGACTCACTCTGTCCACAAAACCGGCTGTGTAACTAAGCCAACAAAGTTACGAGCCTACAAGGAAATTGACTGGCCCATTTTGAGTTGCCAGACGAGGGACAAACACTATGCTGGGCACCGAGAAGGGATCTTCACCACTGGCAGGCGGACTGATTTCTTCATGGAACGAAGAGCAGGGATGGAGCGTTCCATCCTTCGCAAGTACACTCCGTTGCCTCCATTCCCCTCAGGTGACTAGGCAAATGCTTAAATATGTAGCTGCACGGGAGACAGGCTTGGCTTCTTTCAACACAACACAGCCCAAGGAGAAGCCTGATATTACAAAGCCAGAACTGCTCAGAGGACTGGAAACACAGCAGATGCTTGCATCACCACTATTTCCCAGAAAGAAGCAGGCTGCTTGTGCCCTAGGCAGTTGTTTTGTGATACTGAATCAGTATCTTTATTTGGGTTGGGGAGATAAAGGAAATAAGCGCAGACAGGTCAGAAATGTAGCAGAAAGGCAAAACTGAGCCACTCTTACCTGTGCCAGGCCTTCCCATGATGATCTCCTTCTTCGGAGCAGGGTGACTGGTGTACTCGCCGGGGACAATCACAGGCAGGAGGGCGGCTGGAGAGGGGTGAAAGGCGACTGGCTGGAAGGGAGAGGAGACGCTGAAGACGGGAGGGGCCTGCTCGGGGACGGAGACCACGCCGGGCTGGCTGGAAGGCAGAGTCCGGCCCACGTTAATGGGCACCGGCACTTGCAGCTGCGCCTTGCCAGACAGGGGGTGCTCCTTGGAGCCGGCCTTCCCCATCCTGGGGCTGCCCACCCGGCCCTCCAGCGGTTTCTCGGTGAACTTGGAGGGCAGCGGCACGTCTGGATTGCGCACGATGACAGGCGATTCCCTCTGCACGGCCGGCACCCGGCGCACGGTGGGGCTGGGGTCAGAGGTCAGCCCGGCCGGTGGGGGCACCAGCAGGAGCGGGGAGGCCTGCTGGGAGCGCGAGGAGAAGGGCCCAGCTCCCGCGGGGGACACCGCCCGGAAGCCGGCCGGCGTGGATGGGGTAGGCGTGTGGGAGACGGATTCGACTCCGGAGTCAAGGCTGTCGTTCTTGTGGAAGTCGGCTGCCGAGCTCGTGCTGCTGTGGTGGGAGTCCGCTTTCCGCTTGCTGGGGCTCATTGGCACCGTGAAGGTGAGGTTGGTCTGGAAGGTGATGCCCGAGTGGTGGCGTTCCCGGGAGGCGGCGTGGTGCAACATCTCGGGGCTCAGCACGGTGCCCCCGACTCCCTTCGGGGTGCTGGCACTCACATGGCGGCTGCGTGCGGCGGCGGCCCGCTGGATGACCGGCGAGGCGATGGGGCTGAAATTTGCTGGACGGAAGCCAAAGAGCGGCGACGGAGAGGGGGAAGGAGCAGGGGAGAAGGGAGACTGGTTGGACACGGGCGAGAAAGACGGGGTGCCGGAGCGAGAGCTACCCAGGGACACCAGCATGACGGCCGCTTCGCACTCGTCGAACTCGAAGCGCGACAGGTCGGCTGGGGCCATGAGGCGAGGGCGGGAATCGCCCCGAGCGCTGCTGGCCTCGCTGTCCCGCGAGGTGTCGTCCCAGTCGAACTCGGCGCTGCCCTCCCGCAGGCCGCTGGCCCGGCCCTCCGAGAGGCTCTCCATCTCCTTGGTGCGCATGGAGAGGTGGCGTGAGCAGTAGCCCCGCCGCTGGGACTCCTTCATGCAGCCCTCCCGGGAGCAGAGCCGCCTCCACTGCTTCCCATTGAATTTCTTGCGGATGCCATTCGGAGTGCACACCACGTCCCCCTTCTTGTACTTCTGCTGGGCAGCCGTGAGGGGCGTCCGGGAGCGCGAGGAGCCCGGCGTGCTGCATTTCTCCACGGACACGACGCTGCTGCTGCGGCTCCCAGTGGCTTCTGGGCTGAGCAGAGGCGACGGTTGCTCAGGAAGGCGGGGGAAGGCCGGCGACTTGGGCGGCGAGAGGATCTGGGCCGGTACCACGACAGACTTCTCCTCGGCCCGCACGCCGGCGCTGATCTTGGAGACCTCCGCGTCCTCTGGCTGCTTTGGCTCCGGGCACGGCAGGGCCGTGGGTGCCACCTCCTGTTCCGACAGAGGCGGCGGCTTCTCGAGCAGCTTGCCGTCCTCGGGAGGAGCGTCACAGCTCCAGGGAGGGCGCAGGAGGCGCAGGGACGAGCGGGGCACCCAGGCGGAGTCCTTCTGCGCGGCCGCGCCAGGGAGGGGCACGGGGTGGGCGAAGCGCACTTTGTAGGAGCCTGGCTTGGCGCCGAGCTCCACCACGGTGCCTCGGCGGTACGCCGTCTCCGCGGGGTCCAGGCAAGCGCAGACGGGCGTGCCCACGGTCAAGGCGCCCGTTGGGGGCGTGGCGTCCAGGACCACGTCCACAGCCCCCGGGCCGAGCGCCCCTTCGTAGTACTCCGTGACGCGGTCCCCCACAAACTGCACCCCCAAACCCTGTCCTCGGCGGACCTGCTTCACGATGGCGGGCTGAAAGAGCCCCTCGCGCTGGGCCAGGACCCGCTGCGAGCGCAGCTGCCGCAGATCGTACTCGCTGGGGGACGCCCCCCACATCGCCCCCACCCCCTTGTCGTTCTCGTCAGAGGAGTGCTCGCTGGCTGTGTCCGTACTGGAGGAGGGGCAGCGCCGGGATTCCCCTTCGGGGGGCGCTGGGGGGCCCTCGCTGCCATGGGATTCTTCGCCCCCGGGACACTTCCTGCACGGTGTCCGCGACTTAAAAGTGGCTGTCTTGCGGTTCAGTGAGGCTTCTGCCCCACACGGCTCACCCCCTTCGTCCCCCTCACCCTCAGGCAGTTTGTAGGGGTCGTCCTGTGCTCCCGGCAATTCCCGCAGGCCGGGGTCCATCTGTACTTGCATGCGCCGGGCACCCACGAAGGCTTGGCCCTGATCTGCGGCCTCCTCCCCTGCTCCCTCTTTGGCTCTGGGCCCCTCCTCAATGGTGGTCTTGCGCTTCTGAGCTTTGGCCCTGGTGGAAGGTGGGGATCGGCTGCTGCTGCTGCTGCTGCTGCTGCTACTGTTGCTGCTGCTGCTCAGAGAGGAGGAGGAGGAGGAGGCAGCAGCACTGGCAGCCTTCCTCACCTGTTTCATCTTCCCCCCAGGCTGGGCTTGGACTCAGGGAGCTAGAAGACAAAGGCAGAAAGGAGAGTCATGGGCCAAGCTTGGGCTCCTTCTGGCAAACGGGAGCGATGAACCTCAGCCCTGCCCTGACATTTTCCCTCTCCCTTTAGCCGAGATTTCTTTTGTTTTAAGCAGAAGGATGGGGTGTCACAAGGGCATGGGACTGGGACTCAGGGATCTGGGTTCCCTTCCCCGATCAGCCAGGGAGCCCACTCAGGCCCTTCACAGACTCTCAGCCCAACCTACCTCACAGGGCTGTTGTTGTGGGATTAAGAGTGAGAGCAGCAGGAGGAGAGTGATGTAAGCCACTCTGAGTGCTTTGTAGGAAAAAAGCAAGATATATATCCAATAAATAAATAAAGGTCTAGGATCAGCTTTCCATGGGCTACGGGAAGAAGTATCTGTGCACTAGCGAAGAATCGACAAGGGAAAGGTCATTGGAGTATAAATCGCCCATCAGGGCAGTCAGAGTAACACCCGGCCTTGCTGGAACCAACAAAGGGGTCCCTTTCACTCGAACCTAGCCAAGCTGGGAATGCCGGGAGCTGCATTCCCACACAGCCGCAGGTCGTCCAGTTTGGAAACAGGGATTCAGACGACAGGCTCAGAAAGTGGCAAGCAAAGCACCGTGTGTAGCTGAAAGACTGTGCCCCCAGGATTCTAAACATTAGACCCCTGCCTCATATTAATATGGGGAGGGGGAGTCACAGGCCTTTTCCCCTAACCTGAGGCCAGGGGCAGGTATCCCTGATACTGGGTGTTATACTGAAAGCCGAAAGAGCGAGCAGCCAATTGCCTATTTCAACATTAGGTGGCCCAATAAAAGGCATGCCCATACTTGTTTAACCAAACATCTTCTCAAGACTTTGGTCACATGATCCTGTGGGATGGGGCAGACCCTACCGAACCTCTCATCTGCTGCAGTTAACCAGCATTTGGGGGGAGTTACCTCCTTGGGCATGACCGCTCTCTCCCCCGCCCCTCCAGAGTAGGGGAAGGATGAAGAACCAAGGACTGCCGGGATGCCTCCCGAGGAATCCTCCCAAGTTCCCATCTCACGGCTGCCTGAAGATGGGAGGAGGGTGCAAAGGAATGTTGATACGGATCTAACCCATCTGCTAACTTAGCCAAGCAGGGACTGCAGCCAAATTTTCTCCTCTTCCCCCCACCCCACCAGAAAGGGAAGGACAACAAGCTTCCTGGAAAAACAGACCAGAACTAAGCCATCTCAAGGACTGACTCTACAACCGACTTAGTGTTATTACTCTGAATTTCCTGCTCCACTTCCATATGTCAACTTTCTTAGCAGAGATTGCTGCAGGATCTTTGCAGCTGCATCGCTTGCTTTTTATTCCAACCCTCTATCGTTTTCAGCATCTCCCACCTTTCCCTAGATCCCCGTGCCTCGTGTCCAAAATGAACTGCCCTTCGAAGTACTTCCCCCAAAGATGTGAATAGCTGATTATCCAGTGATGCAAGAATGGCACTCTGCATGTACTTAGAGGCATTCTCTCCTATCCATCAGCTGATGTATCCTTGACCTGACCCTGTGTATCCAGAGCATATCCATGCACTCTACCCGATGAGGCCAGGTCCCTTCCCTTCTCGACAGAGCCCTCCTGCCATTCCCCCGCCCCTCCTGCCATAGCAAATGCCTGGGAGGAGTCTTTCTTCAGTCCCTGTCCCTGTTGCACACACACGGATGTGCCAACCTTCCTTGTTCCCCTCCATCTCCACAGCCAATATGATGCTGCCCATAACCGTATTTTCAAAAGGCAGCCCCCTGCACTTGCCATCAGATGACCTTGCTCACCCCAAGTGCTTTCAGAGGCTGCAAAACGGGCCTCTGCTCCCACCAAGTTCTCCCCTCCCCCCCCCAGTTCCCAAAGACCTTCCCATATTATGCAACTCCTGCACTCACCAGCTCAGCCCCCACACACACACACACACCTCCTGTCCCGCCACCCGCACAGTGGCCAGGCCTGCCTGCCAATCCCGCGATCCTATAAAGACTGGCACTGGGTCTCAGCCGGGAACCCTGCCTGCTCTCAGCCTCCTGTAAGAGACCACTGCTCTCTCTTGCCCCGACCCTCTGCACTCCTAAGGGAGATGGGGGAAGTTGATCTTTCTCCTTGATCTCCTTTCCAGAGACAGCAAAGGGGGGGCACTGCACTCTTTGCAGAAGGGACCACCAAAAGTTGTGGCCAGTAAGAAGAAGGCAGGAGAGGTGCTGCTTCCCTCCTGCTGTGCAGCCCTCAGGGGCCCATTTTGTGATAGGACGTTTGGCACCTCCTCGGACATTTGCAGTAAAGTAAAGTTGGTTTACCTACTCCTTCCTCCTTCTCCTTTTAAAGGATATGGTGAAGATGTTACCCTTCGAAGATCCTCCTCTTCCCCGCTCCTTGGGGGGGCACTAGAGTTGGTACCTCCCACCCCCTTACCTGAATGACCCCCCTCTTTCCAGGGAGTTTTGTAATGCCGGAAATCTTTCTCCAGGGAATCTTAGTACAGTCCAGCTCCCCCCACCTATCCTCGATGGTCCAGCCCGAGCCCCTCACGGCCCCTCCGAGCCCCTTTTACTCCAACAGACAAAATGGTGAATGAATCTGGACCAGCTGGAACCGCTGTCCAATCAGCACCCACAACTTAGTGACAGATTTTCATAACAGCCAATAGCTTGTCACCAGAAGCTGCACTTTCCCCACCTCCTGAGACAGGCATTGGGCATCGCCTATCAGCATACAAACGGGGCGGCGAGACTAGTGAAAGAATTCCTGCTCCTCCCTGGAGAGGAGCATATACAGTAGCCTGTAAAAAGGTGCATTAGGGAAGAAGTGGGAGAAGCTCAACATACAGTAACCAATAGGGGCGAAGAGGTGGAGCAAGAACACAGACTTGTTTACCTGCCGCTGGACGAACAGGAAGAGCGAGGCTACTCTGAGCCTCATGGGATATGTAGTCCTTCGGAATCCGCTGTCAGTTTATTAATCTGATCAACCCTTACAGAAAAACTTTAATTCCCATGACGCCTCGCGCCACAGAACTGAGACAGGAAGGGAGACAATACTTTACGGGACTTGTAGTTCTTCTTACTATGCTCTTTCTGCGGATGGTCAAACCATGGAAGGGAAAGACACCAACTCCCATCCTGCCTTGTGGGAATTGCCTTAATGTCTTAAAAATGTTGAGCGCGCAAGGTCTGATGGCCGTCGTAGTCTTGACTTCTACAAAGTGTTATTTCAAAAAACCCAGGAAGTTCTAATGGAAAGATCCACAACTCCCAGAATCCACTGCGACCATTTCTCAGGGCGGTGGGGGATGCCGGATACCTCTTGCCAGCGATAGTCTATAGGATCGACACTCGCCATAGGAAAAGCTGAAGAAGGCGACGGTAAAAGACTAGGGCACCCATCATGCTTTGGGGCAACTGAGCGTTCTAAGAAGGAAAGCTCAACGCACGGAGTCATGGGATTTGTAGTCTATAGAAGCGACCCGCCTTCTGGGAGATCCTCGGGAGTTCGCCGGGAAAGACTACAACTCCCATCAAGCTCCACTAGTTGCTTCTAGTCCATCCCCTCCCCCGCAAAGGGCTGCAAAGTACAACTCCTGAGGTGAGGAGGGGGTGGACTTCGTTCCCATCCCAAGTCTCCTCACCAGAAGGTCTATTTGAATGTAATTTGCATGTCATTAGCATAATCATTAACTCACCCGTGGTCCGTTCTTGGCCTCCTCTCGCCCCGGCCGGGCCCCTCGCGCTTCCCCTCAGCAACAGCGGAGCCGCCGCCGACAGCGCCGCGGCCAATCAGCGTCTTGACCGGGATCCCCTTCCCCACGTGGGGCTGCAGAGGCGGGACCGACAACAGCCAATCTAGGCCTGGGGTGGCCGAGGAATGAGGTCACCATGGTGAGTTTGCATTGGCCGGTGCCGCCAGAGTTCAGAACCAATCAGAAGGCGCTTTCCGCCGGACAGGAACAGGCGAGAAGTGGAGTTGTGTCTTTGGGAACGTGGAGAGGCGACTTCCCGCGCAGACACGCAGTCCGTTCCCCGCACCCACGCTCCGCCCTTGGGCTCTCAGTCGCGAACAGTGCCGCGTCCCGTCTTTTGCACCAGCATCAACTTGCGCAGACAGTGCAATGTAGGTTCGCGCCAGCAGGAGGGTAGGCGATGCAACTTGGCCATGTTACCGTGCCCTTCGCCCCCACCCGCCTTGGCGTTCCTCTCCGAACAGTTACCCGGAGCGTGATGCGGACAAATGAGCCGCGTGTGCAGAGAGATTGCACGTAGGCCTTCGATGTATGTAAGACAATCCCAGCCAATTGGGGTTTGCAGCGTAATTCCTGACAGAACGATGATACACGCCTGTAAATTACCCCACGGACGCCTTGGCTGCGTGGTATTTAACTTGCATAACATGTCTGGGCGTGCGTAACTGCCGATTAGTGGCCTGCGATTGCAGGTAGAATAGGACAGTTAGTCCCGCGTGTGTAAAATTGCTTTCTTTACAGCCTAAAACCCCGCTTGATGTGGGCAAAGCAGTGGTCTTGTTTTTTCCACGTAAATATAACAATGAGTGAAGCCCCATCCACCCTCGCTGACCCAGAATTTAGAAGGGTGTTCCCCAAATGCAGCCATGGCACCCCAAAAGTGCAGAGGGGTGCGGGGATGTCATCTGCACATAGCCGTTTTCGAAAAAGCACTTTCAGATGTTGGGATTGAGGCCTCTCTCCCAGTGCCTATCTCTAAATAGCCAATGGCCTTGTTGCTGGGGAATTATGGGGGCTGTAGTCCAACTGACTGGTGGACCCCAGATTGAGAAAGGCTGTGTAGTTAAAACATGGGTGATGCTTTCTGGTGCCACTTCCTTTCTTTAAAGATACAACGTTTTGGATATGTGCATTCTGCCCTCAGTGCCATGTGTGGTCCTTTGCTCAGGAAGCATCCCAAGCACCCAAAAGCTTGAACATGTACAAACATATTTTGCTCTGTTTCGATTTGCTTTGGCTCCAAACACCCTTTGGAGCAACCAAAAGTTTTATAAGGTGGGGGGAGGAACCAAAAGTTTTATAAGGTTGGAAAGTCTGCAGCTTTTTCAAAGAAGCAGTGAAAAAGAGCACATAGTATCCCCTTTGGTCTGGCATGTTTGTATGACAGTTTAGCCCCACCCACTTCTGGAATCCCCTCCACCACTCAGAGCATCTCCAAAACTGAATTGTATGCTTGGGTTCAAAGAGGCTTCACAGCTCTCCACAATGAACCGTAATTTGTAGCCTTCTCATCACATCCATAACATGCAAACCAGCCAACAGCCTTAAGTTTAAGGAGCTCCCTGCTCTGGATTGAAATGAACCACTTTTGGGGAAACGGTAAAGAGCATACCTGCACTGCAAGTGTATCAGCCATGGCATCCCACAAAGGATCTTAAGAATTGGAGATCAGCAAGGACAAGGCTAATCCAGTCTGAGATCCTGCACCACCATCTCCCTGTTCACAACTACAAACCTGTTCACAAGTGCTGGTGTTTGCCCTTTCACTGCAATCCATTGGGCTTGCAAGCAGATGAATTTGAGCGTCGATTCTCATTTGGCTGAAAAGTCACCCTCAGCTGACTGCAAAGCCACATTTATTTATTATTTATTTACTTTCCGATTTCTATCCTGCCTTTTTCCTACAAAGGGCTCAAGGCAGCTTACATCTCCTCCTCCATCTTATCCCCACAACAACAACCCTGTGAGGTAGGTTGGGCTGAGAGTCTGTGACTGGCCCAAAGCCACCCACTTGGCTCCATGGCTGAACAGGGACTAGAACCCAGGTCATCTGAGTCCCAGTCCCACGCTCTTAACCACTATACCACACTGGCTCTCTAGGAGCTTCCGCAGCCTAAACAACCTAATCTTCATAGCAACCTGGTTTGAACACCTTGGTACGGCCGTGGTGGAAGACGTCTTGATTGCCCTGGGCAGAATGCATTCACACAGCAGAATGCCCCCATTCTGGAAGTCAGTATTTAACTAGCTGTTCTTCTATTGAAGGGTTGGGCTATGCTTTTCTAGAAGAACTGACTGTTTGGGAGATGATAACATCTCAGTGCAGAAAGACATCGGATGTCGCTTTATGCTGAGTGAGATCAGAGTTCCATTCATCTCAGTATTGTCTACACTGGAGTAGGAAATCAGTGAATGGTGTTTAATGCAGCTAGTATTGAAATGTTTCAGGAGCGTAGTGAGCTGGGTTTTCTTGCTACGTATGGTACCCCAGCTCCAAAAGTCCAGTGATCTGTCTGGTGATGTGTGGAATGCATCACATGAAAACATCCGTAAAAACATGCAAGAGAAGGTGAGAGAAACAACATGACTTCAGCACAGCTTCTTCACAGCTGACAAAAGTCAGATCTGAACATTTTTATGTAGTAATTGGTTTACTAATACAATTCCAACCCGTCCTTCTAGTAAACAACAAACACATGCTGGCTTATAAGAAATAAATCTTATAAACAGGTGCTAGTCAACATGGCATAAAATAATATCAACAGATTCAGCTTGCAGAGATGATGCACAGTACACCTCCTGATTGATCCATGTGGAGAGTTAGTAACTTTGCGAGCAGAAGGAATTAATCCAGGCAGCCAAAAAGAGGCGGCTTCGGCATCAATGCACCACACCTGAACTGATGCTGACCTTGATAGTTTCCTGGGAAATCTGATTGGGAAGGTTGATTCCATGCCAGGGTTGGCCAGCAACATTCTGGGGAAATGCCCATGCAGGGCCATGGCATAGGCCTTACTCCCTCACCCCGATGCATCCAAACATAAAAAGTCTACTTGCCTGAGGCCTACCTGCCCCAACATAGCACCCTCCAGATGTTTTGGTCGACCACTTTCCTAATTTCCAGCCAAAATGGTGATTATGAGTACAGAGTACTGGTTAGACCAGGCACCAGAGGCCTGGAATCTTGTTGCTCGAAAACTCACTCACTGACTTTGGATCAGTCTTTGGTTCTCAGGTTAATGTACTCACAGGCTTCTTGTGAGGATCAAACGGAAGGAGGAAGGCTTTGTAACTTGCCTTGATGCTTGCAAGATGAAAAAATGGGATATAAATACGAGAATATATTAAACAAATGTTAAACACACATCTAGAGGGCCATGGTTGACTTCCAGAGCATTTCAGGGGTGAGCGGAAATAGCTGCTTCCTAGAACTGCTGGTACCACAATATAAATTTCCTGGGATTTTCTTTGAGCCTCACAAGGTTAGTAGGCATCAGAAAGCATGTTGCTTGCAGCTCGTGATACTGCCATCACACCTCGGCCCTCATTTACTGATTTATTAGATTTCTATCTTGCATTTTCCCAATGAACTCAAAATGGCTTACATCATTCGTGTCATTTTGCTTTCAGTCTTATTGCCACAACAACCCTTTGAGGTAGGCTGGGCTGATAGTGACTGGCTTCCAGTATGAGGATGCTGAATGTCCTAACACTGGGTATTTAAATAAAAATATAATAATCCAGAGATACTCCAACCTATCCCCCCACTCGAGCACCAAATGGTGCTGGAACCCAGGGTGGGGAACGGGTTCAGCACTTGGGTTTGTTGCTGTAAGATTTGGGGGAACCTAAACAAGGAAGCAGTGCAACAGGCAAGTGCAGAGTTTTCTTAGGTTGCACCCTGATCTTGGATACTCCGTGCAAGGTGGGGTCTTTGCTTCTCTTGGAGCCCTTTCAAACACCCAACCCTACGATTCCTTGCCGTCAGTCCCACGGCCCCCGCAAGCACCGTTCCCAAAGGAACAGTTGTGACATGCCGAATATAACCTCTCTCATAGAAGTTAGTCCCCATAATACCACTTAGGGTAATAAAACAATGTTCTGCTGGAAAAGAATGTGCCTGAACATGTGAAAAGTATATTTTCCCTTCTCTTTGCATAATTATAGTCTGACTTCCATGTAACGATCTGTGGTTAGGGACTGAACTTCAAGATAGGTGAGAGTTCCTGCATTAACAAACTAAACATTATGTGTTGCTCCAGAATATTGGAGCCTGGAATCTTTTTCCACCTAGCTGATGGTGATACTTGGTAGTGAAGCATTCTGTTGGGAATATTGCAGGGATTCTAGTAAACAAGGGGAAAGAAATTGCGAGTTATTTGGCGGCTTTGAGAAATACAAGGCAGGTAAAGCAAGATGCCTTTCTAGTAGTGTTAGAATATACAAGCTTCTGACTTGCACAGACCTTTTAATTGAGCAGAACACACCTAATTCTCAACTATGTAACAAGCCAAGTGCATTACCAAAGCAAATATTTGTCACCTCAAAGACAGACCTGATCACAGCTTGTTTTTTTCCATTTCATAAACTGTTGTAATGACCCCACAAGCCCTGGTCTCTAGGACTGAATTCCATTCGGTATGATAAAAAGATTCTTGTGAAGCTCAAAAGCACGTGTATTTCCACATGCACAAAACTGGCCCAAGTTACATGAGGGAAAGGGTACTCTGCACACGCTCAGAGAGAAAGAGTCCTGATGCTGAAAATAAGAGCAGGGAGAGTCCCTAAACCATAATGGCCTTCGAGTCAAATCGAGTGTTTCTTTCAAGGGACACTGTGGAAAGACTGTACATGTGAAGTCTGGATTATTTATCTATTTGTTTAATTTAATTTAGGACCCAACTCACCCCAAACAGCACTTCTGGCTGGAGGGACGGCCAGGAGCTGTAGGATATTTTTCTATCTAAACGTGTGTAGGGGTGGCAAGACAAGGGATTTCAAGCATCCTTCCCAAGTTCTGTATGTCAACATTAGAAGCCGATGCCCTTTAAATGAAGGGGACCTCTCTCATTTTCTTAAAAAAAATAGAAGGAATTCACCATGATACTTTAGTGGAGTTATTCATAGTACTGCATGTATATCCCACCCTTTTCTCTGCAAGGTACCCAGGCAGGCTCCCATCCTCCTTGCTTCTCTCCATTTTACCCTCACAGCAAGCAGGACAGGCTGATCCTGAAGTTGCCCATGTTGCTTCAAGGCTGATGGAAAGTAAAACCTGAGTCCCAGCCCCAGGAATTATCTTTCGCCAAAGTGCCCTAGAAGCGTAAATAATAATAAAGGGGTACATGAAGTGTGCCTCTGAGCAGGCACAGAAGGTATTTAGTCTAACCACTACTAAACTCCGCAGTTGAATTCCTCCTCGGAGGTGCAGAGACACCAACCTGTTAACTCGGGGATGTAGTGTTGTTTTTATTTTGCATTGTAGTTAAGGACACTTCCATACCTGTTCCTTCTGGGATTGATTTTTGCCAGCCCTCAAGGGCCTCTTCTCTGCGTTTCTTTGTTCTGGGCATGCCTTCGGACTGTGTGAGATCCCAGCAGCAAGGACTCACAGAGAGACACGACGGACAGCCTCCTTTTGAGGACGCGTCCCTGTTTGGCTCTTCGTCTCAGGAGTGACTGAACCACTGCCAACGTCGGGAAGGGGCACCTTCCCAATGAATGAGGGGCTGCTTAACACAGCAGGCAGCAGCGGCAGCCACGGAGCGTCATCCAGAGACGCGGCGAAAGGCCTCTTCGCCCAGCCAGCTTGCCTTCCCGGGTGGACTGCGTGATCGCAGCCGGCGGCCGCCGCAGAGCCGCGCCACGTGGGGAAGCGCGACCCGTGGCCAGCGAGAGCGGCTCGCCGTGCCCCGCGGCGGCCCGGTGAGTTTGCAACGGCCAGCAGGGGGCGCTGCAGAGCAAGGGCGCCGGCCCGGCGCGCGTCCGCGCCCGCGCTCGGGCCGAGGGAAGGGGAAGGCGGCGGCGGCGGCGGCGGCGCGGCGGGGCGGCCTGGAGCCGTGTGTGGTTGTGCGTGCGTGCGTGCGAATGGCCGTGCGGGCCCGTGCTTGCGTCTCCCGCGCCTCTCGCCCCGGGCAGGGCAGGGCAGGGCAGGGCAAGAGGGCGATGCCAGCTGGCAGGCACCTCGGGGCGGGGAGGCGGCGGCGGCGGCGGCGGCGGCGGCGGCAGGAACAGCAGCAAAGACTTCACAGCAGCTGTTTTTAGTGCCTGCTGCTAATTCAGCCGCAGGAACAAACTTTTCCTTTTGCCTGCCGCTGCTATTTCGGCAATGGGGCAGTCACAAGGCGCCCGGCCTTCCCTGCTAAGTTTAATCCTCCTTTACTCCTTCTTTTCCTCCTTCTCTTCTTCCTAAGTCGACCCCGCCCTGAAGCTAAATATATACTCGCTTCTCTCGCTCTCCCAGGCTCCGGACCCTTCCCTTCGGCCGGCTCCCTGAGTTGACTTCTGGAGCTCGCCGAAAGTAGCGGGGACGAGATTTCCGATCTATGGGGTCGCCCTGAAAAAGCGAGCCCTCCTTTGCTCACGACCCCTGTCTCTTTGCTCTGTAAGTGCCTTTATTCTCTCTTTTCTCTCCCCACAACCGCCTCTCCCTCCCCTCCGTGCCTGGAGTGTGTATGTATGTGTCAGAATATTTCGCATATCCGACAACACCGCATGCCCCCGTTCTTGGCTTTTTTCCCTTTAGTGGCACTTAGTTGGGAGTAGTTGGAAAGGTAGGGAACGGCGGGCCTGGGAACAGGTAGAAATCTCTCCGGCTTGGTGTGCTTCTTGCGGGGAGCTGTGCGCCTGCTCCCCGTTCCCGAAGTGGCGTGAAATCTAAGGACGTTTCAGTAAACGATGCTAAGAGAGGATTAAAAGGAAAAGCCTGGAATCTTGTAAAAACTGCAGCTTGAAACTGGAAGGGTGACATTAAAATTGCATTCTAATCGGTGTCACTTTTTCATGTGTTTTGTTTTTTCCTTTTTCACATAGGGTCCTGAAAAGTATATATAAACCTCTTCCTGTCTCAATCCCTCTTTGGGCCATAGGAGGATGTAGGACAGAAAATGTAAGGGAGCCATTTTAAACCTGGGTATAGGTTGCCGGCTAATAGTAGTTTTACAGTGTGCTTAGCAAACCGGTTTTAGTCTAAACTAAACCTCTTAAGTAGTAACCCTGGGGGGGAAAGCGGGTGTGGGGGTGAATAATGCTTATATAGCTGCCCTTTTAAAGGTGAGAGCCTGGAATCCTGGCCCCTGCTTAATGTGGCTGAATGGGAGCGAGGTTTATTTAGCTAGGCACTATGGCTGGACCACACACCCACATTAGCCTTCCGACAAGCATTAAGGTAGGATGGATTGAGTAATGATAACTTAACAGAGGGCCACTCTGCCTGAGCCCTGTTAGATGGAATCCACTAACCTCAATGAGATTCCCTTCCGACAACATACAGAGTCTCTGTCCCCAGTTTGTTGGTCTGCCTCAGTTTCCCCAACCAAACTAGCAGGGCATTATTGCTATGTTAGGACCTTGGGACTCGTGAGCATCTGGGGGAACGTTAGGGTGTGTGCAGTGATATTTCCTAAACATCTGAAAAGGTGCTGAAAGACAGACTATGACAGTCCTGATGGTTTGTGTGTTAAAAAGAGACACTGGAGTGGATATGTGGGAAAAGCGGAAGTATCGTGAGAGTGATTGTAAGCTCCTTGGTGCGGAGAACTGACGTGGTGTGCCCTACACCACACTGGCCAAGTGACCAAACGGGAAGCCGGTGTGGTGTAGCATTTAGCGTATTGGGCAAGGACTCAGGAGATCTGGACTCTAAACTGGAAGACTTTGGGCCATTTGCTGACCCAGCCTGACCTACTTCACAGGGTTATTGTGTGGATAAAATAAAATGGGGGAAGACTGTACGTTGCTTTGGGTTCCTTGCAAGAGGGAAAAATTAGGCTATAAATGTAATCCTCACAATGGTAATAACTGTACTGATGGATTTTTGGGCCGTGGGAGGAGATCTTAATCTTTACTATCGTTCAGTTCCAAACCCTGAGAATCCATTCTGGAATATCTCAAGAGTGCTTCTGAGCATAAGTGGTTTGCTTTGCTCTGAAAATGAAGTTACCATGGGCAACCCAAACACATCTGGGATTAGGGGGCAAGGCTACTGGGTCAGGGGGGCAGTCTTAAAGCTCGGATTGACATACCTCTCTTTAAAAATTAACCTCTGGCAACCAGGACCTACGATTGTGCAAGCTTTCCCTCTCCCCGCTTCTTTTTCCCTCCCTGCAGTGGGATATAGTTCAGCTCCATTATTTCCCATAGAGTTTAAACAAAAAGGATGCGGTTTGTGCTGCGAAACTTGGACTGGGGGACCGAGGTAATAGAGGGATCCGGTGCCTGGGTTTGCCAACCTATTTGTCAGTCTGGCAGAGGGACAGCCAATAAGTTGGAGAGGAAGGGGTGTAAATTAGGAAGCCCGGCTTAAGGGGGGCGGGGGTGCTGGCCTTCAGTCCTGTAATACTCCAGCCCAGCCACAAACTTCCCACCCGATAATTATAGAGAGAATAATGCTGCATTATTTATAACGCTGACTATTTATAACCAGGGCCCAGAAAATGTGGCACCAGACCTGCGCCGCCGCCGCCGCCGCCGCCGCCGGGCTTGTGACCCGCTCCACCCACCCTTCGCACAGGCCCAAGGACAGTGCTGGGCGAAAAACGTGAGGGACCGGGCCAGAACTGGGGCTGCAGAGGGGATCCCTGTGCCCGGCACTCATGCTCTGAGCGGAGGATTTGTGCTGGGGGCGGAGGTGGAGCTGGGAGTCGCTAGGGGCTTCCGACCTCCCCCTCCCATCTCCGGTCCTGGTGCAGCCTCCCCCTTCCCCACCCCTTTTCATTCCATTCCCCCCGAGCTGTCACTTTTCATGCCTGGGGAGATTGTTCCCATATTTTGGCCTGGTTCCCCCAGTAGCCTGGTCGCCAGGGGTCAGCGGCAGGGGTCAGGACCGGAAAATTCCCACATGTCTCTTTAAACAGGTGCCAAATCTCAAGCTTAGGTTAACCCTTTGCATCCTGGGGCATAGTGGGAGCATTCCTCCTTCCACTAGCCTTTCTCTGGATCCGCACGCTCTGTGAATCCTGCTAGCAGAGGTACCGTTTCATTTTCTTTGTCTGTATTAAACTGCAAGCACACTTGACTCCTGCAGCCCAAATTATTTACTTACATTTATTGGCCATATGCCGCTTAGTATTGTACTCTTGCTAAATGGTTCATCCTAAAATGCAGATAGATGAAGACGATAAAATGAAAATAATGAAAAAATTAGAGCAAAGAGAACAGAGCTGTCTCATGAGCTGTTATAGGTGAGGAAAACTCTTGAGCAGATACATTTTCAAGAGGCATTTGAAGCTTCCCACAGTTTGTGCCTTTCAAACCACCGATGGGAGATTATTCCAGGGTGGGGGTGCCGCTACCAAGAAGGCCTGGCTACCCCATGGCAGTGTGTAAACATTGGACCTCCCGATACAGCCTTCTTGGAAGCTCTCTGAAATTGTCAAGGTGTGTGAATAAGGGGAGGCAGGCCACTACTCTGTGTATCCAGGTCCTAAGTGAGGTGGGTTTTGCCTGTCAGTGACAGAACCTTCAGCACGGCTTGGTGGCTGCTTTTTAGAGTGTATACGGATAGAAATTTCCCATCATCTGATGGACTCTTCCCCTTTCGATCATTTGATTACGCTATTTCCCCTGGACACACCGCTTTGGGAAATGAAGGAAATGGAATGAGTCCTCAGCCGAGCCTCCCTCCCTCACTCCCTGCTTGGAAATTGTGTCAGGCCTTCTACAGATCGCCTGCTCTGCATGTCACAATGAGATCCAGGCAGTGTGTTGTCTGCCAGTAATACTTCTCAGCTGTTGATGTTTTCCTCTTTCTAATAATAATACTTAGCATTTGTGTAGCATTTCAGAGTGCCGTGCATGCATTCACTCAGTCATTACAACAGCCTTGTAAGGTTGGCCATGATCACTTCTTTAGAAACTTTACTCATCCCTATATTGTAGATTAGGGCATGCTGAGAAATAATGGCTGGCCTAGTGAATTGGGATTTAAGCCAGGGATGTCGGGATTCCATGCCGACCTCTTTAATCTAGTCCAGTGTGAAGCAGAAGAGGGTCCAAGACCGTCCTCCCGAGGTGGGCAGAGGGAACAAGGCTCTGGGTGGGATTGCAGTGCTGAGCCGTCCAGATCGGCCGTCACCAAGCAAAGGAGCAGCCTGCAGGTTTAATGTGTTGGGCAAACGCCTCTTGCGACAGGAATAAATACGGGACATGGCAGCTGTGTCCTGAGCTCCCAGATGTGGAAAACATGTAAAAGATGCTTATTGTATGTAATTATCAGACGGCAGAGGCTGCTGCTGCTGCTGCTGTTTATTAAATGAGGATGCTAAGACAGAAGCAGTTGGTTTGGTGTTTTACTGTGCGACCCCCTTGGCACTAGATTAGAAAGAGTCAGTGAGAAAACATAACTCAGAAGGGGTTCAAAGCCCCCTTCCTTGACACATAATCCATGTGCATCTTTAGTGGAACTTCATCTTTTTCTCCGCTCTGGAGCAGGAACCTGGCAGATAGCTCTTCTCATAATATAGAAATGTGTTCCAGGCCACTAAAGGTTCTTAAACGAGTGGGCTTTTTGTTGGGCTTGTGGTGGGGAGGTATCCTCTTCAGACCTGAAACATAACCTGGATTTTTTCTGGTAAAAGGTTCCCCCTTTCTGTGCCCGCATTGTAACCCTCTGTTCTGTTTGCATAGGCGTAGCCTCCGCACCTGTGGAATGTACTGCAGATTTCGGTCTCCAACCAGCAAACGGGATGGCGCGGCGGACTGGGGACAAGGTGTGGTAAGACGCTTGGCTCTCCTCTCATGCCTGTCCAGAAGGCCCCGTTTCCTCTGGTCTGAGCATTCACAGCTCAACTGCCTCTGGGACAGGCTGCCTCTGGTGTTACTAACACCATCATGAATAAAATTAGGAATAATTTGGGCCTGCCTCTGGGCACAAAGGCCTCCCTCGCTTCCACCCATGGTTACGAATCTTCTGATTTCAGTTCCATCCCTAGGGAGTGGCCAGGCCTGAGTTTGACCAGGTCAGGAGGTCCAAGGTTTGGGAGTGGGGGGTGAAGATACACACCTAGACGGAGCACCTCCAAAAGTCAAAAGATCCCCTTCCCCATTCTGAGCTTTCCTCCTTCAGGAGTAAACAGTGGAGGAATAGCTCTCCCGGTTAAAGAGGGGAGAGGGCTGCATCCTTGCCTCAGAGATGGAGTGTTGCATCAGAATACATGTGTGTGTGGTATATATATATATATATAGGTATATATATGCATGCGTGTACACGTGCAAGGCAGACCCAGTGCTGAACTGAAGTCACTTGTGTCTAAATGAGGCAATCGAAAACAAACACCTGTATAATTAGTCCCTTGAGCACTGGCATGTAGCCCAGAGACTTAGAGAAGGCAGAGGGGTCCCTGTGGGGATGGGTTGTGTGAGACACTCCTGTCTGTGTACACACAGTATAGGCACAAGCTTAGTGTACCAATAAAGGCGTTCTATTTTGTTCTGGGAGAACAGAGTTCAAATCCCACCGTTGCCATGGCAGGTCCCGGGGTGCCCGTTGGCTGCTTAAAGGCTGCCTGCACACAGGATAACAAGTTGGGAATCTGTAGAATCTGGGAATGCCATGAATGAGCTTTGTGCTGACACATTCACTCCAACTTGGCCCGTCCTTCTGCATCCAGCAAAAGAAATGAACCTGGCTTGCTTAGCTGGTAGGTTGAACCAATGTTTTTGCTTTGTTGTTTCCAAACAAGCCAGGATCTGTAAGCCAGGAATAAACCCTGAATTAGAATCATGGCTTATACATGGAGCAACAAGTCAGGATGCCAGGTGTCACCTGCAGTATGTTCACAGTAAGCCAGTATTCATCAGAATCTTGGCTTACTGTTCTTTGCAAATGCAGCCATGTTTTTCATACATAACTAACTCATGGAATTCACTGCTACCAAGTTGTGTCAATGGCTGCTAGTGTAGAGGGCTTTTAAAAAAAAACACTCAGATTCCGTGGGTGAGTATCTATGTGAGTAATTGCCAATGAAAATTGCATGGGATGGAAGTTGCTTTTGTGCTATGGGTGTGAGGCTCCTGGCCAGTGTTGGAAAAAGGATGCTGAGATATTTTTTGATGGGTTTTAGGTTCAAGATAGCTGTATACATAAATGCAATAGTATTGTATGTATCAGTAATGTGGACTAGAATAACTAGAGGCCCGTTTGTTTGTATATATGTATGTATGTTTGGAGGGAGGCCTTCTTGGTGGTAGCCCGCAAGGATCGAATGCTCTCCCCAACAAGGCCTGTCTGGTGCTAATATAGTTCTCTTTTTGGTGTCAGACCAAGACATTCCTTTTCTTTAAGGCATTTAGCAACCTATGGTGTGGTTTTAATCAGGTCATGAATTCTTCTTGTTAGCAGTTGTTTAGAAATGGTGTTGGAGGTTCATGTGCATCTGTGTTGTCTCTTTATACATTTGTATGTATATTTTATAATGTATTTTAAGACTCTAATTTTTATTAACTGCCCAGAGAACTTCAGTGATCAAGTAGCATAAAAATGGAATGCGATACAGGGGCCACTGTGCTGTATATGCAGCACATGTATTGTACACTAAACATGCATTTCAGCATCCAGAAAAATCTTGGTTAGTGTGGATGCGTAATACAATGTGTTTAGTATAGATCGGGGTGAGGAGGAGGAGCTGGGACAAGCATAAAAGTTAGTTTTAAAAAGCCACTATAGAACAGTGGATAAAAATGGAAGATTACAATAAATCCCCCAAAAGATGCTTTAGCCCAGCAGTTGTGATACCCTGCTTCAGCCATGAGTTGACCATGTTGCATGTCTTGCTACAAGAAAGTAAAGCAGAAAGGAGCACCGAAAAGAAGAAAAGCAGACCATATGGTCCAGCATCCTCTTTTATGCTCAGACTATGGTTTCACTCTTGTACACACGTTCCTGAGAGCAAGCCCAACTGAATTGAGTGGAATTTATTTACGAGGAGACGTGCATAAGGTTGTGGGTTACCCTCAAATTAATTGGGGTGCTGCCTTTAAGAAAAGCACTTTACAGGAATATTTTGAAGACATTTCCTGTAAAAAAAAGGAAAATGGGACAAATCTGTACAAGAAGATGGAGGAGGAGCATGATGTAAGCTGCCTTGAGCCCTTTGTAGGAAAAAGGCAGGATATAAACCAAGAAATAAATAAATAAACCTGGTTCTCGCATAACAGCAAGCCACATTGGGTGAATTTGGATGAATTTCCCAATGAAGATTTCCATCTTGTATTTTAATAATTCAAGCCACGACGTGGGTGCACTGAACCTGCAGTTATATCCCAACTTGGCCAGTGTGGGTTGTTGGGATGGATCTGAAGGCACTCAGGAGCCATGGCCTCTTTTAGGGTTGTGGTTGACCTGCTTACCGTCCCAACAACCCACCCAAACCAGGTTTGCACATAAAGATAAGCTGCAGCTTGTCCTTGCCAAGTTTTGAATTTTCAAAATGGCAGCTGGCCCAACAGTAAGAAGCCCCGTGGGGGAAAACTCCCAAGGTGGCTTCTTATTAAATGGGAACCAGTTCAAAGAGATGCAAACCTTGCTTATAATAATACTGCAGTAAATAACTATTTAGTTATAAATTACCATGGCTCAGTGATCAGATTTGCATCAGAATTCAAGAAATACATGAAAAGGTTTCTGAGATAAACTTGTTTTGAATTGTTTTGATTTAAATCAATCTACATGGATGGGAACTCATCAAGAAGCTGGAAGATTTAAGTGGCATAGTCTGATGATAGTTTTTCTGCTTTTATATTTTTTATATACATACATAAAGGTGCATCTATCCACAGTGTTGAATACATGGGGGATTTTTGAAAATACAACTTTCTAGCAGTTTTCTATAGGCTTGAACAAAATCAGACCAAATAACTATCCATTTGAAGGTGATTTCTGTATGCCACCTATTTAAATGATGAAAATGTTACAACATTGTTGATCCATTGCATTAGAGGAGTTGTGTATTCAGCCTTCCGGTGTTGCAGAATCAGTCTTTTAGCTGTCAAGAAGGCATGGATCCAAAGTGAATTAAAAGAGAGGGAGAGCACAATCTGGCCATGTCTGCCATAAAGAAATTTCCTTACCACAATTTAGATCTGTTGTTGTTGTTAGCCGCAAAGTTGTGCCCAACCCATCGCAACCCCATGGACAACATTCATAAAGTCAATTTAGCAGTTGAAAATAGATTGAAGGGTAATTGAATTGGATACAGATAGGAAAGAGTGAAATTCAGTACAGGAATTTTTGTTAGAGCAAGCTGCTAAGCCCAAAGCAAGATCCAGAAAAACCAAATCCAGCTTCTTTACTTAGAAGTTGAGTCCTGTTCAGTAATAATCTTTGTGGAAGGGAGCCCCCTCCAAATGTATGAAGCCACACATTGATTTTCTGAAAGTATTTCCCAAGTACAGATCAGGAAACCCATGTATAACAGAAATAGTCCAAGCTACAGTATGCATCTCAAGTGTATTTACCTTAACCCACAAACTCAACTTAAAGATGCCTCTCTATCTTATTCCCAATAAATTTAATTAATCATTCTATTCAAATTAAGTTTAATATTTGAGATCGATACTCTGCAAATAGGTATTCCAAGATGAGTTCTTTGAGCACCATTGAAATTGTCAAACTACTAATACACAAGGAGAGATATATTCAGTATCCGTTTGGATTGGAAACAATTAATTGAATAACCGGACAGATTACCAAACATATGAATCAGGCAGAAACAATGAAGGTTCAAAAATACCCAATGAAAGGTCATTCCATAAAAAATACAATTTTAAATTTGAAAGATTATGCACAAATCTAGGAATGCCACTTTTCTGTCTCACAGCACAAGTCAAGGATTCCAGACGTAAATAAAATATCAAAGAACAAAGTGGATATCCCAAGCTGTTTTTTTTCACATGGGACTAAAAGCTGCCCCCCATTAGTCTGGTGACAAAACCCAAGAGAAAACTATTTTGTGTCAGACTAAACAGTGCAGAATTTTAAGTGTGACTATCCCATTGGCTAACAAAAACATCAGCATTTTCTCTGTAAACATCCTAATTCCATCTGGGATGATCAGTTCTCAAACTATGGCTCACTCGCTCACACAAATGCATTTCTGTGCATGCAACTTGTTTAAATAAATAAAAAAATGTGACTTAAAACGGCAGCTAAAATAAATATTGGAGGCCTTGGCCTGCAATTGTCAGGCAGGTTAAGAACCTGCTAGATTGCACTCTTAATCCCATCCGCCGAACCTCTTGTTTAAACAGAGTGATACGCACATACTTTAGGCACACGGAGACATGTGGCATCTCTCTCCCTTTCATACTGAACTGGAGTGATTGAGTCACGACAGAACTGGAGCCAAAATGGAGCCTCTGGGAATCAAGAGGGAGGTATTTGCCTCTGCAGGTGAGCTCTGCGGTATGCAGAAATGCAATCAATCAATATTTCCAAAAGGGGCATCTCCGTGCAAAACTGTCCGAGGAGAACTAAACATGCTTGGTGTTTTCTCGGAGCTACGGAATGCCGAGTTTCGGTTGGAAGGGAATAGGAAGCTGGGGAATGGGGAGAGTGGATTGGCCCATGTGAGCCTGTCATGTCTGGGGCCGGTGACACAGTTCAGGCTGGAACACAGAGCCAAGATCGGGGCCCCACAGTCCAGGGGCCTCTCGGGAGCACCCAGGGAGCCGAAGCACAAGCCCGTCAACTTTCTCCATCTGTTAAAAGCGGGCCGCCAGCCAGTCCTGTCAATTAGTCCAGGACTCATAATCTTATTTTTACCTTCAAAACATCTCACCCTTTAAAAAAACCCGTGCATTTACCTGCAAAGTCAGTTTTAACTCCATTGCCACCATGATCTGATTAGCTTTAAAATGCAAAAAAGCTTCACATGCTCCAAGTTACTAGGGTTGGTCTGCAGGGATTTAATTAATGACTCCAGTGTATCAAATGTAGAACAGTCGTGAAGCAGGAATGTTGGGATGCAGGGTGAATGAGAGCCGACCGGACAGGGTGCACCTGCGTGCATATTTAAGCACAAGGTCCTGCGACTCCCAGCAAGACCCGGTCAGCATGTTGTTCTTATCCAAGCATGTGCAGAGCTGTGTGCTGCATTGTATGTTTGCTCTATAGCAGTATAACGTGTGGCGGTCAAAAGCCCCTCACCCCGTGAGACCAAGATGATTTGATGTTGTCCGTAATGCGTATATTCTGCTTAATATAATCAAAGTTTAAGCGGCTTGTTAAATCCATTGTCTGAAATTACCACACTGCATCCTGCCACAGCATTGCACTTTAGAGGCTGGCAATGTTGATGATCGACAGAGCTCTGGCTGTGGGTGCAGAGCAGTCTGTGGCGTGAATTGGAGGCTCCGGCAGAGGTCTGTCCAGCCTGGCCCTGCTTCCAGCCGCAATTAGGCTGGCATCCCCAGAAACTCACAAGCCAGTCGCAAGAGTGATGGCCGAGCCTACTGGTTTTCCCCTGGGGGCGTACCCACGACAGCCATAGGAAATGCAGGGCTGTGTCTGGGCAGAGCCAGCCCCACAGCTGAGCGTGGCCCACCCAAGTTGAATGCAGCCCACTGGCTGTGTAGGGCAGCCCACGAAGGATTAGCTATGCTCTGTGTGTGTGTGTGTGTGTGTGTGGTTTTTTTTTTTTTTTCCTTTACTGCCTGCCAAGATCTGGCGCACTTAGCCGACTGCAGTGCCTGGCTGATGGACTCCGTGTGCCTTGGCGGTGACAAGTTGGACAGAATACTGCACTGCTCGGGTTCTCGACGGCGTCCAAATCCCAATAATCTAGATCACAATGATACTGTCAACAAAAGCATTGCAAGAATGAATGCTGATGTATATAACTGCAGGATGCTGGTTGAAATCTGTTTCTGTACATCGACGTGGTCACATCCATGCCTCTGGACAGACGCATGGCCGAGGAGGCTGCCTGCGACTAGCTGCCTTCAGAGCTGTGGGCGACCTCCTCGGCCATGTGGCTGAGGAGCTGGGCAGGAGGGGGTCTGGCACCCCTCCTGCTGGAGGGATCCTGTGGGCAGCTGGCTTGCCAACGTGCGTACAGAATGCTGGACTGGCTGGACCTTCGGTCTGATCTGGCAGGCCTTTTCTGATGTTTAGGTCTTATATACGCAGAATCTTAGGAAACAGTCTTTTCCAGCCTGCTTCAAATGGACTACACCTTTCCGTTCTTCTTACGGTGAAAACAAATCCTTGTATGTATAGGCCTGTTCAGCAAACGTGGGTCCATCCCATAGGTGCAACTCACAGAATAATCACTGCCTACCTTGCAAGACTGTTGTGAGGGTGAAAATTGGCTGGGCTCTGTGCGCGCTACTCTGAACCAACTTTGATGAAATGTATAGTAAAACTAATAATGGTGTAAACAGACATCCCAAGCTTGGGAGAAAGAAGCATACCAACAACAACAACGTACCCCACCGAAAATAGCTGACATGGTTAAGTCAACAGCAGAAATGGAAAAGATAACATATTTTTTGAGCCAGCTCTTGTTTTTTGGAGCAAGCCCTGTATGAAACTGGGAAAAATGTTTCAAATCTCAAGGCACCTGGATGAGCAAGTGCTGCGGATTTCTCCAGGCCTAAGACAGTACTGAGGTTTAAAAGATATCTTTGAAACAAAGCTGTGGATCACAGCTTCTGCAGAATGAGAGAGGCCTGTAGTCATATAAAGTACATTAAACTGTACATGTTAAATATTCCTTTTTAAATTTTGGACTTTCAAGGAACCCTTGCAACTTGTTGACTTTGTGGTTAGGAATCCCTGCAGATGTTTGCCATGGAAAATTCAGTGAGCTACAAAAGATTCTGGGGGTGTATCCCAGGTAAAGAAGAAAGGCACCGTGTACTACGAAAATCCACTCGAGCCCTACAGCATCTTGGGTGTTCCCATGCGGATGTATGTTGTTGAAGGATGGGCAAGCAACCCGTCTTTCAATGAAGTCTTTCCTCTTGGATAAATCTAGGCGTTTGGCTGAATTCGGCTTAAAACCAATCGGACTGGGATATAAAAGGTAGCAGATGAAAAATTGAGCTTTTCATGGCATGTGTAATTTAGTTCTGGGATTCACTGCTACAAGATGGGGAGATGGCCCTGGACTTAGATTACTTTATTTTCTTTATTTAAAAAATGGTATACCGTTCACTCAGCCGTGCTGGTTCTCTGAATGGTTTACACACAATCAAATGCAGCCAAATCCACTTTGAAAGTGGATTAGGCAAATTGGTGGTGGATAACTCTTCAGACTGGCTACTAGCCGTGATGGCTCTGCCCTGCCTCCAGGTTTAGGGTCAGTGTATGCCCCTCAAAGCCGTTTTTTTTTTCAGAGGCAACGGCAGGGCTAGGTGTTTGTGTATTTTGTGATCTTCCTCCTCTTTGCTTTATCCTTATAACGCCCCGTGAGGTAGATCAGGCAGAGAGTCTGTGACTGGCCCAAATTCACCCTAAGAGCTTCATGGCCAGGTGAGGCTTAAGTCCAAGTCTCCCCAGTCCAACATCGCCCTGGCTTTTCTATACCTGAGCTTCCCAGGAGCATTTGGCAAGATGCTGAACTAGTTTGGCCTTCCCCAACCCTGTGTGCCTCAACTGTTTTGGATTTCTGCTTCATCAGCTCCAGCCAGGATGACCAACCCGTGATCGTGAAACGCTGGGAGATGGTAGTCCAACAGCAGTATTTAAATGGAGCCGTGAGTGTCGTTTTAGTCAATCACTTGCAGGTTAAGACAACATAAATACGGACTAATCTATGTACCTGGAGCATTTAGGATCTTCCCCAGTGTCCCTTTTTTCTTTTCGGTGGGGTTCATGTGCACCTTCATTTCTCCAAATCATTCATGCCAGCTTTGCAGACCCAACTTATTCTGATTGATTATTACATTTTTTCACTGCCCATCAGCTCAGAGTCTCCCTGGGTGGGTTACAAATCAAAAATACCATATAAAACACACGTTTTATATAAAAAGCACGTATGATAAAAACAAATCGATCCAATTAATAAATACCATCATGCAGTAAAGCAGCATACGTCTGAGAGAGGGGCAGCGATTGGCGGTGAACCCCCTTGTTTTACCTGGCTGGAAAGCAATCCTGCCTGTTGGTATTCCGGGACTTCCCAGCCAGTGCCTTTCCCCCAGCCCTGCTCTGTGTCTCTTCCCATCTGAGCTTGTCTGCGTGAAGGATGGATGGAATCTTCCGCGCTTCCCGGCGTGTCTGGACAGGGATCCCTCCCTGCTTACATTCCTGCAGATCGGCGGCTGTTCTGTTGCTGCCCCAGGAGCAAAACTGCAGCTGCTCCCTCCTGGATCCTCATTCTACTCACCTGTAGCTGAACCCTCTCCCGGAGCATTGCTGGCGCTCTGGTGTTCCACCAGGTCCCCCCCTCAGTCTCAGAAGAGCCCTAACCAGTAAGATCGTGAATACTCCTGCTTTGCAGATGGAAGGAAGACAGAGTGTGACATCCAGAACTTCAGCCATTCAGGACTGAGCCAGGAATGGAAAGACGTTGTTCAGTTCCCCACCCAGGTTAAAGTTAACCCTGATTCTTCCCATGGTTTTAATTAGGCCTTTCCACAATCTGATCCCCTCCACATTTTGTGGACTTCAGTTTCCATCAGCCACAGGCAGCATGGCTTATGGTCAGGAACCTTGGGGTTGTAGTGCAAAGCATCTGGAAGTACACCAGCTTGGGAAAGGGTGTCTTAATACATACTTATGTCTTGTATAGCTTGAGGATTTTTTAATGAGCCTAGGCAGGGCCTATGAACGTGAAGGTGTTAAGGTGTTCAGATGAAGCATTTGAAATGATATTTATGCCTGCGTCCCACTTTTCTTTCAGGGCATTCGTGTACCCTCAGTTCACCTGCCATGTTGCAGCCAACCTGGCAGGTACAACCTGTTCTGGGAAACAAGAGCCGGGGTGGCGAACATGTCGGGCTGAGGATCCAGGAGGTCTCGGTCCTAGTCCCAGCTTGGCCCTGAAGCTCTTTGCATGGCCCTGAGCCAGTCACTCACTCTCAGCCTAGCCTGCCTGAGCTACGTCGCAGGGCTGTTGTGAAGATAAAACGGAGCGTTGGCACTGCTGTGGGTTCCTTGCCAGGGGAAAAAAGGCAGGATGTATATTCTGGGGAATAATAATAATGGCACCACTACACTGGAGAAGTAGTATTGCATCTAGTGAATTCCCTCTGAAGTGAGTCGCCTTTGGCCATTTCTGAACCAACCCTGCTTTGGTCCTCTCCCTCTAAGCTCCCACTGGGCTTGAGACATGCTTAGCTTTAACAAATATAATAGCATCATGTGCCTTGAGACCATTGTCTGGACACTCTTCCCCACCCTCCCATCTTATCTGCATCCTTTCCTGGTTCCTCCAGGCTATTCACAGAATGTTTTTAGTTCTTTCCTCTTCCCCTAATTCACTCTTGCTTTGTTTTTGATCCTGTGCCTGTCTGTTTGTTTTGCTCTAAATACACCCCTGGGTACCTGTAATAAGCCTTTTCCTTCAAGGCCTTCACCCTACTCTTCTCTCATGGAATGGCTGCAGTTTGCCTGCTTTATGCTTCTGCTTTACAGATATGGATTCTTTGTTCATGGCGGACTGGGATGTTGGAAGCCCATTTTGAGGGGCTCCCTGGCCATGTGGTTCATTGGATGGAGTCCTGGGGAGTTTGCATTCTGCCAGGCTAATCCAACGCCCAACTCTGGAACTTGCTACAGGAGGAAGCAGAGTTGTTCTGAATTCTACAGTGTTGCCTTGCAAGGGTAGAAATACACTTTGTGTGCAAAATTCAACAACCAAAGGTTCTTAGCTGTCATTTTTGAAATAAAGCAGATGTCTGGCCTTCAGGAAGGTCAAGTGAGTTCGAAAGTGTGTGGGTGAAATTTCAGGCGTTCGGTGAAGGTCAGCATGAGCAGTTGTGGTTGCTGATGCTTCGTGGCTCTCACAGCTGTTTTCCATGGTTGGCAGAAGTAGTGCAGAATTCATTTTGTGTTCCTCATTCCCCCAAAGCCATTGAGGGAAGTTGTATACCAGGAAGCATTTATAGGGTCTCAAGGGCAGGTTAAGTCTTCTCAGTGGTGGCACCACAATTTCAGAATGGTTTTTACGTAGTGCCATCTTTATATAGACTTCACCTCCCCCAGCTTCTCCATTTATTGATCTGGACACATTAGACTATCCTCCTGAAATTACCCCCCTTTCTCCTGCTCCTTAAATTGGGAATTACCTTGTAGAAAATCCTCCCTAACTTTTCTTTCAAATATCTCCTCATACCCTGCACAGGAATGTAGAGAACTCCCATACACATAGTCAGATTGTCCATCGGTTTAATTCAGTATTAAACTAACTGCTCTCCAGGGCTTCCAACAGGGTTCTTTCCCAGTGCTACCTGAAAAAATGGAGACTAAACCTGGGCCCTTTTTTATGCAAAACACATTCAACTACCACGGTCCACCCATTTCCCTTTTGCTCCTTCCATAGTCCTCATCTCCTTCTAAACATAAGTGAACTGAAATAAGTCATATTTGTACACTCCTCTACATCTTTTCCCCTCCCTCTAGCTCTGCACTGAATTTTGGACTGCAAGCTCCTTGGGACAGGGACCTGATGCTCTGTAAAGTGTGGGTGGCATTGTAGTTTAAGAAAAATAGAACCAGAGGTTATATTACCCAGTTAAAACTTTGATAATCTCTTCCTCATTTAATTTTCAATTGATATTTCTGGTATAACAGAGGCAGAATGTTTTAGTCTTTATGGTTTTCGTGTCAGAGTTTAATATCTGTTTTTATTTTAAGAGGTTTTTAAGCAAAAGAAAGGGTATTCAGTAATTGTATAATCAAGGGTGCAGTGCCTTATACACTTTAAAAAGCACTTTTAAATACTCAGAACTTTCTGGGATCAGGCTAAAAGTTGGCTTAGGCTGAGAGAGGGAACCCTCTAGCCCACTGACCTAACGCAGCTCACAGAGGTTCCCCATCTAGTTCTCCGAGCATTCCTGGATTCCTCCAAGGGGCAGTAATTGGGCCACTCAGCCCCACTCCAGAGAGGAATCCAGTGGGAAGAACCAGTGGCTCATGGCCCACATTCTGCATTAGGGTTGAATGTGGATTGTTATTGTTGAAATGTGGATTATCATGTTGATTTCAGTGCAGCCAAGGCAACAAACCATAACAACCCACAGTTCACAACCCAACGAACAACCCTGGGTTCTCTTCCTGGGTGGTTTGTAGTTAACAAGCCATGGCTAGGTTGAGACAATGCAGTAACCTTTGCTGTTGTTGCCTTCAGAAAATGCCGTTCAGAGGTATACTCTCTCCTGCCTTGGAGGCTTGACTGCAGTATGTGCTGAGGGTCACATTCAGGGAAGAGAGGTCTACTCCCTCTTTGAAATCATGTAAGCCCTTGCTGCCGATGTGTCTTGTGGCAGTGAGTTCCACAAGTTAATTAGGATGGCATAATACAATTGTGGAAAATATATGTGCATTTGCGTAAGTTTTCCAGACAGTATGTGGGTTACAAAATCCACTTTTAATTGCTGCAGTATTGAATTGTCTGTGAAATCTGCTTGACTGTTTTTTTTAAACTCCAAGGGTGTACGTAGCCCGTGCCTAAGTCTCCTGCGTATTCTGTGGGCATCCTTTCTCCGCCCCCAACTCGTCTCATCTGCGAGCCATTTCGCCAGCGCTGCGGCTTCCCCCGCCCGCTCTCCTCGTGTCCCCCGCGCCGTCCCTGCTCTCTGTGTGGCCCCTTTAACCGCCCCTCCCGTCCCGGCTTCTGTGGGCGGAGCCGAGAGCGGCAGGGGCGGAGGGGCGGGCTCAACGTGTCCATGGCGACGCGGCGGTGACGTGCGACAGGGGGCGTGGGCGTCCCGGCTCCATATGAGGCAGAGGGGGGGAAAGTGAGGGGGGCCAGAGCCCGAGACCGACCCGGCGGCTGGAGGCTGCGGCGCGACGAGCCATGAAGACCCCGGCGGACGCAGGTGGGGACCGCTGGAGGGTCCCGACGAGGGGCGGGGGGATCCGGAGATGAGTGGGGGGCCGGACGCGGACTGCGACCACGGCACGTGGGCTGGAAAGTTGCAGGGGATGCGGGCAACTTCGCTTCCCCACCGGCACGGGGCTTGCTCGCGTGGGGCGAGTTTGGCTCCCGGGGAGCGGGGGCTGCCCGGCGGAATGAAAGCGGGGCGGGAGGTTCCGGGCAGAGCGCGGAGCGACCGATCCTCCCCTGCGGGCCCACGGGCAGGCGAAGGACGAGGGGCAAATCTGTAGGGGCTCGGGAAGGCGCGGGAGCGGCCGCTAGTGGTTCCCAGTGCGGGGAAGATCCGCAGCGGGCTCCGGCTCCCGGAGCTGAAGTCTTGCTCGTGGGTGAAACTGTAATGGAGGTTCCTGCAGGGAAGGGGTGGGGAATGGTGTGCGGGCAAGTTCTCCCTCCTCGCTGCGCTTTCTCGAGTCCATCTCTGGCAGCGAATGGAAGCCGCTCAACTCTTACGCTTTGCCCGTAAAATGGGGGCGGCGGGGGGGGGGCGGGATGCAGCCCCCTGCCTTCCCTCGGCTTCGCTGGAGTTTGCCCAGCAGGAGCGGCGGCTGCGGAACCTGTTGCATATCCCTGCCCGGAGTTGTCTTTCCCTTCGTCTTGCATGCGGGCGCCTGTCTGCCTGGTCTTAGGACGGAGGCGCCGCGCTTTGAAGCCCGGAGTGTTTGTGTAGGGGAGAAGCTAAGTTAAGGGGATGGCTTTTCGAAGTGGGGGGGCTGCATCAGGAGGGTCCGCCCTGAATCCTACAAAGGAATGGGGGCTTTCCTTCCCCCGCAGCCCCCATCCCCGCTCCGTCCGTTTGTTTGTTCTGCAGTGGGTGCTGTTGGCAGATTGAGGGGGCAGGCGAATGAATGGGGGCTGACGGAGGCTTGTGTGGGCCCTGATTTGTGGCGTGCCTGTGTGTGGTAACTGTGGGGAAGGCCTTGGACCGGGTGCCTGCTCCTTTTCTCGCGCACGGAACACCCCCGGGGAATGGGATAAATCTTTCCTGAAAACAGACCCGCTGTCGGGTGTTCAGATTCGGCTCGCGGGATCCCAGATTTGGCGGGGGGGGGGGGGAGTTAGAAAGGCGTTGCAGGGTTACTAGGCGCCACGTTGCTGCTGCCGCACGCAACAAGGATAGGCATTCCTGGAGAAGTGTGTGGGGGCTCTCTTTGGGGGAAGGGCGCGACCGCCCCCCCCCCGTGGAACTGTGCAAACGGGACACCTTACTTTCCACTCCTGTTTTATTGGATTTTAATCTTGCAAGCTTTGAAGAGCAGAGTGATAACACCAAGCACAAATAAGATGTGTGTGCGTTTTGGTTTTTTTTTTACTTCCCCTAGTTACGGGGGGATACGTTCTCTCTCCCCCCCCCCCCAGCATCTTGTTTGCGAGTGGGTGGAAACGGTGGATCGTGCTGCATCTGCGCGCGTGCTTTAGGGCCCGGGGGGAGTAATGGAGAGAAAAGTTGCAAAGCGTTCCGAACTGGAAATTCGGCGTTCGAAAAGGGAACTTTTGTTTCCGACAAACAACGTGGTGTTAAGGTGGCCCTGGCGGGTGCGGGCGGTGGAAACGCTGGGGGTGGCTGCCATCCGTCGTGTCTTGGCGGGGGAAGTCTCGTCTCTTCCCCCAACGATCTGCGACCTCTTGGAGATACGGAGGCATGTGGAGTTAGCCAGGAATTTTAAAACTTGGGCGGCGGGGAGCAAACGAGCGCCACGCTGCTTTTTTCTACCTTGGTTAGTTAATGCTACCTTAAATCTAGCTCCAATCTTGCCTTGAAGGGTTGTTGGGAGGGATGGAGGTTAATCTCCAACCTTAAACTCTGGACTTTAACCCCCTTTAAAAGGAAGAGGGGTGTCTTTGCAGAAGAATTCTTTCCTCTCCTCCGCCCCCTCCTCGAAATCAAAGACATACTAGATGCAAATCCTGCCTTAGCTCAGTTTAGTAGACTGAGAGAAAGGGGGAGTAACTGAGCTGTCTTTCATTGGGGAGGGCTTTACTTACGTGTGTAGTGGGGGGGCTGGCTCACTTTTCCTAAGCTGGACTCGGGAGGGGGGGGGCAGTGTATGAAATGGCTTCTGAGTAGCTTCTTGGGGAGGGGGGGTGTTCTGGGTCCTGGTGGACTTTACTCCTAAAAAGGGGGAGCGGGCAAGGAAGGGACAAAGCTGAGTTTGCATTAGAAGGTGGAGAGAGGGCTTACTTTGAAGATGACTCGGCAAGGCAATCTGGAGTTAGGGGGCTAGGCTGTGGTTTCTTTTCAAATACATATTTTGCAAAGGCTCTGGGGAGGGGTAGTTCCTTGCCTTGCCTCGAACACCCCCTTCTCCCTCCCCCCTCCCTCCCTCCCTCCCTCCCTGGTTTTGTTCAGAGCTTCCACACCATCCCCCTGGCGCCACCCTCCCCCCTCCTTCCGAGCCCGATTGTCTGTCTCCTGGAATCTTGTGTCTTTTTTTTTTTTTTAAGTGCTTCTTGCTTCTGTTCAGACTTGTCTTTCCTCTCACACCTCCTCTTTGCCCTGATCGAGGCCATGGCAAACTCCCCCCTTCCCTTAAACTCTGGGAAAGTTCTTTTCTTTGGGCGTCTGTGTGTGTGTGTTTTAACCAAAACCTAGACTCCTGGGCCTCACCCAAACCGCTAACAAAACTTTGCAGCGCGAGCGAGCCCCCGGTGCTGGAATCTCCCCCTGCACACCCAGGGTGCTCCTGCAGATCCCAGCAACTAGCCTTCATCTTTTTCCTGGAGGCTGAAACCCATTTTCTTCTTGCAAATGTCTGGTTTTTCAGCCGTAGCTCCTGCGTGGGGGGTGGAGGGAGGGGAAAGAGTAAACAGGCCCGTTCTTCTTTTGCTCCCCCCTCACTACCAAACTGCAGGCAAACAGTCTCTGATGTGGCTTGCAGAGCACGAGTGCCCCCTTCTCCCTCACCCCACTTGCTTGCTAAAAGTGGAGAATGGTGTGCTTGTGCATGCGGCTTTAAGAAGCTGTTGGCATTGGGGAGTGATGTAATATTAAGGGGGTTTTTTTCTGAAGCTGGGATTGAATTCCAGCCCTTTTAGCTTCTGGCTCCGGGGATTAGTCACAGGGGTGGTGTGGTTTGGAGTGTGTAAAGGGGGGGCGATTTAAAGAGATACCAACTTAATTTCAGTTTTCTTTTATCCCCCACCTTTTTCTCTATCTTCCAGGAAATCCCTCAGCAAACAAACATAGAGCACCTTCTCCAAAATAGACCATAGTTCCTTGAAGGAGGGGGAGGGGAAGGGCTTTCAGAGATAGCCTGGAGTTAGTAAACCAGACAAAAGGAGGTAAAGTGTTAAGATGGAGTTCCCTTTGAGCTGAGCTTTGAAATTAGAAAAAAATACTAAACTCTGGCAAGTAGGACCACTTTTAGCCCCCAGACATACACGCACTCCCTCCCTCCCCCCACTCCTCTCTTAGGAAGCAGTGGAAAATGCAAAGGGGGGCATGGGGGGCCGGGCTTGGCTGGAGGAACCTCCTGCAAAAAGTTGGAAGCCAGAGCTGGGTTGCAAACACTCCATGCATTGTACGCGTACTCGGCCTCTCACCAAGCAAGGCCCCTTATTACTCCCAGACCCTCAGCTGGGGCATGCGGTGAGGGTGGGAGGTGATTCCTCCCCACCTAGCATGGAACCCAAGCTGCTGGGCCCCCTCCCGTGGTGGAGGTGTGTGATGGGTAGTCTTCAGTCTTGTCAGGAAGGCTCTGGCAATGCATTGGGGGGGTGGGGGGTGGAGGAAAGCAGCGTTGGGCTGGCGAGGCATCTGTGGCCCATAAAAGACTGGTGTGGAGGCTGGATCACACACATGCTCCTGATGGGGCCTGGAAGAGGATATGGCTTGGGGCGCGTGGGTGGTACAGACCTGTCATGATTTGTGTGGTAGGGACTGTCGGTGTCTGGTCTTCCCCTCCCTCTCCACCCTTTGGCGCTGGGCTGCTGCTGGTTCATGCCAAACTGGGGGCAGCGCCAGCCAACAGACGGTGGTTTTTCTGCCTCCCTCTCTGGGCTGGCACACAAGCTGCCTGAGTCGGTGGAGACAGGGTGGCAGCGGTCCTGGGGGGGGGGGGGCGCTCGAAGTTCTTGTTGAACTCTGCTGCTGCCTCCTTGGATGAAGGGGTGTGATTCTTGTGGCGGCAGGAGGAATCCTGCACCAGAGACTTTGCGTGCCCCTTGAAGTCATGGTGGCACAGTGGGTTTTAGATGATAAGGCCGGTGGATTGCGAAGTTCCTAGTTTGCGTTGTCGAGAACTTTTCCAGCCAAAAAGGGGCTGAGATAGTGTGTGTACGTAATTTTTTCATGGAGGGGGGTGAGCTGCATCAGACCCTTTCCCGGAAGATTAAATCGCTGCAGCCAGATCAGTGTGGAGAAGCCGAGATGAGTGGGTGGACGGATAAGAGGATCTTTTCTTTGAGGAGTGGGGCAGTGAAGTGCCATCTTTCCTTTCTCTTCTCCTCCACCCAGTTTCCCCGGCTTGCCTGGACAGAAATGTGTCTGAGGTCTTCATAGGAGGGTGTTACTTGGCGACAATCTAAACATTGGGAGATGGAACAGGTGAGGGGGGAATTCCAAGAGCTCGCCCTCTCACAAGCTCATTCTCTTCCCTGTTCTGTAGCAATAACCCCTTGGGGCAGTGGGTTTGCCCTCCTCAGTCCCTACATTTTGTTAGGAATAGAACGGGTTTGTACCTTTCACTGAATGCTTGCAATATTCCCACCCGCTTCATGTTCCAAGATAAGCCCTACCAACTTGAGGTCTCATCCGCTTTCTTACACAGTTGCCCTGTACAGAGGGGCTGATGGACAACCCTAATTTTCTCCTCACCTCTGAACTGTAAGCTACCTATGGAGTCTGAAGTGCAAAGGTGAGGTGAGGGCCTTGCACGGGTATTTCTTTGGCAGATCTATTCTGCGGAGAGACTTTTAAGCAGCGCCTAGTGTTTTGTCGAGCATCACTGGGGACTGGTCCACGCCTTACGAAGTGCAAGCACTTTATGTCATAACACACATCATTTTAGTCTTGGAATCCCATGTATACACATCTGGAGTGGACGCATGTCCTTAAAAAGCAGGTGGGGCCTTCGCACTGAGACTCGGAGCATCTGTGACATTTCCCATATCTGCTTCTATTTTAATGCATGACACAGTGAGTAGAATAGCAATCCTTTGACTTAAGCGTATGCAAAGAAGTTCTGGGGGCTACACGGGGGGGGGGGAAGGATGCCCCCCGCCCATTTCATAGTCATGTGAGTCTTGGAATCATTTTTTCCTCCCTTGTTTCTGTTATACTCCGGGAGGACTCCATTGGGTGGGGTGGAGGGGGAGAATACACCAGCGTATCTGGTAGCACCAGCCTGAGAACAGTAGCCCATTCAGTGTGCTGTGTTTGGATCTCGGCAGGCGGCTGATGTCACAGCCTCCCCCTCCCCCTCCCGCCTTGCTAATTAGTGAGAACAGGCCTGTGTGTGTGCGTGTGCGCGCACGCATGTGTGAGTGGGGCTGACTCAGATCAGATGCTGCAGCCGGGGGAAGAGTGGGGAGCAGGGCTTGCTTGTTTTCCTTTCTGTGCCCCCCCGCCACAAGCTTGCAGGAACTGGGAGATGGGATGTGTCCACCCACTCGGGTACAGATGGGGAAAATCTGGAACAGGGATGGGTTAAAACAAGTGATCGAGGCATGGGGTGTGTGGAACATGGGCGAGGGAAGAAAGTTCTCCCCCGGCCCAAATTTGCCCTTCCTCAAGGCCGCAGCTGCCCTGCAGTCCTTCACAGGCGCTGTGCTTTGGTACTCTGTGCAATGCAGGATGGGCCCCGATGCACAGCCTCCTCGTTTCCAGGAAGACGGCTCCAGAAAGCCGAAAACTCCCCCCCCCCAGACTTCACATGCCCCCCTCTTGCAGCACAGAGGGGTGGCCCGCTGTGGTTGGAGCGGGAGCACGGCCGTCATTTCTGTGCGTGTGCCTTCGCTGGGCACCATGTGTGTGGCCAGCCTTGTGCCAAGCGGCGGGGGTGCCTCCCAGCGGCCTGGGCTGCCGCTGGACCTCCATGCGGGGTGCTGCTGGCTGCGCCTCCTTGGGGTGCTGCCCGGTTCACGCTGTCTCTTCGCTCTTCCTCCTGTTTATTTTTAGCCTCTGTCTCCCTTGCTGTTGCCTGTTGCTTGGAGACTGGTACTTTGGGGGGGGTTCTGCTTGTGAAGGCCCTGTTGTGCCACGGAGCAAGGCAGCGGGAAGGATGCTCAGTTCCTTTTGTGTGGCAGTGCGCACCTCTTCACCGGCTGGGGTGCACTTTGGCCCTGCGCGGCCGCCTTGGGTGGATGATTGGCGTGGGGAGGGGCGTGCGGTCAAGGGCTGCAGGCACCTGGAAGGTTGGCGTGTGTGGGGCCATTTTTGAGCCCTCCCGCCCCCTCTGCGGATGACATCACCATCCTAATGGCTCGGTCTCCGCCGATGCCCTTGAGCCGGCGCCCGCGTCCCCGGCCTCCATTACAGGGCCCTGAATTATTGATGGGCTTAGAGCGCCTGGGGTTTGGGAAATGGGAAACCACAACCCCTTCCCCCCCCCCAACAAAGCTCAGACACCCCCTCCCCCAAGGCGTTGGGCATAAGCTCAGCAATTTCAGCTCAGGAGATGGGAGAGTGGGGGGGCTGGCGAGGGGGCAAGTCCATAGGGGGTGCCCCTTTGCCACTTAGATGCTGGGCTCTGCGGGGGCAGTACAGCCTCGGCGTCTGTTTGGGGGTTGCAAAGCTGCTGGCCTGCATGTGAGGGGCAGCCGTGGAAGAGTTGCTGTGGTGGCCCAGGCCTGAAGCCCCCCTTGGTCATGAACATCACAAAGTGGCCCCGGGCCGGTCAGCCTTGGGCTAACCTACCTCGCAGGGCTGTTGTGAGGCTGGAACGGAGCAGCGTCGTAGATGGTGCTTTAATCTTTGCAGTGGGAGGGTGGCATCTACATATAAGTGGATGAAGGGAAGAGTGTTGGGGGAGAGCATTGCCTCTTTGGAAAAGATATATTGGGCCTCCTCTGCCATCCCATCCTGTGCTCTGGAAAGGCCGTTGCATTTACCAGACACTGGGACAGGCCCGTTGCTGCAGGGCATGCTGGGAAGGAGCCCATTGTCTCTCTGCCTGACTTCCTTTTTATGGAGGGGCAGGGGAAGCAGCAGAAACTCTCTCTCTCAAAGGGGGGGGGGTGAACAGGGATTTAGTCCGGGGCGAAGGAAGCAGGATGCAGGAGAACAGGCCTGGGTTGCATGCAAAAGATCACAGGCCTCTGCCTCCCTTGCTCCCCCCCCCCATTTGCCCCATGGTTTGGCTCCTGGGGGGCCAAGGGGGACCTCCCCGTGACCGTCGCAGGCCCAGCTCTCCGAGTCCGAGTGCTGCTAAGGGAAGGAGCGGGTCTGGTGGCCGCTGCATCTCCCCCCCGCACCCTCCCGCCCCAGGAATGCTCGGGCGTTGGGCTAGGCTGCTGGAAAAAAAGGGCCCCTTGTCTGGGACTTGCTGACCTCAGCCGCTAACCATGTCCCCCCGCCTGCCCAGTGAGAACATGGCACAAAGACCCCCCCCCCGCTTTCCAACATATCGATGAGCCATAATGGGGCTGATTTTTTTCCCAGAGTGCTTGCGCCGCGAGGCTCAGATCCTCACTTGCTCTCCTCTTCCCGCCCCCGCCCCCCAGCTCCCTTGCTCATGCGTCTGTGACTCCGGGAATGTTTTGGCACTGGAGAGGCATGAAAGGTGTCCGTCCGTCCAGGTCTGTGTCCCATGGGCAGGGTTCCTGCAAGTCGGGGAGGGAGGCTGCCAGCTCTCGGCTCTTTTCCTCCAGGTAGGGAGGCCAAGATCAAGAGGCAGGCTAGGTTCTTTCCTCCCTCCCTCCCTCCCACCCACGCTCCGAGGAGGATCTGGTTGGGACCCAGCCTGGAAGTCGCAAGGCGGCTTGGCCAGCCTCCCAGCCTCCTGGCTGCACAAGGGGAGAGGCGGCGACGGCGGCAGCAGCCGGTTTCCTGTTTTCCCTCCCTGTGCACGCCGGGAGTGAATGTGTGCATTGGGGAGGGGGAATCCACGCGCCCTCATGCTTGCATCCTGGACGGAGGTGGGGTGAGACGGAGAAAGGAGCTGCGGCGGTCTTGCCGCTGCAGTGCTGCCTTGGTTTAACCACTGAGCCTTTCTGCCAACATGTTCCAGTGGGATGCAGGAAACCGGTCCGAGTATGGGAAATGGCAGGCGCTTTGTTCCAACTATGTTTCATTATTAAAACAAAGTTCCTTTGCATTCTTTCCCCTGCCTTTATCCATAGCTGGCTAACTCTGTTCCTCTGTTTGCCAGGCTTCGCCTTCCCAGACTGGGCCTACAAGCCCGAGTCAAGTCCTGGCTCGCGGCAAATCCAGCTGTGGCATTTTATCCTGGAGCTGCTACGGAAAGAGGAATACCATGATGTCATTGCCTGGCAGGGGGACTACGGGGAGTTTGTCATCAAGGATCCAGACGAGGTGGCCCGGCTGTGGGGGGTGCGGAAATGCAAGCCTCAAATGAACTATGACAAGCTGAGCAGGGCCCTGAGGTGAGCCATGGAAGAGTGGGGGGTGCAGAAACTGAAAAGAGCCCCCCCGCCCCCCGGAGAATGAGAAACCAGTTTTTCCTCCTTTAGCCTGTTCTTGCGTGCCTGCAAGATTGAGAATATAGTGTGCAATTCAGCATCCTCTGGCCTTGTTTGTAAATATGGCATGCTACTAGTCCTTAAGGGTATAGAAATGAGTGGGTAGCACCTGGTAAAATCCCAGAGGTGGGGCTGAACTGTCAGAGGGCAGAGCTTCAGTCCTTGCACAGCCCAGAGCCTGCAGTCCCTGCCATGTCGTGTGCTTTTTAATCTGCCTGAAACCCATGTCCTTTTGAGAACTTTTGTAAACATCAATACATTTCCTCTTTCTGAATCATCAGAGCAGAAGGAATTGTTAGAAACAGACAAATTTCTGCAAATCTGATTTTCACGCATTCTGATTTTGGCTTTTATTGGTGCAGAACTGAATGGGGCAAGCCCTTAATGCAGTTCCCCTGTTCTTACATTTTGTTGTATGCTACTCCTCTTCCAGGATGTTCTGAGCACCAAAATGCATAGTTCTGCTCTGTAGTTTGTTTTCCAGATAGCATTTCTGGTCACGGTACTTGTTTTCTGGGGGCGATAGCGCCGTGTAACAAACCAGCAAGGTAGGCCACTCCTGTTTCTTAAGAGAGACACCAGGTTGGGACACGGATTCACCCAGTGGCCTAACTCGTAACAAGGCAGCACCCTGTCTTCGTACACTTAAGTCAACTGATCCATGGAAAGACACAAATATTCCTTCTAGAGATTAGAGACCTTTCTAAAAGCCCATGTCGGAAATAACTGTAGTATCATGAGTGTTCACAAGGACCTGAGCGGTCGTCTAATCCACGCCCCCACTTCGTGCTGCTCCTGACAGCCGCCCAGCCCAGCCCAGCCCAGCCCAGCCCCTTCTTAAATACTTAAAGCACAGCCCAGCCAGCCATGGCCTGGGGTTCTTCTCTTCCACTGTCCCTAGCAAGACTTGCAGTTGGGATTTACACGCCCCAGAAGTAACGTGGAGGCACGGGTTGGCATCGGCAGTGGTTCTGCGGTGTTCAGATGGAGGATATCTTGGCTTCCTGGTCTCTCTCCGCAGTGTGTTGGACTGCAGGCCAGTCCATCTGGAGACCACTGGCCCGGGAAGGCCGGCATTGTGCAGAGGAGGTAGGGACTGCGACCCCCTGGCAGAGCACCTGCTTTGCACGCAGTTGATCCCTGGTTCCGTGCCTGGTCTCCGAGGTTAAAACGGGGAGAGGCGACAGAGAAGGGCCCACCTGCTCCTGCTCAGCAGACTTGGATGCACCTTGCTGACTCAACGGCTGAAGATGGACTGAATTGTGAGAAGTTGTGACTTCTGTTTTTAAAGCCGGCTGTGATGCACCTGTGTGTGGGGGGCGGCTTTGTCACAGCCCGCTTTAAACAGGGAAGACCCCACCCTCCCCAGGCAGATCCCTCCCACATCCCTGCTTAAAAAGAGCAGGTAGCCTGGTGATGGGAGGGAGAGACCCCTGCTGGAGACCCCAGGGAGTGCCACGGGTCCCTGGCAGGCAGAATGCTGTGAGATGGACAGAGTCTGACCTGATACAAAGCAACTTCCTATGTCTCTTGAGACAAAGCAGCCGCAGACCTGCATGGCCCTGCATGGGCCTGTGAGCCACCAGGGCTGCCTTCGGGGGCTGTGCGGTTGCCGCCGTTTGCCTGCCCGCCCTTGAGCAGGGAGGCAGGGCTCAGGGAGCTGAGGATGGGGGGTAAAGGAGAGGTCTTCAGATCCTAGGCACTTGGCTGTAGGAGGAGGGGACTGGGCAGGTCACTGTGTCTTGGCCTCACTTCCCAGTCTGTAAAATGGGAAGAAAAACTCATTCAGTTAGGGATGGGAAATGAAACGCGTACTTGCACCTGTGAAGAGATGCGTTTGCTGCGAATCACAACAACAAATGTTATTGCGTAACTCCATGTGTCAGCTGCAGTGGTATAAATCAGCCATATGAGAAAATTGTTCCCACAGGCAACCACACAAGTCTGTGATACATTTTTTTCCCCCAGCCATAAGGTCTAGAAACTTGTCCCTTCACAATGTGAGCAGGTGCTGTTTAATAACTGCTGAGGCTGCAAAACAACCCTCCTCAAGCCACCCACCTCAGAGCATGAGGAATTTGTGTGGTGGGTGTTTAGTGGGAGTTGTGAGTCACTAATCTTCCACATCTCCTTCCCCTCCCTTTCCGGATTGTCCTTCAGGTACTACTACAACAAGCGGATCCTACACAAGACCAAGGGCAAACGCTTCACCTACAAGTTCAACTTTAACAAGCTGGTCCTGGTCAACTACCCCTTCATTGACATGGGTATGGCAGGTGAGCCTGGAGATGGGGCAGGTTATTTTGGGAGGTTGCATTAAGGATCGGTGCCCTTCAGGGTGAGCCACATTCGACTTAAAGAATCTTTCACATCTGAAGTTTGCTGTGGGCAATCCTCTTTCTACCCTTTTCCCAAACAAACTTGACCTTCTGACGCAGTGTGGCAGAGAAAATTTAACTTAAATGCAGCTGCAGCTTAGATGCACCACTGAAGAATACATAGAGACTGGCTCCATAGAGGGGGTGTGTGTTTTACACGTGCACGAGCACCACCTTCCCAATATTGTGGTGGTGGTGTGCTGGCCGCTCATAAACATGGCTCAGGGTTTTTATTTAGGACCCAGAAGCCCATCCTCCTTTGGTTGGTATGATGGATGGGGGGATGGCTTGCTTGTTGTTGTATTTATTTGGGGTCCAATCACTGTGTGTCTCTGGACGGCTTACAAGCCTCTGAAGGTTGTGCAGCCTGCATCGACAAATATTTCTGCAAAAGTGTGCATGTTAAGAAATTGAGGAGAGCCTGTTGGATTAGACCAAAGGTCCATCTAGGCTGAGCTGCTGTTCCGATTGTAAAATCCAGGAGCAAAACGAGAACGCAACACTAGCCTCCCACTTGGGCCCCCGGGAACGCGCGTGTGCCGGCAACGTGCTTTGGTACTGGAAGTCGCGCATGGATATCGTGATGCGTGCAGCGCTCGGCTGCCTTCGCTCTCCTGACTGGGGCAAACCCATTTGAACAACATCCGAATCGCCGGCCACCACGGTTCACCCGTGTCCTTCACACATGCAACCCAGTCCCTGCCGTTGCCAGCGGAAAGGGGCAGCGTGAGAAATGCATGTGCTGGTGGCCTTGGGAAGGCTGAGGTTGAGCACCGCCGTCCCAGAGCGATATTCCCGGGTTATGCTGGTCTTGGGAAAGCTTCTGCTGAATAATTCAGTGCTAGAATTAGGGGCAAAGCGCTTGAACACTCAAGTACGAGCACGAGGAGTCCAGACTGCCGGGCCATTTCGAAGGCCTCTCTGATTCATAGCTTGCTGGATACGCATGGAAAGCCCGTGGAAGAACGTGAGTGCGATCATTCCCCAGCAGCTGGTCCGTGGAAGTGGGATATTTCCAACTGTGGAGGTGCAACATACCATAATAGTCATAGGAAGCAGCAGTGAGCTTAGCGCCGCTTGATGATTCTCTTTCCCCCTCCAGAATGTTGCCTGTGCCTAACTGCTCCTCCCCGCCCCTGCAGGTGGGGCAGTGCCCCAGAGCGCCCCGCCGGTGCCCTCCGGGGGCTCCCACTTCCGCTTCCCGCCCTCGACGCCATCAGACATCCTGTCGCCGGCCGAGGAGCTGCGTTCGCCCGGCGTCTTCTCGGCCGTGGCCCGCCGCCTGGCCCGCGGCTCGGTCAGCGACTGCAGCGACGGGACCTCGGCCAACTCGGAGGTGGAGGAGTCCTTGGCCGAGGAGCAGCGGCGCGGCGGGGGGGAGGTGGGCGGCTTCCGCGGCCCCCCGGTGCCCAGCCACCCCCGCCTGGCCCACGACAGCCTCTTCAGGGTCTACCCGCGCCCCCGGGTCCCGGAGCCTCTCAGCCCCTTCCCCGTGTCCCCCATGGCTGGGCCCGCAGCCCTTCTGCCCCCCCAGCTGTCGCCCGCCCTCCCGCTCACCCCCACCCACGTGAACTACACGCCCTCGCCCACCCTCAGCCCCATGTACCCGGGCGGCTCCCACTTCTCCTTCAACCCCGAGGACATGAAGCGCTACCTCCAGGCCCACACCCAGAGCGTCTACAACTACCACCTCAGCCCCAGGGCCTTCCTGCACTACCCCAACATCGTCATCCCGCAGCCCCAGCGCCTGGAGAAGCCCCCCCCCCCCCCCCCGCCCCCACAGGCCGAGGAGCCCCCCGCCCCATTCAAGTTCAAGCTGCAGCCCCCGCCCCTGGGGCGTCGCAACCGAGACAAGCAGCAGCCCCCGCCCGTGCCCCCCGGAGAGCCCAGCGGCGGCCTGCCCTCCTCTTCCGCCGCCGCGGCAGCCGCGGAGCCCCCGCTGCCCCAGATCAAGGTGGAGCCCATCTCGGAGGGCGAGTCGGAGGAGGACCTCACCGTGGAGGTCACAGACATCAGCGAGGACGACGAGGAGGTCTTCAAGGCCCCCCCTGTGCCCCTCGGGAAGGCCGAGGAGGAGGAGACGCGGGCCGTGGCGCCCCCCGCGCCGCGGGCTGGGGAGAGCGGCCAGTGCATCCCGCTCAAGCTGCGGTTCAAACGCCGCTGGAGCGAGGATCAGCGGCTGGAAGCGGGCCTGGGGGCCGAAGAGACGGACGACAAGAAGGTGAAAGGGGAGGACCCCGCCAGCAGCCCCGCGGAGGGCGTAGGGGGCCGGCGGATCAGCACTGAGCTCCAGCGGGCCACTGCCGAGCTGACCCTTGAGAACCGGGACTCCTAAAGCTGGGGGGTGCAGCCCCCTCCCTCCCTGGGACGGACGGACGGGAGCAGAGGGGACTGGTTTTACTGCCTTAACTCAGAGTTTATCTTTGTACCTTTTGTCAGTTTTCCTCCCCTCCTCTTCCCTGTTTCTCCCCAAACTCTGTAAATTTTATTATTATTTCTTTTCTGGAAGCCAGAAAAATTTAGGGGTGCGGAAAATATTGAACAGTTTTTACTTGTCTATATACATATATAAATATAAATATATATATAAACTCTTTGTGCGGGTGGGGGGATTTCTAAACATTGATAATGCCACGGCAATTTGTACTTGTAAGGGTTCTTACCCTGTCCCCCACTATTTCGGAATCCTTTAAAGTATAGAGCCCCAGGGCCTTTTTAATTAAAAAAGAACAAACCCCACAGAAATAAGGAGTACTTTTAAAAATCAGTTCCACTCCTTTTTTTTTTTTTGCCTTTATGGGGGATTGTAGAGGTGGTCTCCGCCCGGTTTTGACAAACTTAAGCACAATATACTTTTCAGTCCCCCCGTGGATTGAAAAGAGAATTAGCCATATATATTCCCATCCATCTCACTTTCCCCTCCGAATAGCACTATAAGAATGTTACGTCTCTGAGTGAGTGTGGATGTGTGTGTGTGGGGGGACACTTAACACCCCCCTTCTGTTTTAAAGCCCACCCACTCTGTAAGCGGTGTCTTACCGTATCGCCACCTCGTGTTGCTTCTCCCCCTACGGATTGTAAGTGGATGTCTTTGTGGAACCTTTGATCAAGAGTGTGGCTGGAGAGGGTTTTTTCCTTCCATCCCCTCCCTCTGCCCTCCAAAGAAGCCCCTTCATAATACATTGCATTATGTAACCAAAAAAAGTGGGCCTGTCTGGGGTTGGGGGTCTGAAGGGTCCTATAAGTGCCTGTTGAAGTACTGTTTCCAAGGGAACACGAGCAGGGAATGGGCACTCCTTTCTCGCTCGCTCTTCACTACTGTTGTCCCATGAAACCCATCCTCTTCCTTGCCCCTCGCCCCCTCCCCAACGAAACAAAGGCACTGCTCCACCACCTCCCTGAATCACTCCTCTTCGCTACCCAGAAAGGGAGCATTCGGCGCTCCCCCACCTCCATCTGAAGAAGGAAGGGGGGGGGGAATAGCGGGCAAGGTGACGGTGCCTTTGCAAATCAAAGCAGGAATCCCTTCGCGACACATCTGTGTACCTCCCGGTTGTGCCCCAGTTCAGGACAGGCGTATCTGCCGTTTCAGCTGCTCTCCACTTGCGCAGGAAATAAATTTTCCAGTTCCCAGCAGGAGAGAGAGAGAGAGGTGTGTTTTTGTCAAACAAACACAAGCAAACAAGCGAGATGCTGTTGGCTGGATCCGAAGCTGCTGTCTGTGGAGTAAACATGGAGCAGTGACCTGCTTGCGGGGTTTTTTTATACAGCCTTATTCAGATTCTTTGTACATATCAAAGAAATGGGGGTGTCTCATTTTAAGAATGTAAAAAAAACCAATAAAGGGTTTTGAGATTTCATAACTTGGTGTTTTCTTTTTTTAAGAGCAGAGAATCTTAAAGGACTGATGGAAAGTTCTGTTGAATAGTTTGTTGTACTCTTGGATTGGTACTGCCGATATATTAGCTTCATGACATTCTGCAGCTAGGACTCCATTAAGGAAACCTCAATTCAGTGATGGGTATATGCAGAATTTTTCCTTGCTTGCAAATTTATAAATGCCTCTCCAGCCCTGCACATTTATTTCTTCCTTTCTTTACAAGCCTAGCAGGCATTCTTGTTCACACAATGAAAGCTGAGGTCCTTGAACCTAAATTTCTGCACTCCCATATTCTTTTCTGCAGTTGTATTAGTTGTATAAATTGCAGTCCTGTGTGCAGAGGCCTTCGTTTCAAATCCATCAATGCACAGAGTTCCTTGACCTAGATAGCTAACCTCTTCCCTCAAATTCTGTAAACCTGCCTGAAAAAATAATTGTTGCTATGTTCTTATTTTCCTCTCTTTGTGTATCAAAAGTGCTTTGAAAAGGGCTCAACAGTTGCTTGCTTCTGTGTTTTTTTTAACAAGTCGAAACTTGTGTTTTCTGCCTAGAGCACAAGGCAACTAACACGAAGATAACCCTGTTTGTTAAACTTGTATGGTGTGAGGAGGTTAGTATTTTACAGGTCTCTGCCAGGGTGTTTTTGAGACCCTGGTCCAGAGATAGCACTGCATAAACCTTGTATCGATTAGGTGGGCGTGAACTTTTAAATCACTAGCATTTACATTTTGCAGCAATAATTTCTCAACCATGGAACCCCAACTTGAATTTTTAATGTCTGGCCCAGCCCTAAAATATTCGGATCGGTTCATTTCCTATTCAGGTGATTGAGACTCTGCTCTAAATTTCTCTCCAATTGCTTTAATTTATTAATCACATTTTTCTCCAAAGTGCAGCTCAAAGGAAAAAAAATTTGCTCAGGTTTTGATGTGCAGCGATAACACAGCGGCTCAGTACAGCAGCCCTCTGAACTTTGCAAGAGTTTTAAAAAGCTGCTGCCATGGCCATGCGACTGATCCGAGGCCAGGCACCAAAGCTTAAAGAAACCTCCCACTCTGCCCTCTTTAGCAATACCCTTCTTTTTTACTACATACAAATAACATACCGAGTGCTCTCCAACCCCCACAGCCTGGACATGCCCTGTGACCTGCCTCCTTTTCTGCACCCCAGTTTAAAAACGTTCAAATCTCCATGAAAAGAGCTGGCATCTTCATTCACGGAAGACCTTGAGAGAGCTGAAGCTTGAAAGAAAGTGGTGTGTGGAGTTCAGAGAAGGTCTTTCAGGTTAAATATTTCCAATTTTTTTAAAAACTCATTGCAGAAACTTCAGCACGGAAGAAAATCTGCTGAGATGATGGACTCACATCTGCGAGCTTACCTTACGAATTGGCCAATGCTTTGCACTGAGCCAAAACTTGCTGTTGTCTTTTCCCATTTGGAGACTCGTGTAATTCCAACAACAAAAGAAAATGACCAGACTTGCCAGGAGTCACACAGAGATCTCGTTTGGTTGATCTTTGATCATAACACTGCACATCACTAACAGTATGGTAACAAGATGGGAGAGCCAGGGTGTGCTCTGGCCACTTTCAAGGGCTTCTTGATCTCACAAGCTTCACTATTTCGGGCATCCACACTTGCCAACCCTGCAAGTGAAGGGATGGCGGGGTTTCATTTCCCTCAATACTCAATAAGGAACATATGGCAAGTTAAAAATGCTGGCCAAACTTTTCTGCAAACTCGACTGCCTGATTTGTGCTCTGTATTGGGCTCAGCTTGGGTTTGGCTTGAAGCTAGTACGCAAATATATTAATTGACCATTAAAAAAAACAGTTGGCTGCCATACGCTTGGGAAATTTGGGGCCCTGGTTTGCTGATGGAACAAAGTTTCGCTGTACAAACTCTGAAAATAGAGGGCTGTTTGAAACACGACTGTGTGTTGTGTCCAGTATGACCGAGATGCTGTCGTGCCATTAAGGTCTTCAAACTGTAGTTCCTGCTTAGTCTGATGTAGCTTTGGTGTAAGACCCTATGACCCTGGATAGGACATACAAACTAATGACCAACAAGATGCATCAGGAGGTTAATATTCTGCTAGGATGCTTCCTTTCCCCGTTTTCCACTGCCACCTTTCCCTGCATTGTAGAGCTTTTGAGAAACGTCTGCTTTGAGCCCTCGTATGGTGCAACTTTGTGGAATGTGACATTGGCTGCAGAATTAAACTTTCTGAAAATCTCAACTCTTTTTTATGGCTGGAAAGGCATGTCTAAAAATGCGAGGCTCATGCTTTCTGGAAGTCTGGAGTAGTTTGGGCAGGGCAGCTGGGAGTCGGGGAGCACAATGAGATCAGGACACAGCAAAATGCCTTCCTTTTTTGATGATGAGTAAAATTTTGAGTAAACTGTTCCAAATCGCTTGATGTAGGATATTTATTTATTTATTAGCGCAAAATACACCAAGCCTGTTTTAGTCCCACTTCAGGAATTACCCATGCAAGCTTCTGCTTGTCTTTGGCAGTTGCCTTTTTAGAAAGCTTTAGGAAAATGCCTGTGGAATTACGATGCCTTGTTTCCTTTGCTCTTTCTCCTTTAGAGGGTGGAGGACATATTAGGACCCCAGAGAAAACCTGAGAACTACACTCCTTCGCTCCTTAATGCTCGGCTGGTGCCGTTCGCCCCCCTTGGCTATCCTGAGTTCTGCTAGAAAGACCGGTTTGCACAGAGAGTCTTCCATCCTGGCCCAGGGCAAGCTCTGCGTTTGTTCCTCTTCTCTCCACTCCCCATTGAAGGCTGTAAAAACTTTGAAGCAAGCACCCTTGGGTGGAAAAGGAAGGGGGGGGGGCTGAGTTTTGGCACCCCAAGAACACCACTTTTGTCACCAAGCCTGTCCACCATGAGTTCTTTAGCATTTTCCAGTGTTCGGAATGCTCAGAACTTAGTTTATCCTTCCACGAAAGCCAAGAGCGCGCTGCCACTCGCGCCTGTTTGGACACGTATGTTGCCTGCACAATCTCCTTTTAAAATAGGAAAGGAAGGCTAAAGTGTGTTTTCCCTTAAAAATATTTGGAGGGTTCTGCTGCTCTGAAAGATGAATGCTTTGGAGAGGAGAATCCTAAATAGGGAGAAGTTGCATCTGTTTTTGCAAGGCATAGGTTTGACTAAATATATCTGGTGCACTTTTAATGTATCTTCTCTTCAAATTCTTTCTGGAAAAAAAAATCTTTGTTGCTCTTCAGAAGACAATTAAGGAAAGAGCTCGACCAGCATCTTGCAGGAGTGAACTGAGAAGCACAAAAGACTCAGCTCCTTTTCGCTGCCAACTTGAATCTCAGGAGAAGCTGCACAAGAATCAAAGGGGATGGTATGTTTTTTAGGGCTGTGTGCATGATATCTGTTAAAAAGAGAATTTCTGCACCCGGTTTTCTCAGTTTTCCTTCAATTCCCCCCTCAAAAATGTATGTTTTTGCTGGAAGCCTTTGGCATAATCCCTTAGACCACCTCTCTTAAATCTGGGTCCATTTGTGTAACCGAAAGTCTGTGCTCCTGTGGATACCCTCCTCACCAGCTTCCTTCTCCCCTGCATTTGTTATCCTAGATTTTAGAAAGGAATCTCCTCGGGGCAGGGATCTCTGCCCACTTGTTACTCCATAAAAAGCTCTTAAGCTCGAAGGTGCTCCATAATTAATACTACAGACAATATTAACCCAAAAGCCAGCAAGCTGAGCATCTAGCGGCAAATCTCAAGTACAGCCGAGGTTTTTACTGTCGCCAAGGTCCCCTGAAAGTCCCTTGGGACTTTTTCTGCTCTACTCATAAGTGGAAGGAAACATGGGTCAGATGGTGGGTGCCAAAATATCTTGTCCTTCCTGCTGTTCTAGTCATGCCTGACAGAAAGAGGATATCTGCCAACCCAGACGAAATCAAAACTCCACAATTCCAGGAACAGCAGACTTCCTAAGTGCATTCCGGAAACTGCAAACGGGGTAGGAGTTGCATTGGGTGGTTTCAAGTCTAAAGAAGTTGTCCCCGAAAAATGAGGCTGTTTGCCCTGCCCCACACTGTTCTGAAGGTAATATAGATGGATAATATAGGTGGATAATATCTCCTTCCAGGTGGATGCTAGCAACCTGGCATGTCTGTCAGAAGAGAAAGAACCTTTTCTCGGTACTTCTAATGCAGCCGTCCTCAGAGCACAGACGGCTGCGGGACCGCTCAGCTTGTTCCTTTCAGTTCATGTGATATTAGCCAAAGCGCACTGTTCTCCCGGCATGTGGCGGGGCCGGCACGAAACGAACCTCACCCGGCGCAGCTTGTTACACAGTAAGCTATGCGGTACCTGAGGCCTCACGGTTCATGTCCGAGCATGTGTGTGCCCCTTGACAAGGTACATGAATATTCTCTCTCACACATACGCACGTTCCCTCTCCATTTCGAGAGGTTTGGGAAAGGGAGGGAAGGAGGGCAGGCTGAGACCTGAAGCGGCGCATCTTGCAGGAACAAAACGTTGAAACGGCAAGCCCACGGTGGGGGAGGCACCTGAAGATCAGAACCGTTCTCGGTCAAGACCATTGCAATCACTTCCGTGTACTGCATTTATTTGAGACATCTGCGCTCCTTTTGTCCACGGTCCCCCCCCCACTGCCCATTCATCCTCGCCACAGCCCCGTGAGGTCAGTGAGACTGAGAGAGGGGCTGGCCCAAAGCCACCTGCCTCGTGGGTTCGTGTGTCATTCGTGAGGCACCTTCGAGTCCTCACGTCCATTTCCGAGACAGATCCAGAAGAGCACACGCTTTGAATCCGCGTCCTGGCAGCTAACTCCCCGTGCCGGTTTGTACAGATATCTGAACCCAGGCACGGCCCGGGGGCAAAGAGCATGTGGGCCGCCGGAGGGTGGCCGGCCGGCCTGACCCCGCTGCCAGCCCTTCAGAGGCGGCCAACGACGCGGGAAAGGGGGCAAGGTGGCTCCTTCTGCCTTTGCTATTTTGGGAAGCGAGGCCTGAGTGAAAAGATGTGTGTGTCTCTTAGCAACGGTGATGCCTCCCTCAGGAGCCATGGGAAGGTGAAGGGGGCCGCTGCTGTGGGGGGGCAGGCTGGCGGATGCCGCGCTGCAGGCCCGCTGCTGCCCACACAGCCCTCGCCCGCCCGGGCCGGCTCCTCCACCCTTGCCCGCGCGGGCGCGCATCTGCAGGTGCCGCTCCGTGTGCGCGCACATGTGCGCACGGGTGCAGCGCCGCCTCCGCCTAATTGAATTAATCGCCGGGGTCCCTTCGGGAGGCTCTTTGCTGCTTACCCTTGGCTAACTAAATAATTCATTAACCTCCTCTCCATCTCTGGCACCCCCCCCCCCCGCCTTTTGGCATTCCTACATTAGGAGGCCAGTGGGAGGGGAGGGGAGGGGAGGGGGATGGGGGGAGGGACAGGCCCATGCCCCAGATCCCTGCTGGGTCAGACCGGAGGCCTAACCAACCGGCACCTTGCGTGAATCTGGTGTTTTGGCTGCGCGGTGGCAGCAGCCCCGTGCCGTGCCGTCGTTGGGATCGGGACGCGTGCGCCGCCAGGCACTCCTTTCCCTGACACGGGGTGTGAAGAGGCAGCTGCAGGCCACGCTTAGCCATGGCTCGCTTTATCCCGGACCTGTTTGTGCCCCCCCCTCTTAACGGCACCCAAGCCAGTAACCATCACGGCACCGTCACTGGGAGTGAATTCTAAGAACCATCCAGCGTTTCCCGTGTGCGTGTGGGCAGACACTTCCTCTTCTCTGCCCCGAATTTCCCCGCATTCAGCTTTCGCTGGATATTCTCAAGATCTAGTATTCTGTGAGAGGGAGAAAACTCTCTATGCTTTCGCTCTTCCCTGGCCTTTTCCAGCCTGATGCCTTCCAGGACTACAGCTCCCATCATCCTCAGCTGGCATGGCCAGAAATTGTGCTGGCGATGGAGTCAGGGGAGCTGTTATCCCCCAGTCTGGCAGGCAACAAACGGGGGGAAATAACTGTTGCCTGGCTTTTTGTGCGCTTTTATCATGACTCTCCCTGTTCTTCCTTGTCCCAATCTAAGAAGTTCCAAATATTCTAACCTTTGCTCATAGAGGAGGTTCTTCCAAGCCCCCATTCCTTCTGGTCACTCTCTTCTGCATTATAGCAGAATGCAGTGGCTCCTTTTTTTAAGCAGTCAGTGTGTCTCTTTGGGGAAAAGGAGAAGTTCTGCTCTGCTGTCAGTGGGGTGGCGGCCCTGCCGCTGCAGAACATATGGTGGCATTTCTTTATTTATTTTGTAAAATTTGCATCTCCCCCTTCGGTCGGAAAAGGCTCACAAGGTAGCTTGCAAGCATAAGGAATAAGATAGTCCTTGCCTGTGTCATGGTGGGAAGGGGCTTGGAAGGGAGCAGGAAAAAACAAATTCTGGCACTAATTCGTCATCTTCTGACAATCCATTTATATCATGCCTTATTTCCACTTACAAGGATCTCGAGATGGCTTCCACGGTCCTCCTCCATTCCGTTTGATCCTCAACAACAACCCAGTGGTGTAGGCTAGGCTGACTTGCCCAGCGTCACGGGGTCTAGAACTCAGCTCTCCCAAGTGCCCAGTGCAGCACCCCGGGCATCGCGTCGCACGGGCTCTCGGCTGCAAAATCTGGCAGGTCCCGGGCACAGCAGAGGGCCGTTTCCTCTCGCTCTGAGAGCTTTGGGGAGGCAGGCCCACGTGGGGCAGAAAGCAGGAGTCTGCGGCACTTCTGGAGCACGAGCAGGGAACTCATAGCTCACGTCTCTGCTGCATTCTCCTCTCCTTGGCGCAGAGGCAAAATGCACTTTGTTCCAAAGATTATCCACCACTAGAGCAAAGGGTAGGCAAAGCCCATGCCAGGGCTGAGTGCGGAAGCCTGCCAGATGGCTGCAGTTGTCCTGCACGGCGTGGGCCTGGTGTCCCAAGGTGTGGGCCAAAGGGAGAGGAAAAGCGAAAAGCGCTGCAGCGGCTGGAAGGGGGCTCAGCAGCGCGATCGCCTGCTCCCGAAGCTGGGAAAGGATGGGAAGCGGAGAGTGGGGATGATGCCGGGAGAGCCAGCCTCAGCACTCCGTCCGGCAACCGACGAAGGGCTCTCTTCGTGGGCTGGTTGTGGTGAACAAGCGACGGCTTGTTAGTCCAGCTGAGTTCAGACCACGCGACTTCCACTCCTCAGCAACAGCCTCTATTCTACTCATCTTCAGCCCTGAACTGGACGTTACTGGGTCATCTGAGCAGAGCCATGGGGAGGGCAGGCCATGAAGGACACCCTGTCCCCAAATCCTCCGGAAACTGGCACTGATGGGGGAGCCGAGGAAGACACACGCCACTCAAAAACTGCGGCAATGTCAGAGATGCCAGAGTTAGTGATAGCCAGATTGTGCACAGTGCGCATGGTCCAAGAATTAGCATGAGGACACTTCTTGCCCTGAGCATCCCTCTTGCCACATTGCAGCCTGCTGTGCCACCAGCCTCCCTCCCGGGCTTACCCAAGATGCTCCTTTTCACTGGACCCTTTTGCCTGGAGAACAGAATACTGGCAGAGCTGAAAGGGGCCTGCCCCCCTTCCACAAGTGGTCACCCATCCAGCTGCGGACCTGTGCCTCTCCAGCTTCGCAAAGGCGACTCGGCTTGCTAGCTTGCCATAGAGCTAAGCAGGAAGAAACTGGGGAGGGAGCGAGAGGAGCGCTCTTCAAGTTATAGGGAGCTGCTCACCAGTGCGTATGGGTGTGGGTGCAGTAGGACGAAGAAGGGGCGGAGGAGCTGGCGCAAAACACAAGAGGCTGTAAGGACTGGAAGGATGACCCAGCATGGGCGCTAGTCCTCCAGAGAGCTGGAGAGCTTTGACTGTTCAAAATAGGATTCAGCACTATGAGGACTAGTATCTTAAAGCTGATGAGGAAAGCTGTTTCCCATCAGTCCATGAGCAGAGATGGGGAACCTTTCAGACCAAACTGAATTCGGGCAAGTCTTTGGGGGTTGCATACCAGCACTGGGTGGAACTACCCCACTGCTCGCTCTCTGTCTCTGTGTGTGTGTGTCAATCTCACTTGCTTCCTCTCTCTCTCTCTCTCTCACACACTCAACTACGGACTCGCCCGCCTTCTCCCCCGCTCTTTGAAAGCCAGACCGCTGTGGGAGAGGAATAGAGAGAGGGGACAATGTTGGGAAGGGGAGGGTTAAGCTTCACCTCTGCAGCACTGACCCCTCCCCCCCAAAATCCCCTCATGGAATTTTTTTAAGGCTTCCTGGCAGGTTGGGAGGGAGGAGGGGAAATCCCTGATCTCCAGGGGGGACGTGGCCAGCGGGGAGCTGGCAGCTGGCTCAGGACCTCCCACAGGCCAGAAAGTTGCAAGCCACCGTTTCGCACTCCAGGGCAGCTCTGGGTCGCCACCCTCCGTGCGTTTGCTCAGGTACCAACGAACAACTTCCTTTGGATCAGGGTTGCTGATGGACCAGGGGAATAAAAATGGACCGGCCCAGTTGGTTTTGTGGCTTTAGCAGCAGCGTCATCTGCAGAGGTTGCAAGCTGAGCTGTTTACTGCGCGAGAGCCAAAGGCGGCTGTCTGCTAATGTTCCAAGACCAGACCCCAGCGAAGGCAGAGGTGCAGGGGCCGGTAAGATGCTGCTGCCCTGTGTTTGGTGCAGACGATTCAGACAAGGCCATAAATGTGGCCGAGTTACTAGGCGGGGTGCAAAACGAAGCACAAATGGCACAGGCCCCTCCGTGCTGAGCATACGGAGAATGGTCTGGCTTTCTTGCTTCCTTCTTGGCACTCAGCAAAGAGGGCCGTATCTCCACTTGGATCTCCTCCGAGGTCTTTTGGCTTTTGATCTTCCAAGGCACTCCAGGCAAAATAGTGTGTCTGTGTGTGTCGAGTCCACCCTCGTAGCAGCCCTGGGCTGCAGGCTGCTTCCCCCTTGAAGCTTCTTGCCTGCTCGGCTGGGTGGCCCAACGGCCTACTTTGTAATATGTTTACATGAAAATCAATCAGCTTTGGCAAAACAGGACCAGAGTTGATTGTGCCTTAATGCCAGATATACTGGGGAGACACAGATGTACTCTGCACAAGCTCAAAGGTGTCCCGGGCGTTTTTAATTACTTCCTATGCTCCAAAGGTGAAATAAGAAGAGAAGGTTTCAAAGAGTTCAGTCCCAGCTCAGATAAAAGTGCCACTCCAAAGCAAAACGTGCTTGGGCAAGCAAATGACCTCTGGGTTTGTTATTATGGGTTTTCCCCATTCCCCCTTTCATTATACTAGCATTTGGACTCACCTAATAAGCAATTGTACACTGAGGAAAGCCAAAGGAAGTACTTCTTCACACAAGGTGAAATTAGTGTACGGGAATTGCTGCCACCCCAGGTAACGACAGCAACTTGGATGGCTTTAGAAAAGGAACGGGACGAATGCGCCCAAGACATCCCATGGTGTGGCCAGTGGGGAACGATACGGTCGCTGGCCGGAGACACGTCGACGGCATCAAGTCAGGGAGCGCTGGCTCTATTTCTGGTCTCCAGAGCGTGTCCCCCTTCTTTTGGCCTCTGTGTAGCCACTCACCTGCAGAAAACTCTGGCTGTTTCAACGCACGCACATTCCACACATTCGTGCACACTAGAGAGGCTTGCGCGTCCCCCTTTGCAGGAAAGGCTCTCCTGGAGCAGAGAACAGTGGTCCCAGCGCCCCCTACTTGTGATCCAGATCCAGGGATCCTTCCTTCCCTTTCTAGCCCTCCTGCTGGGACTTAGCCTGGCAGCGGCTTTTGGCAGCAATTGGTTTTGCCACAGGGCGGGGTGGGGGGGCAGGAGGGGGAGAGATTGGGGCACTGACGTATTTATTTATTTGTTAAATTTGTATGCCGTCCAATTACTTACGTCTCTGGACGGCTTACAGCATAGATAAATTGATTTCTCAGTCTGCTCACCCTCGGCTGTCTATTCTGTCCAGCAAGGACTGGGCTTGGGGGCCAAAGGCAAGTACCCAACCCCTGGGTGGGCAAGTAACCACCCAGATAGCAGCAAGTGTGGAGGGAAACTCCATTTAATCACTGTCGCCATGGCGGAGCGGTGATTTAATTCAGTTTAAAGCTTGGCTTGCCTTCTCTCTCTCTCTCTCTCTCTCTCTCTCTCTCTCTCTCTCTCTCTCATAGC